>NC_068577.1:5084348-5441196 GCF_025698545.1 Gossypium raimondii | reverse complement strand
CTTGTTTGGGCTTTAGCCCATTAGTGTTTTTATGTTTTTTAATTTTAATAATAATAACAGAATAATAATAATCAGAAAAATATATAAAATTTAAAATTTACATTTTGACCCCTAATTTTTTTAAAATTATATTTTGACCTCCAATTTTTTAAAATTACATTTTGACCTTAAATTTTCCTAAAATTACAATTCAACCTTAGAATTTTTGCGTCCTCTACATGTTAGTCCTTCTGGGTATGTCAGACCACCCCAATCAGCATTCGGGCGTGCACTGCCACCTTCAGCTACTCCGGCAACCAGCCTAGGCTCATGATGCCTCCCACTGCCACTTGAAGACAAAGGAAAAGAAGACAAAATCAGTAAGATAAAAAGGAAAAAAATGAGAGGGAGAGTGGTCCGACTTTTTTCAGCAAAGAAAAAGAAAAATAAAAAAACAGCAACAAAAACACTAAATAAAAAAAGCAACCAAACAAAAAAATAGCAGCAGCTAAAAGGCCATCGCCCAAATCGTCACGCCACTGTCGTCATACCGCCACCACCGTCGCACCTAAGCAAGAAAGCAAAAAGGGGCTTTCGAGAAGAAAAGAAACAAGAAAAGAGAAGAGAAGAGAGAAAAAAAAGAAAAAAGAAGAGAGAAGAGAAAAGAAAGAGAGAATAGAAAGGGAAGGAAGGAGGAAAAAGAAAAAGAGGGAAAAGAGGAGGACGCCGTCACACCACCGGGCAGAAGATGGCGGCGGCGTGAGGCTAGGGTTTGGCCTGAAGAAGAAGAAGAAAAAGAAAAAAGAAAAAAGAAATAAGAAATAAAAAATTTAAAAGAACAGTCGGGTCGACCGACCCGACCCGCGCAACCCAACCTGACCCGCGCTCAGCAGACCAGTGCCCAGCAATCCCAAATCCAGCATCAGCAGGCTGATCCAGCAGCAGAAGCCCAACATAACAGCCTAATTCCAGTCGAAGCCCAGTAGCAAGCAACAGACCCAGCACCAGCCCAGCAGCGTAGGCCCAAAACAGCGGCAGCAAAAAGAAAGGGCCAACAGGCCAGCAAACTGAGATGGCCCAATTCCAACAAGCAGGCCAGCAGCCCGCTCCCAGGCGGCCCAATCCTGCGTGGCCCAAGTCAGCAAGCCCATACTCGACCTGCAGCACTCGATCGAACAGAATCCCACCCGGCCCATTCCAGCAGCTAGGCAACAGGCCAGCCCAGTGCCCAGCAACAGGCCCACTCCACGCGGCCCACACCCCAGCTGATCTAGCAGGCCACACTCCAGGCCAGCAGATTAGGCCCAGTCCCTGACAGCCCAATAGCAGTAGCCCAACAGCAGAAAAAAAGGGAAGAAAAATTGAAAAAAAAAGAAAAAAGAGAAGGAAAAGGGCCAACTTGTGCAGCCCATAACTTTGGGTTTTGGGAAATTCTTGATCTTTTTATTTTGTCTAAATATTTAAATAGTGTCTTGTTTTTAATATTTTTGGCATTTTTTTTACATTTTTTAATTTTAGAAATATTTCATTTATAATTTTTAATTTAGATAATTTTAATATTAGGCAACGAACCGATTTAGCATCAAGCTGTTGATTTCATCACTATGTTGGGTGAATATTATTGGTTCATGTTAAATACGGGGCGCCCTTCTAAAAATCTAGATATTCAAAAATTCTTGTGTTTTAAAATAAAATGTTTATCTTTTGTAAATTATCAAATTACATTTTAAAAAATATATAATAATATGTAATTTATCAAAATTCTCGTTTAAAAAAAAAGGAAAAAGAAAAAGAAAAAATTTGGATCACGGTTAAATATTAAATTAAACTTGTATTTTTGAAAATTAAGACAACACACGTTTAACGAGATACCAATTTTGGGCGTCGCGAGGGTGCTAATACCTTCCTCTCACGTAACTGACTCCCGAACCCTAATTTTCTCTGGATTTTGACGTGGGCCTAAAATTACCTCTTTTTTATAAAATTTTAAAAATAAGTTTTCTTTTAAAAAGAGAATTTATCAAGTGTCCGATCACACCTAGAGAAAAATATCGGTGGCGACTCCCTTCTTTTTTTTGTTGTTTTTGTTTGTTTTAATAATAATAATAATAATAGCCTCAACTAGCGCCTGTGCAAAAAATTTAGGTCGCTACACTATATTTTTGTGATCATAGGAGTTTAATTTAGCTATGCCCATGTATCAATTTATAAAATTGTTGAAGTTTTAGAAAGTTATCATTGTTAATTTCTCGAAATTTTAGGTATTAAATTGATAAAATTTAAGCTTGAAGGTGAAAATTGACTAAAGCTGTGAAGTTAATTGATTGTTTCTTACATTAGGGACTAAACTAAAAAATTATAAAATTAGTTGTAGAAATAAGAAATAGGAGTTCCCTAATGGACTATAGTGAAATCAAATTTCAATTTGGAGTTTTAAATGAAAAATTATGTTGGTCCCGGTTTTAGGGACTAAATTGAATAAAATATAAAATTCGTATAAATTGACAATTGATTGTGAATTTGGTTGATTATTGATGATATTGTATGTTTATGTTAATCTGTATGTAATGTCGAATCGGAATCATCAAGAGGGAAAGAAAAAGATTGTCGACGAATAGTTCGAAGTTTACGGTTTGTATTTATATAATTCGAATCACTTCAAATGTTGTATATATACTCTATTTGGTATGATAAGAATATGAAGTGAGCTGAAATTATTAAATCAAGTTGAATGGTATGATTTGATTGTCTACTTGAGATAGATAACTAAATTGAATGGATTTGAAAATATTATGTGTTGATGTAAATGTGAAATTGACTTTGTGATGAGATGAATTATGTTGTTATGCCTATGAATTGATGATTGATCGATGAAATGAAAATATTGAATTGTGAAATTGAGTTATAATTGTAATTGAGAAATTATTACCATATTAACTGTTCGGACAGAGTCAGATATAGTTGGCCAGCCATAAGATAGATCAAGCGCGGATTTTTTCGACTACGATTCAAAATTTAACCAATCGAAGTAAATATTATGTGTTGATGTAAATGTTGGGCACATTTTTACTTCGATTATACCAATGAGTGCAGGGTACAATTTATTTACTTCGAAATTGTTCGATGAGTTACTAGGTGCCAAATTGGTGTGATTGGTTAGATCTGTGTATTTGTTCGAGTTCAAGTCAGGTTAATAAAATGACCAAATTGATACGGGATTTGTGGTAATAATGTGTTTTACTTATACACTAGTTAAATGAACATGTATGAAACGATTATGGATGGTATATTATATGTTTCGACACGAGGATATTGAATGATTTGAAAATTTAACCAATCATTACATTTAATTCGGAATATGGAATGTTAATGTAATGTTTATCGAGTTAGTTGATAGAACATACTAAGATTGTATTATATGGTATAATTGATGAGTTTATTATAATGTTTGTTATTGATATAAATGACATATATTAATTTAAGTTGTTTTGTGATATTTGAATTATAGAAATACCACTGAGTAAATTACTTAGCGTACAATTTTATTTTTCGTGTGCAAGTTAGGTTATATACGAGTTCGTAAACATCAGTTCCGACATCTAGACAAAATCTCGAACTCAACTAAGTTGGTGAAATTCTTTTTTAGTTAAGTTGCATGTACCAAATACAGTTCTTTTTGTATTTTGATATGTCTGGAATGTTGACTTTGGAAGTTGATATGTATATATATGTATTAGGTATTAGCAAGTTGGCATGAAAATGTGATATAAATAGGTAATGGTTGTTGGAAATGGCATGTTTTGGTAATGATTGAAATGCAAATATTGCATGTGAGATGGTACGTCAAAGGTTATGAATTAGTATTTTATAAGTGGATTGGTAAGGAACCATTTATTAGTTGAATAAAGTTTTTCATGTATTCTTGACAAGGAAGTTGTATGATTGAATGTTAAAGTTGGTAGGTAGAATGCATATGATTAGGGATGTATGTTTTGGAACATGTTTTTGGTATGTTTAATTTAGGTAAAGAAAGATTATTTAGGTACAAATGGTAGAAGGTTGTGAATGAGTTAGCAATAGGTACCAATTGGTACATTTTGGCCAAAATAGTATACAATGTCGCGACATCGTTTGAATGTCGTTGTGATGATAAATGACCTATAGGGTCACAGTGCGATGAGAGATCCGTCTTCTCGGTGAAGTCATTACAGTAAGTGATGTTGCGACGTTTAGTGGCCTAACGTCGTGACGTGACAAATTGTTTGTTGACATCACGACGTGGAAAGGAAGATGTCACGACGTCGATTCTGTATTTTAAATTCTTTACAATTAGGTCCTTTTTTATCTTGGGTTAGCTTTTAAGCTTACGTAAGTTTGTGTAAAACTCGAAATTGACTCTATTTCATGTTGAATGTATGTTTTAACTTAATTTTAATTATTGACTGCTATGAATTGTTTGTGTTTCAACTATGGTTGCTCCAGGAATGAATGTGACATCTCGTAACTCGAACCTAACGATTGGGTTGGGTATCGAGGTGTTACAAATGTACAATTTGACACATGAACTTTGATTTAGTGTAATTATATACATTAAACTTTGATCATAGTTCAAATATATATATGAAACTCTTATTTTGATTTGTGTATGCAATAAGTTAATGTAAAATGATGTTATATCGATAATTGTGTGAGTAACTTGTAAAATGAACCAAATCAACATTTAATGTATAAAATTGCACAAAATTAAAGTTCATGTATAACATTGCACATAGAATCAAAGTTCGTGTGTAGCCTTGAACTTTATCGCTATACTAAAATTTTTCTATAATAAACTTTAATACATCAATATAAGGTTTATTATATTTTCATAAGTTAGGTTGAAAATTCATAAAAAAAGTATAACAACAAATTTTAAACCTAGTTATAATATACCTTTGGGTTGACAAGGTTATTACTCTAAAAAATTTAGAGAATATCATATTGTAACGAGAGGAATAGCACAAGGAATATCAAATCCCTCTGGGAACCAACAAACACAAAAATCCAAACTCAAGACCTTAACAATGCTGTTAGCTTTGATGTGATAACTTTTAAGATAACTTTTAGTTATTCATTTTCTAAGTCATTTAGTGACCAAATATTTTCAAAGACTTGCAAAATACTTAAAAACATGTTTTAAATATGTGTTATTTTCTTAACCAAATGTTTTTGAGTTATTCATGAAGTGTTTTAATGTTTATAAGGAATTTAGGAACCAAGTATAGATATTAAATGCCTAAGTATCAAGATTTGGCCTACAACTCTTGAGAGTTAGCATTTATAACGTTATAAAGGATTACTTTTTAGTCAAGTATCGATACCCCATAGGTAAGTATCAATACTTGGGTTGCAAGAATACATTTTCGGCTCAAAATTAACGCTTGTAATGGCTTTGATTCACTCTCAATGACTTCAAACATTTCACAACTCATTCTTTAGTATAAACACAATTAAAAAACACTTCAAAACAAAAACATTCAAATCAAAACATACAAATCAAAAGAAACATCCTTGGTTTAATTTTTATTTTATTTTTTTCTATTGTACATAGTTTTTGTACGAAAAATCTTTACTTAACCTCACCATCGTTTGTTTTTTGAGTTAGATTTGTAAACACTTACCCACACAACGGTTCTTTTATTTGTTTACTTCATCAAATCACGAATTGTAATTTGGGAGGGTTCTAGACGAGCCACAAAAGTTGAAAGATTTTAGTTTAGCCATAAAAATTTAGCAATTGAAAAGTTAGGGATTGTAAAGATTATACATCCTCTCTTTTTAAAGGTGTAATTCAAAGTTTTGAATTAGAAAATCCTTAGTTGAGGTATATCAAGGTAGTGGAAATACATAATTAGTATTGAACCAATATAGATTGAGGCTCTGTTTGTTTCACTGAAAATGACTTTCGGAAAATAATTTCTGGAAAATGACTTACTTTTTTGGAAAAGCTAATATTTTCTGGTGTTTGGATGAATTTGTGTAAAATATTTTCTTTTGTTTGGTAGGTTCTTTAAAAATATTTCATAAAAGTTGTTTTCAATTAAACAAACATACATTTGAGATTTTTTTATTTTTCATTGTTTAATTGAGTTTATTTTATATCTATAATTTTATATTTTACATATATTAAAAATATTTTGTTAAATTTAGGTTCATTGCAACGATTATTTTTAGTTACATGACTACCAACTGAGTATTTTTTATTTAAAATGTGACTTTAACAAAATTGACAAAAAAATCAACAATTTCAAAGATTGAACTTGATTTTCAAATCTAGAAAGTAGAGGACTAAATTCTTGAAAATAAAAATACGAAACTAAATTGCAAATTTGTGAAGAGTATATAGACTTATGACATATTTTAACATTTATACTACAAAACATTTACTATTAGTATATTTATAATTGCAATAAATATTTAGTATTAAAATATTAATATTGATATTTTCAATAATATGTGAATAATATTATTTAAAATTATTATTTTTAAAATTTACTATTAAAATAAAATTTAAATATTAAATAATTTAATAAATTATATTAATTATATTAATAATTTATTATATGACTAAATATAAATAATTAAATACGTATGTTTAATAATATTAAAATATAATATTTTATATTAATATTTTAATATTTTTAAAATAAAAATAAAATTTATTATCAATATAATAATATTAAACTTGATTTAAGTTAATTTTTATATAAAAGTAAAATTATCTATTGAGGAGCTCTTCTTCGGAAAATGACTTACGCTTTTCAAAACGGTATGTCATTTTACAAGGAAAAAGGTTTATTTTCTGTTGACCTGTAAGTCATTTTCTGTTGGCCAAGCTGTTTTCTGTGAAACAAACACAAGAAAATGCAGAAAACATTTTTCGTAAAACCTTTTACATGTAAACAGACGGACCCTGAATTTCCAAATTTTTACCCATTTTCTTTTATTTTCAAAAAGTTTATAAAAATTATCAAAACCCCAATTCACCAGCCTAACAAATACAAGCATAAATCAAAAGATAAACATTGATCTCGTAAAACTAATATCTTAGGGGTTGTATGTTACTGATATATTTATAAAAAAAAATCACAAAAAAACTAAAGAATTTTCAAACATAATACCTTAGCTTCATAAATTGAAAAGCTTTTTTGGAAATTGAAGGAGATCCTTTTTTGGGATTTTTCGTAAAAAAGAATGAAGACATTTTACTTAATTTCAATTTGTAGTTGGTAAATAAAGAGGACAGAATCTTCAATCACGAGATAAACCATGAAAGAGAGTTAAAAAAAGTAAAGGTTTTTGAAAAGGTAAATATTTTTAAAACAGAACACTTTCCCACTTTACAAAATCTGGATTGAATAGTTTTGCATTTCGATGCTGCCATAACAACCAACGGTATAAAGCCAAATATGATATCCCACTCACTAGTAGCAGGAAATGAAGACCACAACTGGATAGCAACAAATTGATTCAAACTTTCCTTTGATAGGCGAGGGTGTAGCGAGATTATAATGAAGAGTGGATCCTTGAATACAATCATTATTTGGGAGTGTGTTCAATGTTGGAGGCTGAGCTATGAGAGATTTTGGATTGTCTGAGTTTCTTTCAAAGTCGGTGTAATAAGCCCAATTGTCCAGGCCCGCATACTAGCCCAATACAACAAAACAAAAAAACCTAAGTAAAACCCTAGCCCCTTTTTCTGCCTCTGCGCCACAGCCCCCACGCCTCCAGCGAGGTTCCAGACGCCGCACGTCTCGGGCCTCCTCTCTACGCACGCACTTAACAGCCACCAAACCTGAGAAAAAGAGGCATACAAACACAAAAAAGGCAGAAGAATAGCAAAAATCGGGGACGATGCCAAACAAAATAGATCTTTTGTGATTTTTTTTCTTTTCTATTTCGGCTATTTAAAGCCGTGAAAGATCAGTGAAAGGGGGGATAGGAAAAATCAGAGAGAAAATTCAATACGAGTGCAAATCGGGGATTTTCAGTGTAAAAGACGGAGACAAAAATACAGAAAAAAAGAAAGGAGAAATACATTTTCCCTTTGAATAAAAAATGGTTTCGACAGCTTGGCGACTCCGCTAGGGACTTTGAGAGTCGAGCCATGAATTGATTATGCATTGTCTTTTTGTCGAAAGTCAAAAATTTTTTAAAAAAAATCATGAGTTCTCTTCGCATTCATTGATTTTTCATCTTGATATGTTGGCAACTTTGCATTTTGCATTGCATGGTCCGTTTTACCCCCTTAAGCAGCAAGAAACTAGTCCTTCGTAAGGTTTTCACCTCCGTGCAGGGTAGTGGACTGCTTTCAGGGTACATCCGTACCTATGTCTTCGTGAGATTTTCATCTCCGTGCAGCCATAGGGAAATGTATTCCCCTGAACTAAACTCGATCCACATGAGCCTATAATGGGTGAGGATCGAGGAATCTGCTGGTTCGGGTACCCTTACTCTAGAAACTAAGCCTTATATAGTGAGCTTTAGGAACTTGCCCTAGGTAGAGCTATACCAAACCCTAGTGGATTCCTGAATAAATGTTCTTGCTATTTCATGTTTGTATTGGATTATATCTTTTTGGTGTGATACTGACTTGGGTTTATTTTGTTTTGATTGCATGACATCATGATTGCATTGCATTTGCATCGTAGAAAAGAGATGTTGATTTGAGTTCGATTACTAGATTAGAAAGCTTGTCATGGAATACGGGTTTCTTGATAAGGTGGAAGATAATACGGTGGTCTGAAGAAAACATGACACGAAAAGCCGAACAAGAGGAGTATACGACTTTGCTGCATGACTTAAGGATCCAAATTGTCAAAGTTTATTCAAAAGTCATCAAAGGTCCCAATCTCATAAAGAAGCTAATGAACGTGAATGAGCAAGGATTTACAACCTAGATCAAACAAAAAGGAGGTCAAATTCGTGAGATGTATCTTAACATCTGAATGATCTGTGTCTTTACTGGGAGTACAAGGGCAATGCCGTATATATATGTCCGCTTTATGTAAAGAGATTTGTTTTCTAGTAAAGCTTTCAATAAAAAAATTGAACATGAATCAACGTCTCTTTTCACACTCATTTCATGCATTTGCATTTCATTACATCATATGCATTAAACACAGTTAAAGGATCCTAATTAACTAAAATCATTGCTCAGTTAACCTGGAAACCAACCAACTGACCAAGCACCGTTACGACACTCGAGCAAAGATTAAGGAAATGGATCAGAGATTGGAAAAAACTCGAATAGTGTCAGAAGGAGATGCAAGACCGACTTCAGCTACAGGTGCAGGAGCGGTTAGATAAGATGCAACAAGATATGTCTGAGAAGATGCGAGAATCCTAAGATGATATGATGGCGAAGCTAACCAAACTGTTGACTGGAGGAGGTGATAAGGGAAAGGGTCCCATGACTGATGTCGAAGAGGGTAATGAACCACTCTATCCTTCAGGCTTTACTCCTCCACATGTTTGAACTCAAGCTGAATATCTGCACAAACCCACTGTCACAATCAGGCCTCAGCAGTCCCAGGCCAGTGCTTCGAACTTTCAAGCTAGATTGGGCTCTAACCCCGAAAATTATCCTGTTAACTCTGCCATTCCTAACTTCGATGAAGTGGATGAAAAGGAAAGAATAAAGGAGGAGTTGCCAAAGCAGTTAGAGGAAAGGTGCAAATGGCTCGAGGAGAAATTCAAGGCGATGGAAGTCACTGAAAGCTATTGCAGGATTGACGCTAAAGAGCTAAGCTTAGTTCTAGATTTGGTACTCCCTCACAAGTTCAAGATGCCAGAATTCGAGAAGTATAATGGGACAACTTGCCCAGAAGCTCATATCACCATGTTCTGCAGGCGAATGGCTGGATATGTTAGCAATGACGAGCTATTGGTACACTGTTTCCAAGATAGCCTCACAGGGGCAGCATCTAAATGGTAAAATCAATTGAGTCGTACCACGATTAGTTCATGGAAGGATTTGGCACAGGTGTTCATGAAACAATATAGTCATGTAGCAGACATGGCTCCTGATAGAATCACCCTTCAAAATATGGAGAAGAAGCCGAATGAAAGTTCTGGGCAGTACGCACAAAGATGGAGGGAAGTCGCAGTCCAAGTTCAACCACTGCTCTTAGAGAAGGAAATGACGATGCTTTTTATAAATACATTAAAAGCCCCGTTCATCACACATATGTTAGGAAGTGCCACAAAAAGCTTTCCTGACATAGTCATGAATGGTGAAATGATTGAAAGTGCCGCAAGGAGCGGAAAAATTGATGCAGAGGAGAGTAACAAGAGGTCAATCTCAAGGAAAAGAGAAAATGAGGTGAACAACACGAGTTACTCTAAACCAGTTATTGTGAGTCAGCCAAGAAAGGTGGCTACTAACCAACAAGATTTATTAAGACAAGAATCTAGAGTGAAACCAGGTACTGAGAAGCTCCAGTTCACACCAATTCCGATGTCATATAAGGATCTGTATCAAAGCTTGTTTGATGCGCATGTTGTTGCTCCTAATTACTTAAAACCTCCACAACCTCCTTATCCTAAGTGGTATGATGCGAACTCGCAATGTGACTACCATGCGGGAATTACGGGGCACTCAATAGAGAATTGCATTACCTTCAAAAAGCTAGTTGAAAAATTCATCAACATGGGTATGAAGAAGTGGTGAGAAGTTTGCACATCGATGCCATATATGCAGACACAATTAAAAGGGTCCTTGTTAGATATTCGCCTTATAGGTGTTCTAAATAATGGGTGTTAGCACCATTTTTTGGATTGAAAAACGGGGTCGACTTGGGTTTTGAAAATGAAAACGAAAACAGGAGTCGCCACTGATCCTTTTTGATGAGGTGTGATCGGATCACCTCGAAAAGTGGTTGTTTTTAATAAAATGATTTGATTTTATTAAAACAACAAGTTTGGTCCACGAAATTAAGAAAAACGGGTTCGGGAGTCGGTTACGCACGAGGAAGGATTAGCACCCTCGATACGCCCAAAATTGGTACCTAGTTGATTATTTAATGTCTTAGTGTCGAAAAATTGAAAACTTTAAAGAAATTTAAAATACGATCCTTAAAAAAAAACTCGAATAGCATAGATTAAAATTCAAGAGGATATTTGTCAATTTGGTTAGACGAGAAATCGAAACCCAGCACCTTAGAGCACGTTCCTCGAATTTCCAAACGCAAAACATTGCCTTATTTTGAAATTTTTGAAAAGGATACTTAGCTATTTGGTTGAACGAGAAAAATCGACACCCAGTACCTTAGGGCATGTTTTCTCGAATTTCCAAACGCAAAACATTGCCTTATTTTGAAAATTTTTGAAAAGGATATTAAGTTATTTGGTCGAACGAGAAATCGAAACCCAGTACCTTAGGGCACGTTCCTCGAATTTCCAAAAAAACATTACCTTATTTTGAAATATTTTCCTTTTTTGAAATATGAAGTTTATATGTATGATGGAATAATAAACATGGTGAAGTGAATAAAAAAATATGAATAAAGCGAATAATAGATCAATCATACATTCCATAGCAAATCAATAAATAAATAAACTAAAAACATAAGAATGAACATATAAACAAATACATAAATGAACATAAAAAAGAAAATTATATGAAGATTATAACATATGAAAAAATGTATGTACATATGTATATTTAAAATTATTAAGTAAAATACATATATAAGTATGTATACATATATTTATGAGAAAAAAGGAATATAGATATACGTACATAAATATGCATATATATATATATAAATTATATATATTAGATAAAATATATGTAATGTATAAACACTTATATAATAATGATAATATAACATAGCACATATATTTAAAATTACTTAATAATTATTAATGAAAATATAATGATAATAATGATAATAATAATAATAATAATAATAATAATAAAGTTAACAAGAATTGACTAAATAATAATAAAAGATGCTAAAAAAGGCATTAAATTGAAATGAAATAAAACATATAAGACCAATTCAAAATAAAGGAAAAAGAAAGGATCCAATTGCAACGCGCGTAAAAACGGAAGGACTGAAACAGCAAATAAACCACAGATCCAAAACGCAGCGTTGAAATGGGCCAAGTCGAAACAAAAATGAAATTGCAGGGGCTAAATTAAAAATAAGAGAAAATAACGAAAAAGGCTCAAATTGTAACACGCAGCAAAATCAAGGGGAATGCGCGCGCAAATAGCCCAAAAACTAAAAACACGCGGATCCTCCGGGTCGGGTCGGGTCTACGCGTGGATCCCCCTGCCTTAAACGGCGTCGTTTCAATTTGGGTATTTAAACCCAATTTTTCTAAAAAAAAATCATTTTAACCGACCCCCTAAAAAAACACCCCACATTTCCTCTCAACAACCCAGCCTTTAGGTCCTCTTAATGCCGCCGTTCACTGGCGCTGCGCCGGGGTTGTGCGAAATGGGCTTCTCAGCCCTTCCCTCACGGCGTCCCTGAAGGCTAAGCCTTCTCAACCGCGGGACCGAGAGGAAAAAAAGGAAGGGACTCCCCTACCCACTCGACTCTGGCGACGGCGAAGGTGGGTTTCGGCCGGCCTTCAAAACAGATAGGTATATTTCTTTTCCTTTTGTTTTGTTTTTCGTTTATATTTATGCAAAAATAAATAAATAAGGTAAAACTAACAGATCTGAAAACTGAAAAATAAAAAAAAACCTTAAATATAGTTAAAAAGATTTGAACAGAGAATGAAAGAAAATCACCTCTTAAGATTCTAGTTTTTATTTCTGTGAATATGTTACAAGAAAGAAAAGAAAAAAGAACCCCCTTACAATGTTGGTATTCGGCTCTTTATAGCCGATTTTCACAATATCTTTGTTTTTATTTTTGCTCTCTTTTCTTCCTTTCCGCCTTTTGCGTGTTCTCCTTTTGTTTTTGCAGGTGGAGCAGGTAAGTGAAACAGAGGGAGGATGAGCGGCGATGGGACGGTGGCAGGTGGTGGCAGAGGCATGGAAGGCGTGCGAAGGGACAGTGGCGGCCGACAGAGGGCCCTAGGTGCGACGCACCTAGGGTTTGAAAAAAATTGTTTTTCTGATTTGTGTTTTCTGGGCTGGGTTTTGGTGGGTTAGGCTTGTAATTGAGTTGAGGGTTTGGGTTTGATTTTAGGTTAGTGGGCCTGGTTTGGTTTGATAAGGCCCGGGCTAAATTTGGGCTGTACAATGGGACTGTAGAGGAAACCCCTGAAGTATTTAGAGTCTGTTAGAGTAATGTTCAGAACACTTGTTGCTTTCAGCCTAGAAGCAATAAGAATTTCTTTGTGAAATAGGCTCATGTCTGAACATTATTATTTTAATAAAATACATCATTGCAATCATATTTGAGCAAATGTTCTTTCATTCTTTACGATTGTTTCATTCTTTTGGATTCTTTCTGCCAAACCATTCATTCATATTATTCATACATTCTTTTGTATATTATTTGGTACCCACTATGGGTCCCCAAATATCAATGACATGAGTGACGCCGCTACAGACTCAGAATCTCCTTTTGAGTGAGACATGTGTTTAGAGAGATCTCATGACTTTGAAGATATCGTAAATTGTAGCTTATCTCCTGACTTGTTGAGGATGGTAATGCGATAAGAGAAACAAATGAGACAATAGAGACTGTGACCTTGAGGGAACATGCATGACCAAAAAAGTAAAGCAAGACGTTGTTGAGTTACTTCAAGCATTCAAAAATGCCTTCGCATGGTCATACCAGGATGTGCCCGGTTTAAGCGCTGTCATTGCAATCTGAACAACAGCACGATATCAGAAATATGCAGTATGTTCAAGGTGAATATCATGAATAGAGCAATGAAAACTCTATCGGGGCAATGCCACTCTTTCCAGTTTAGCACGATTTTTTCATTAAAGTTGAAATTCTTTCTCTTCGAGCTTTGACTGAGCTGAAGTAGGATGAAGATCTAATCCCGACACGATTAGTTGAACCTAATTGAAGAAAAAGGCTAGAAATTATTTATCAGGGTTGGATGTACCAAGAAATGAATGATACGAGCCTATAACAAAAGGTTTGTCCCACAGAATTCCACAATGGCAACCTAATGCTGAAGAAGATTCTCACTCTACAAAAAATATAACGGATGCGAAATTGGGAAGAACAGTATGTTATAGAAAAGGTCTTTTCCAAAAGAGCTTTGATTTTGAGTGAGATGGATGATAAACCTGCAAAGTCCTGTAAACTCAGGTTCAATCAGGAAATACTCTGCTTAAAGAATGAGATGACCAAGGTAAAAACCCGCAAAGGGCACTTTGAGTCGGAAAAATGACGAGATGAAAAAATGAAAAGATGAAAATGAAAAATGAAAACGTAAAATGGAGAGGCTAAGGTAAAAACTCGCAAAAGACGCCTTAGACTGAAGGGGATTTGAGTTGAAAACCCGAAAAGGGCGGCTTAAATATTGATCAGAATGTGGCATGAGATTATCGGAGTAGCTCAAATACTGATCAGCATGAGGCATGCAGTGGTCTTGCTATACCTGAATCAACAGAAAAAGGTAGGCGACATTTTGGGGCATCGACAAAGTACTGTAGATCTCCTAAACACATGTTAAACTCAGAATTGTCTTCAGAAAGTCTGTACAGCAAAGTTCAAGCTGCGATATTTGGGGCACCTAATCCTTATACTATTTTTGTTATTATTGGAACACTTCATTCATTTCCAAGATAGGCATTCCTAAATCAATTTCTTTGTTATCCATCTTTATTATCCTTGACAATTTATTCATTTTGAGCTATGCTCAGGATCAATTCTATTCATACCCATTTTTATGATCTCTTGCAAGCGTGTTGCATTAGAATAATAATTAATGGACTAATAAAACTTTCACAAGGGAAGTTTTGCATATTACTCTAAAAGCTTCTAAATAATATAGGAACCTCAAACAGGACTATTATTTAGAACGTACTAGGTTCAAAGATTGGAAACCTGATGAAGAAGAGTCTAAACTAAGACTATCCCTTTGAATTTTCTTGTCTAAAGTGTTAATTGAACAAAATGGCAAGATGTCGGGTTGGTGATAAATCTTCAATGAACAAGCAAACAATGATTACTGAATAATAAAAAGAAGTTGTTCTTGGAGAAGGAAGTTCTTCATTTATGCATGAGCATTTGGTATGACACCCTAGGAATGGTGTAAGAGACCAAACAGTTTCACATCCTGTATCCTTGAATTGCGATAGGAGAGGATTGAAGAAAAGTCGGTCCAGTAAGAAGGCGTTGTAACACGTCAATGTTAAAGCTTTAATAAAGTTTGAGTAATGATAACCTAAGTGATAAGAAGGGATCATTCTCAAAAAATGACATTCTGCATTCATTCAAATGTCATTCATACATGCCTAGTTAGGAGCATTTGATTCATTCTGTTCATGACATCCTATTAGGCATAATTAGGTTCATAAAATGAATCATACAGGTCATGTTCCACAGAGAGCAGATCGGTGAAATCGAAAGCCTTATCTCCCTGAGCAACAGTGGAGTAGGCTAGGAAGAAAGCAGATCCTGTCTTCATGTATTGGCATAAAGTAGATCGAAGATAGCAGATCTTATCTTCCCATACTGGTGGCGAAGTAGATGAAAGAAAACAGATCTTGTCTTTATATATTGGCATGAAGTAGATCAGGGACAACAGATCTTGTCTCCCCATACTGGTGGTGGAGTAGATTGAAGAAAGCAGATCTTGTCTTCATATATTGGCATGAAGTGGATCAAAGATAGTAGATCTTGTCTTCATGTATTGGCGTGAAGTAGATCGAAGATTACAGATCTTATCTCCTTAAGCAGTAGTGGAACAGATCGAAGATGGCGGATTTTACCTCCCTGAGGATACAGTGGAGTACATTGAAGCCAGTAATTCTATATCCCTGGGCAGCAGTGGAATAGATTGAAGATTACAGATCTTATCTCCATAAGCAGAAGTGGAGCAGATCGAAGATGGCAGATTTTACCTTCCTGAGGTTATAATGGAGTACATTGAAGCCAGTAATTCTATCTCCTTGGGCAGCAGTGGAATAGATTGAAGATTACAGATCTTATCTCCATAAGCAGTAGTGGAGCAGATCGAAGATAGCGGATTTTACCTCCCTGAGGTTACAGTGGAGTACATTGAAGCCAGTAATTCTATCTCCCTGGGCAACAGTGGAATAGATTGAAGATTACAGATCTTATCTCCATAAGCAGTAGTGGAGCAGATCGAAGGTGGCGGATTTTACCTCCCTAAGGTTACAGTGGAGTACATAGAAGCCAGTAATTCTATCTCCCTAGGCAACAGTGGAATAGATTGAAGATTACAGTCTTATCTCCCTAAGAAGTAGTGGAGCAGATCGAAGATGGCAGATTTTACCTCTCTGAGGTTACAGTGGAGTACATTGAAGCCAGTAATTTTATCTCCCTGGGCAACAGTGGAATAGATTGAAGATTACAGATCTTATCTCCATAAGCAGTAGAGGAGCAGATCGAAGATGGCGGATTTTACCTCCCTGAGGTTACAGTGGAGTACATTGAAGCCAGTATTTCTATCTCCCTAGGCAACAGTGAAATAGATTAAAGATTACAGATCTTATCTCCCTAAGCAGTAGTGGAACAGATCGAAGATAGCGGATTTTACCTCCCTAAGGTTACAGTGGAGTACATTGAAGCCAGTAATTCTATCTCCCTAGGCAACAATGGAATAGATTGAAGATTATAGATCTTATCTCCCTAAGCAGTAGTGGAGCAGATCGAAGATGACAGATTTTTCCTCCCTGAGGTTACAGTGGAGTACATTGAAGCCAGTAATTCTATCTCCCTAGGCAACAGTGGAATAGATTGAAGATTACAGATCTTATCTCCCTAAGCAGTAGTGGAGCAGATCAAAGATGGTAGATTTTACCTCCCTGAGGTTACAGTAGAGTACATTGAAGCCAATCCTATCTCCTTGAAGTTGCAATGGAGTGGATTAAAACCACAGATCTCACCTCTCTGAAGTTGCAGTAGAGCAGATCGCGTCAAATTTATCTTTAAATTGTAGTAGAACAAGTTCAAGCTATAAGTCTTATCTCCCTGAAGTTGCAGTGGAGCAGATTAAAGATAGCAAATTGAGAAGCTACAGCATACGAATCCTATCTCCTTGACATTGCAGTGGAGTAGATTGAAACACTAGTTCCTATACCTCTGAAGATGCAGTAGGAAGGAATGAGGCTATCTGAAGAAGAGAAGCATTGAAGAAGTCAAGGCTCAGTAAGACCAGACAATTGGGCCTTGTAGTCTTTGCTCTGTTCCCGTTACACGACAACGAGCAAAGAGGGGCAGCTGTAATAAGCCCAATTGTCCAGGCCCGCATACTAGCCTAATACAACAAAACAAAAAAACCTAAGTAAAACCCTAGCCCATTTTTCTGCCTCTGCGCCCACACATTTCACGCCCAAATAAGTTCCAGACGCCAGACTTCTGCCTCCTCTCTACACACGCACTTAATGACCACCAAACCTGCGAAAAAGAGGCATACAAACACAAAAAAGGCAGAAGAATAGCAAAAATCGGGGACGATGCCAAACAAAATAGATCTTTTGTGATTTTTTTCTTTTCTATTTCGGCTATTTAAAGCCGTGAAAGATCAGTGAAATAGGGGATAGGAAAAATCAGAGAGAAAATTCAATACGAGTGCAAATCGTGGATTTTCAGTGTAAAAGACGGAGACGAAAATACAAAAAAAAAAGAAAGGAGAAATACATTTTCCCTTTGAATACAAAGGTGGTTTTTTTAATTTTCTTTTCTTTTCAGTGTTTTTGTGTTTATTATTGATTTATAAAAGGAAAAGAGGGAAGAGAAGTTTACCTCCGTGCTCGGGCAGCTGTTTTGGGACCATCTCCGCCGTCATCGAAGCTCCGGTGGCCGACAAACGACGGCGCAAAACGAAAAAGAGTTTTAAAAAAAAACCCTAGCAGAGGGTTAAAGGATTTTTTTTCCTTTTATTTTGTTGGCTACAGATATTTTTTTTTAAGAGAAAGAAAATTGTTTTAAATATTAAAGACCAAACGGTGCCGTTTTGAAGGGGCCAGACCCGCGCGGTGACCCGACCCGGAGGGGAGGATCCGTGCGTTCTGGCCTGAATGGGGAAATTGCGCGTTCAGTCCCATTTTTTCTGTTGCGTTTCAATTAAACCCTTTTGTTTCTTTTTAAATTGAGCCGCATATTTAATTTTTGTTTCAATTTGACCTATCGCTGCGCAGCGTTTGGGAGATTTGGGTAAATTACCCTTTCGATCCTCCTACTGTTACGCGCATCTTAATTTGGTCCTTTTTTAAATTTCCATCTTTAAATTTGGTTTCAAAACTTCGTTTATTTTTAATTTAATCCTTAATTTTTTGTTTTAGTTTTTTTTATATTATTTTAATTATGTTATACTATGATTATTATTATTATTATTATTATTATTTTTATTCATACATGCGTCGTTCTTTCATTTAATATATATATGCATGTTTTTATAATATATATAACTATATATGCATGTTTCACGTTGCACGCCTACCTATATATTTATACATATATATATTTATTTATTTTTCAACTTCTATATATATATATACACTCTTATGTTTTGATTTCAAAATTCTTTTTACTTTTGTAAATATATATTCATGCATCATTCAAAACTATTATAAGCATTTTTTTGTATACCTATATATCTATATTCTCATAATTTACTAATATATTATGTTTATACATTCTTATGTTTATTATTTCTAAAATGTATGTATATTGTATTATTGATTCATTCTCATGATTTTTGTATACATATTTATATGCATTGACATTTTATCATGTTTTCAAAGGAAATATATATTTGGTTTCGTCAAAGCATTAAAATCGTTCTTATTTTTAAATATTTGGCATTCATGATTCTCGAGAAAGGTCGTGTCCTAACTTACTGGATTGCGGTTATTTTTCGATGAATTTAGAACACTAAGTATTCATTTTGCATTAAATTCGCAAATTTTAAATAAAAGCTTATTCTCGGGAATTCAAAAATGTTGGGTCCTAACTTACTGGTCCTGATATTTTGACTTCTCAAAATAAAAATTTTCAAAAGCAAAAGGCAATATTCGGGTATTTTGAAGATTTAAAAACATTGTGCCCTAACTCACTGGGTGTGGTGTTTTATTTCTTTGAAATAAGAATGTCTTATTATTTTAATTCGTTCATGAAATAAAAAGTTTCCTTTTAAAATCTTTTCAAGTTTTCGACACCAAGACATTAAATAATCAATTTGGTACCGATTTTGGGCGTTTCGAGGGTGCTAACCCTTCATCGTGCGTAACTGACTCCCGAACCTGTTTTCTCAAATTTCGCAGACCAAAATTATTTTTAAGGTGGGCCGATCACACCTTAATAAAGGATCGGTGGCGACTCCAGTTTTTGTTTTTAAGTCGACAACTAAAATTTTTGTTTTCAAAAAAATGGTTTCGACAGTCGGTATCTTGAGAGAGTGATGATTCAAATCGATAACTTAGAGGTAGTTAAAGTCATTCAAGCTGTAAGTTCGAATTCAACCTTGGTAAGTAGGATTCTTCAAGTTTACGACATGTTCCTAGGGTGGCAAATAGAGTTACGTATCCTATAGCCAAAAAGTCTTTTAATAGAAAGGACAGTGTTTAGGTATTTGAGGAAATTCCTGAAAACTCATGTCTCTCTTTGAGTATGATATAACTAAGTGTTGCTTTCATTCCATATTAATTTGATGTAATAATTTTGTTTATCTTCTCACTAAAAAGATATTCTTTAAAATTCATACTCAATAACTCTAATAGTTTTTTCGATCTAATAATGTAGCACCAAATCAAAATTACTGAAATGCACTCTCAAAGTACATAATCCGTCGACGTAGCCGATTACGGTTAAGTACCTTCTTAATTCACTACACCAAAACAGGCTTTTAACGGCGTTTGGATAAAAAACGCCACTAAAAATCGAGCATTAGCGGCGCTTTACGTAAAACGCCGCTAAAGATCGAGCATTAGCGGCGTTTCCAGTAAAGCGCCGCTAAAAATTAGCATTAGCGGCGTTTTTTGGAAAAACGCCGCAAAAAGTCTAAGCCCAACGACATCGTTTTGTACCTTTTAGATCTTTAGCGGCGTTTTTGAGAAAGCGCCGCTAATGCTTAGATCTTTAGCGGCGATTTTGAGAAAGCGCCGCTAATGCTCATATATTTAGCGGCATTTTTTAGAAAGCGCCGCTAATGCTCAGATCTTTAGCGGCGTTTTTAAAAAAGCGCCGCAAAAACATTTTATCTGCTATTTACTATTTAATTTATTTTTAATTGAATATTTGTTAAAAATGGATAAATTTGAAATAAAAACATAGAAAATATTTGTTAAAAATGAAGAAATTAAAATACCATTATTTAAAATAATTTTAATTTTTTTGTGTACATGATTGATTGATTTTAATTTATATATTAAATAATTTCAAATATAATTGTAAAAGATACGATAGTATTAATTTTAAAATATTTAATTTAATTATCATTATAGTTTAGTGTTTAATATATATGGTTTAGGGTATATATATGGTTAATTTAGGATTTAGGGCTAGTTTAAGAGTTGCAATTTTAAGGTTTATAAATTATGGAATTAGAGATTATGGGTTAGGGATTTTGATTTAAGGGTTGTGATTTAAGGTTTATGGGTTAGGGGTTAAGGGTTAGAGATTAAGAGTTAGGGATTTAGGGTTTATAGATTTAGTATTAGGTTAGGGTTTAGGGTTTAGATTAATTAGTGTATTTTAATTTATATATTAAATAATGTTTATGGGTTAGGGGTTAGGGGTTAGGGGTTAGGGGTTAGGGATTTGGGGTCGGGTTAGGGTTTATAATTTAGATTAATTAGTGTTTTTTAATTTATATATTAAATAAGGTTTAGAGGTTAGTGGTTTGGGGTTAAGAGTTAGTGATTTAAGGTTTAGAGATTCGGGGTCGAGTTAGGGTTTAAGGTTTAGATTAATTAGTATTTTTTAATTTATATGTTAAATAAGGTCTTATATAATTGTAAAAGAGAAATAATAAATTGTAAAGATTATTAGTTTAAAATTGATATGCAATATATAATAATTGCATATAAAAAATTGTAAAATATGCGAGCTTTGGCAGCGTTTATAGCCAAAAAGCCGCTAATATGATTTAGAATTTTTCAAAACGGTGTCGTTTCATTACAATAATTTAATTTATTAGTGGCGTTTCTTCTGTAAACGCCGAAAAAGGTAACATTAGCGGTGTTTATGACTAAAAATATTTAATTTAAACCATTTGATATATTTAAATATTAGATTTAAAAAATTAATAAATAAAAATGTAACAAATTGATACGGATAGGTAACTATCTATTTTAGATATATAGGACCAAATTATAACAAATAAAAATAAAATACAAAACTAAAATCATTCCACATTGAACATCTAGCAAAATAATTATATTTTAGTTAGGAAGAAATATCTCTAATAAAATGGAGATTAGATCAGAAATGAACAATACAAAATCATAATTAACGTCTCAATCTTTAATAGAAATTTGATATGTGAGAGATTATTTGATAGTAAAATAATTTTACTTTAAAAAAATAGCGCCATTTCATATAGCAGAACATTTAGCGGCGTTTTTTTATAAAAATGCCGCAAAAGGTAAGCAATAGCGGCGTTTTTATAAAAAACGCCACAAAAAATAATTTTACTTTAAAAAATAGCAATTTTATATAGCAAAACATTTAGCGGCGTTTTCATAAAAATGCCGCAAAAAAATCAATTTATAAAAAACAAAATAAAAAATTTTTAGCATAGTAAAATGAAATAATTTTTTGCATAAGCAATAGCGGCGTTTTTTTAAAAAATAAATCAATTTATAAAAACCAAAATAAAAAATTTTTAGCATAGTAAAACGACATCATTTTGTTCAAATTGAAATAGTTTTTTGTGGCGTTTTTGATAAAAACGCCGCAATAGATAAACAATAGCGGCGTTTTTATACAAAACGCAGCAAATTTAATTTCATTTTAGGCGGTTTTATCCCAAAACTCCCCCCAAAATAATTTCATTTTCCCCTCTAAAATTGGCTTCTGTTTCAATTTAGAAGTTTACCCAGACACACACACTCTCTCAGACGTTCAGCGCTCACTTTTTTTCTCTCGACGGTTCTCTCAACATCCCTAATCTTTAAAGCCTATCATATCCCTAATCCATTCCGCTTTTTATCTTCTTACTAGCGTTTACCATTGAAAAACACTCGCGATCTATCTTCACTCACCATCACTCACCATGCTCGAGCTTTCCTCCACACTCTCAAGCCATGTTCGGTCCTTGCTGCAGTCATTGACCGAAGCCAACACTGACTCTATTTTTCGAGAACTCTGCCAGGTTTTTTATTTTGGGGCTTTCGCCTTTTGCTGGGCTTGAGAGCTTGTGCTGCTTCCTTCCTTCCTTGGATGTCTGAGACCTTTTATGACTTCTATATGATTGTTGTTTTCATTATTTGTGCTTGAAAACCCAGTCACTTCCTCAGAAATCTGGTTGTACATTTTTTCCTTTTTTTTCAGTTCAATTGATAAACGATATTCTTAAAATTCATCAAAGGAAAATATATTTGTTGTGTATGGGTTTATGATGATAATCCAAAGGCTTGTTTCTCAAAACATTCGCAGTGGTCGCCTAAGAGCTTTCGCCTTTCACGGGCTTGAGAGCTTGTGCCGCTTCATTCCTTCCTTGGATGTCCGAGACCTTTTATGACTTGTATATAGTTGTTTTTCATTATTTGCGCTTGAAAATCCAATTATTTTCTCGTAAACTGTTGTATATGTTTCCCTTTTTTCGGCCCATTGATAAACGATATTCATAAAATTGAGTCAAATGATAATATATTTCATGTGTATGGGTTTATGATGATAAGGTGTAAGGCTTGTTTCTCAAAACATTCGCATGGTACGCTCGAGAGCTTTTGTTTTTCACGGGCTTAAGAGCTTGTGCTGCTTTTATCCTTCCTTGGATGTCTGAGACCTTTTATTATATCTTTATAATTGTTTCACTTTTTAAATATAAATTGTGATTGAAATCCAGCTATTTTCAGTGAAAAGGAGTTTTTAAATTGATGTATATGTGTTGATGATGACAAATTCAAAGGCTTGTTTCTCAAAAACATTCGCAGTGGCCGCTTAAGAGCTTTCGCCTTCGCAGCTTGAGAGATTGTGCCGCTTTATTCCTTCCTTGGATGTCCAAACTTATAAAATTTACTTGTCGATTTATATAATACCAAACCAAAGATAACCCGATTTGAGTGAAATACTGTTTAATTCCTTTTGTTTACTTGTATATGATGAAGAGAGATGGGAATTCATTAAATCTACTCCATTAGATGGGAAGTGATTTTATTTTCCACCCTTCCTCCAAAACCCAATAATAAATTAAGATTAATTATGTTTGTTTGCTTAGTCATGTCGACACACTTTCCCCTTCCACCCTTCCCTCCAAAACCCAAATTCATTCAAGCAAAACCCAAACCCTCCTTCAAATTATGCTCATCGCTCTCCACTGTTTCAGTCCCACCAACAAAAACCAGCCACAAGCCATTTCCCGCTGAGGTTTTCAGGACCATAATGGAATTGTCTTCTATATGGACCGTTTCCACTCTAGCTCAAGATGGGTGGCCCTTGGGTGTTGGTGTAAGGTTTGCTGTCGATGCTGAGGGCACCCCTATTTTGTGTTTGCCTCAACCTTCTCCAGATGCAATGTGGGTTAAAGACTCCTCAGTGTACAATACAGGGCAGTCTTACCAAACCAGCTGATGTAACCATTTTGAGGGTAAGGCTGTTTCTTTCTTTTTTTTAAAGTGATATTACTTTATAATTTATACATGATGTTTTACCAACACTATGTGGAATTTTTGAATGTTTGCATGTTTTGGTTTCATGTTCTCCTAACAGTCCATTTCTTTACCCTGTAATGTGCTGATAAAAAGGGAAAAGGAAGGAAGAAAATCTAAAATTTAACATTCGATGTTAGCTTTGTTGCACCTTTTTTCTCATTGAGTGTTCTATTTATTTGTGTTATCAGTATCTTCGTTCTTTTCATGGTAGTGTTTTTGTTCCATATTTCCCACTACATGCTTCTCCCAGCTGGTATTATATATATGCTTGTGTAATGCAGAGTCGCTAGTATGATATGATATTGTTTCATCTTATTTATTGATTGTTGGAGATATGGATGGATGGTTAGGATTATAAGTTATTGTTAAAGTTTTAATCTAGGAATAGGAATATAGGATTAAAGCTTTATTTGTAACTTAGCAGCTATCATTTTTTTCACATCTCCTCAATGAAATTTTCATTCGGCTAAATACTTACAAGTTGAACACTAGTCGCTAAAACTTAAATTGCAGCACTCGAACTCTGTTGATATATTAGAAATTGTTTCCTTTTTTATTGCCATTCTTTGTTGCTTGTTGTCTTATTATGTCTTTTTTTTTCTTCACTTTTTCACAGCATAAGCCCAAATCATGCGAGTTTCAAACTCACAAAGGTGATAGAATCAAAGTGCACTATCGGGTATGTTGGCTTCAGCTTGATATTTTATTTTTGTACTATAAGTGCTCGCTTGACCCTTAAATGTAAGTAACAAATATTTGATTATGGATTGTGGTTCAATTTATTATTTTTACATTTTTTGGGGGGCTGGAAAATTGCCTGTTGATTCTTGCTTAAAATAAGAAACTGTTTGCAATATTAACTCGCACATTTGTTACTGAAAATGGGTTTTCTTTTTGAGTAGTTGCTGCTGTTCCTGATGGCTTGAAGGCATGGGAGATGCTGAAAGGAAGACCACATAACGTAGATCTCATTTTGACAGAAGTGGATTTGCCATCTATATAAGGATTTGCTCTTCTTACACTAATTATGGAGCATGATATTTGTAAAAGCATCCCTGTTATAAGTATGATATGAAAGATTCTTTAATATTTTCTAAACATTTGTACAGTTATTAATTTATTATTTTAAATTCTAAATTTATATTCAATAAGCATTATAAGCATTATAAGCATGATATTTATTTTTACTTAAGAGTTCTAACTTTTGGATTTTAATTGTGTTATTAATGTATTATTTTAAATTCTAAATTCTAAATTCATTAATTTTTATATTTAGTTTTAAAGTTAAAATTTTCGTAGAAAAATTAAATCTTTAAAACATAATATAATATTTATAATAGAAATAAATATTATTTGAAAAATAATTGTTTTTTTAAATATATGTTTTTAGCGGCGTTTGTGGGAAAAGCGCCGCTAAAAGTCATGACCTATAGCGGCGTTTGTGGGATAAGCGTCGCTAAAGATCTTGAGCTATAGCGGCGTTTGTGTAAAAGCACCGCTAAAGGTTCTGATCTATGGCGGAGTTTGTGGGAAAAGCGCCGCTAAAGGTCTTGATCTATAGCGACGTTTGTGTAAAAGCGCCGCTAAAGCTCCTGATCTATAGCGTCGTTTGTGGGAAAAGCGCCGCTAAATGTCATGATCTATAGCGGCGTTTATTTCTAAAAACGTCGCAAACGTTTGCGGCGTTAACAACAGCGACGTTTTCAAAATCACCGCAAATACTTTTAGCGGCGTTAAAAAGCGCCGCTAAAAGCATAAAAAACGCCGCTAAAAGCATAAAAAACGCCGCTAAAAACTTGTTTTTTTGTGTAATTCTTGAATTTTTTTAATGTTAGAATAATTTTTAAAATTTAAATATTTAGAATTAAGATAAATACCGAAAGTTAAATTTGTATTTTAAAATTAAGCAAAGTCTGAACTATAAATAGGGATCCACTTGAACTATAAATAGGGATTCACTTTCTAACATTATATTTTTCATCCACAAAATTAGGGGTGAGCATTCGAATCGAATAAAAAATTTTCGAGTTAATCGAGTTTTCGAATCTCATTTTATCATCCTAACTTTATTTGAAGTTTTCTCGAATCGAGTCGAGTGAGATGGAATTCGAATCGAATCAAATCGAATTTATTTGTTCGAGTTAAATTTTAAAAAAATAATTTTGGGTCCTTATAACCGTTGTCACCCATCGTAATAAAATTTGTCTACCTTAATCAAATTTTTTATTAACTTTCATCACCTCATAATTTATTTATTAATTTTTTATATACTAATTAGTTTATTTGCTTGCTTAGTTGTTTCAATTATCTTGATTCTTGTCACTATGTATTTTGGAATTAAAAATATATTAAATGTAAAATATGATTTTTAATAAAAGTTATTTCAAAAATAAAATGTGAAATTGATACCAATATAAAATTTTAACACTAATATTTTATGGCATAATTAATAATTCAATTTTAATATAAATATTCAATATGACTAAACAATTCAATAATATAAATAATATAAAATGTGAAATTTAATTTAATAATATAAATAGTAAATATAAATAAAATTATTACTATTTATGTTTAGTGATTTTTTGGATAATTTTATTTTTATTTGAGAGTAAAGAGTGAGAAGTAAAAGTTTAGGGGGAAAATAAAAAGTTTTGGGGAATAAAAGGTTGAGGGAAAGTAAATAGGGGGGAGTAAAATTTTGGAGGGAAAATATTAAAAAAAATTAGAGGGGGGAGGGTTTGGGGTAGATGGGAGGTTGGAGGTGGGATAGAAAGGGAATAAAAGTTTTAGGGGGAAAGTGGGAAGGAATAAAAATTTTGAGAGAAAATAAAAGGTTTTGAGAGTTTTTGGGAGTAAAATTTTGAGAAAAAGTAAATGGGAGAATAAAATTTTGGTGGGAAATGTATTTTTGGTAGATTGGGGGTTGGAAGGGGAGGGGAGTAAAAGATCTAGGGGGAAAGTGGGAATGAGTAAAAGTTTTGAGGGAAAAGTAAAAAAGTTTGGGAGTTTAGGGTAAAACTGTCAAATATTATAGTTTGATATTCGAATTATTCGAATTATTCGAATTCGAAAACTTAACTCGATTCGAACTCGAAATTCGAAAAAAAAATTCGAGTTGATTCGAATAACTCGATTAACTCGAATAACTTGATTCGTTTAACTCGAAATTCGAATTTTTTTTTATTTTTTCGAGTCGAATCGAGTTTTGCTCACCCCTACACAAAATCCCAACTTCAAATTTATCTTCGAGTTTTTTTATCGCTTGATTTGATAAATATTAACTATCCAATCATATTCCAACACGTGTTTGATAAACATCCACACTACCGCCTTCCATCTTTATCTCTCTATCTATAAATACCAATTTCCAAGGCTTTGGGAGCGTCGTTTCGACTGGGATTTTAAGCTTAAAACCCTAACCCTAGAATTTTCTTTGGAATTCATAGCTGGTGCTATTTGACCTCATTCACAATGCCTCGCCGTAGCTCTGGTTAGTTTCTCATCTAATCGCCTTTCGTTTAGATTAGATCTGTTAACCCCCAAATTAATTTTTGAATTCTTCACTTCATTTTCCTTGTATTTAGCTATGTACATGTAACCCACATCGATTTTTAATCCGATTTCTAGGGTTAGTTTTTGTTCTCGATTAAAGCTTATTTGGGATTGTTTTAATTTTTGATTATTTGAAAGATTTTCGATTTGGGTTTGTCATTAGTTGATATATTTCCTCTTGTTATTGGAATATTTGGATGTGTTAAAGCAATTAACTTGGAGAGCGATGAATTTTTGTAGTTTATTTAGAGCAGCTTTGTAATTTCATATTTGGATATTTTACGGAATTTCTCTTGTTTTACTTATTACACCGCTTTTGTTGTAAATTGTTTTGCAGGAAGGTCTGCTTCTCGCCCTGCTCCTCGTCCTGCTTCTGCTCGCAGCCCTCCACCTCAACCAGGTAAATGATGTTTATATTGATCTAGAGCTGTCAATTCTCACCTAGACCGGAAATCCAACCTGACCTGAGCTTTAAATGATCCAAACAAGTAATTGTAAATGCCTTTAACTTGAAGTGATTAGAGCCAGAAATGATCTAATCCAAAAAATTTGATCCCCAAATTTGAAACCTGAACTCAAAAATACACTTACGTGATTTAGATTGATACTACCCAAAATCAACATGATCTGCCCAATTGACAAGTTTATATTGATTTATTAACGTTTGTATTTACTCATTTTGATAAAAGCTAGTAGTAGTTATTTCTTTGATTGAATGTCATGTTTAATTGTATTTAATTCTTATTGCTGCAGCTCATCATGCTCCTCCTCCAGCTCCTGCTCAGAGTGGAAGTGGTGGATCCTTGCTCGGAGGCATAGGCTCTACCATAGCTCAGGGTATGTGAATAGATGTCCTTCTGAGACGGTGAATGATTGTACATGTCTCTGGTTGATTTGTGATGGTTCCTTACTCTGTTAATACTATTAGTAAATTATTTGCTTTATCTCCATGTTACAGGCATGGCTTTTGGTACTGGAAGTGCTGTAGCTCACAGGGCTGTGGATGCTGTGATGGGTCCTCGTACTATTCAACATGAAACTGTGGTTTCCGAGGCTGCAGCTGCCCCTGCACCGGCAACTACTTCCAATAGTTTAGCTGGCACTGATTCATGCAGCATCCACTACAAGGCATTCCAGGATGTAAGTGAACTTCACCCTCTGTTACTTGATTACTTGATGGTTTAGTAGTTTGTTGGAATGTTGATGTGTTTTTCATGCTGCGGCTGACTAAAACTTTGAACTTCTGTGCTCTAGCAGTTCAATTCTGATTTCTGGATTGTTAGTTTGCTGATTATCATTTTTTGCTTGATTTCAAATGAATCACATGTTGTCCAAGTTTTTCAAATAAGTAGTTAAATCATGATTTTGTTTTGGATTTTTTACACTGGTGGTAGATTCTGTAAGTAACTAGAAGGCTTAAAACATCATTTAGTCCCTAAAGTACTGGTTTTCCTACTTAGGTTCTTAAAAGTTTTTTGTCATGATTAGGACCTGATGTTTTTATTTTGCTGTTCACCAGTTTAGCCCTTTTGACATTAAAAAAATTTGGTTGAGGATTTCAGCTGCTCATTGGCTGCTATGTGTTAGATGTTGATGTCATGATATCTTCATCATTTGAAAATTTAAAAAATTATAAAAAATGCAGAAAATATAATAAAAATGTTAAAGATTATAAAAAAATATACTTTAAGCGCTAAATGGTGCATTAAACCTTTTTCTAATTCACAGTTCAAACGGCTAAAATCTAAATCCCGAATAGCCAGCCCACTATCTATTCCACTCTTGCAGGTTTTGTTTTTCATTCTTTGTTTTCTGGGTCTCCCACTCTTTTACGTTAATGTTCCCACTCTTTTACGTCAATGTTTTCTTTTTTCTTTCTTACCTAACAAAAGATTAAAGAAATAAATTAATGATGAGAAGGCAAAGATGAAGAGTGCTTTTAGAATTTCTGACACCTCTTGTATGAGAAAAGCTAAGCTTTTCGTTGAGCAGAGATAGCAAACTCTCTGAGCCTTCCCAATTCTGTTCTTTTTTTAATTTTTTGGGGGTTTCTTTTGGACTGTACCTTTGGAGGTTTTTTTAGTTTTTATTACTATTTGACATTTTGACCCCCTTTTTTTTACTTGCAGTGCCTGAACAGCTATGGAAGCGAACTCAGCAAGTGTCAGTTCTACATGGATATGTTGACTGAGTGCAGGAAGAACACAGGGTCCATGTTGGGTGCCTAAAAGTTTATTCACCATTTTCCTTGTTATGCTATTGAAATTGTCAGCTTCGGACTTGCGCTTAGACTTACCATTGTTTTTCTTTGGTTGATTGACGAAGCTGAACTCTTCCATAAATCTCTATGAATAAAAAACACTCTTAGAGTGATACTGTTTTTTAATTGTTGAACCTTTGATATCGCTAATCAATCTCAGTATCATTTGTACTTTTTCAGTAAATGCAATTGAATGGCCTACTGATGCAATGCTTGACCATCTTCCCCTCCATCAGTAGTCGTCATTAGAACCTAGTCTCCTCAGTTTTAGTGGCTGGGTTGGTTTTGGATCTACCATTGCGGGTTTTGAGGTCATCTTGATTTCAGGTTTTATCACTCGGAATAATTTGAGAGTAATTTGTTCGGTTTATTGTAGGTTAAGTCAATTTTGAGTAAGTTTGGATTGGTTTTCGGATTGTTGACTGGGTCGTGTTTAAGTTGAAAACATAAGAGTTAAAAAAGCTAGCAAATTTTATTAGGCAGCAATAGAGAAGACAACCTCAAGTTCCAACCTAAGCACAGGTTTCACTACATGTTTTAATGATTAATGCATCTGTGCTATTCTATCACAAACCTCTCTAAAAAACAACTTGATTCTTGAAAAGGGGTTCCTATTTACATTTCTTTTATTCTTGGTTGAAATAAAAACCTTCATAATCTATCCTTGAGGAAGCTCGTGCAAAGGTTTTTCCAGGCATCTTTGTCAGGCTCCACTTCTTCCAACTTTGCCTTCAATTCATCACCGTACCAGTCCTGCATTTGCTTCCATATAAAATGTCAGTCAAATCATTATAACATCATCAATAGAAGGAGCTCAGGTAGATTTGAGTTATTGACCTGAGGTTTCAATTTAGATTAATCAAATCAACTTTTGAGTTTGGATTAAAACCGAGTAGTGCAAGTGTACCTCAATATAACCACGCTGTGTGAGACGATCAATTAGGTGAAACAGAATGTCTTGAGTGTACTCAGGGTGGCCTTGGATGCCCATCATATGACTTCCATACTTGAACATCTCGATCCCTGTTTTCTCAGACCATGCTAACACCTCGGCCTTTGGTGGAAGTTCCCGAACCTAATCATATATTCAATCATGTTTAGAACATAAACCAAGATGACTTACGATTTCTTCATTAAAAAGGAAAGACCGAACCTCATCTCGGTGGCACTCTATGATGGGAAGAGTGGTGGGGATCTCAAGTGATGAAAAGAACTTCGATGAGGACGATGATAAATGAATTGTCGTAACTCCAATGTCCCAACCCGAAACGGCTCGCCCTGTTTTTCCTCCAAGCGCACGGCTAAGAATCTGGTCCAACAAACAAACAACAGAAAGGGCAAAAGGAAATGAATACGGTTTGGGGACAGTTCAATCATATGTGACATCAACCAGTTGCACGGCAACAGACAAAGGCGGATTCTTTTTTCTTGGCCGAGACTTCGCCGCTTTCAGTAATGAAACTAGAGTGGGATAAAATTTAGAATTGAGCCAAAATAGAATCTTGAATAAAAGGCAAGCTCTCTCAACGTGTACACAACACTCAAGTGTGACAAACAAGGCATTAAAGACCAATTCTCTATCCTACTCAGCCCTAACAACGTGGATTAAAATGGACAAAACTAGGCGCCCCAAACTCACAAATGGGACAAACAAGGCATACCGAAGGGTACCCAATTGCATGACAAAAGACAAAAAAACAAACTGAAGTGGCAACCACGTGTTTTTATCATAAGTTGGAAGTTGTCTTGTCAACAATTATCATCCATCACGCATATGTCTACATAACATGGTAATAATCGACCAATATGCGCAGGGCCCAAAGTTTCATTTTTTTAAAATATGAACTAAGTATTCAAAAACTCAAGTAATATATTATATTATTTATAATACATTAAAGTTAAATTTATATTAATAGATAATATTATAATATAAACATTAAAATATGTTAAAATTATATATTTAAATTTGTAATAAATAAAAAATATCAAATTAAAATAATATAAATATTTTTAAAAAATAAAAAAATATGAATAAACCTAAAATTAGGTTTAAATCTGACAAGACCCATAAAATCCTCTATCGACAACCATATGGAGATTGAACCTAATACAAATATATACTAAGAAAAAGTTTTGACACTGTATTCTAGGAGATGTATTAATTTACAAGGAAAACATGCAACTGTGCATCTCGTGGGAGGCAAATCCAAATCCATACAAACAGAAAATCCAAAACCCACAGATCACTTTCATTTAAATTAGAAAAAAAGAGATTAGTATTAAAATAAAGTGAAAATGAGTGTTCTCGACAAAAAAAAACTAGTGGCCCTCAACGTCCAAGCATGTGAAATGTCTACAGCATTCAAAGAATATTTTCAACTATTTGGTCCCTTCAAATTCAAAATCCTGAATTTTGCATGACTCGGTCATCAGCAAGACATAAACCCATGTGCAATAAAATGGTTCACAGAACAATGACGTGTGCGGTGCGTTGCCTTTTGTCCACCTTATTGAAAAAGTTCGAGATAACAGTAACAGTATTTTATTTTTAAAAAAAAATTATATTTAAAATATCATAGATAAATTTATCTGAAATAACAGAAATGAAAATGATGAATACAAACATAGAGGAAATTTTTTTAATTCATTTAAAAATATCAATTTAAGTTATTTATTTATTTTTATAAAATAAAAATAATTCAATTTAAATTCAAAGGATATTCAAAAAAGGAACATGGGTACACGTGTTGGACCAAATCAATCGATCACAAATTTCGGTAGAGTTCAGAGATCAACGATCGATGGGCCACTCGCATCTAAGTTACTGTACGAGCAAGGGACTACATAACAGTTCCAGGTGGAATGACAGTCCCAGCCCTGATATAGTCATCTTATTTCATTTCTATTAAAAATAGTGATCAGAGTTGTTCTTGAGTGATTTATGTGTGGTACTACCATATTTAGGGTTTGGTCCATCATATAATTTTTTTTAATTCTTGAAAATTGTGTTATTTTTATTTAATATTTAATATTTTACTTTTTATTATTTTATTTTATTAAAATTTTAAAAAACAAACCACTTGTTTAATTTAATGTTTATTTATATATTATTATAAATTATATAATATATATAAATAAAATAATATATTATAACATTAACAGAAGAATCGGGTCGAGCCTTAATGTTGAAAATGGAGGTCAATCAAAATTTTAAACAAGCTAACCTTTTTTAGTTTAAATCAATAAAAGAGTTAGGATCATTACAAGTTCAAAACCTACAGGTGTACTGTATATTATTTAGCCCCAAAATTCTTAGATGTCTTTTTCTCTTTTCCTTCGTAAAAAGCCGAACACATTCACTTAGAAAAACAAAAATCATAAACCAAATTTTCCACCACAAAAATAAAGTGCAAGCAGCAGCAATAGTAAGAATATAAATTCAAAGAAAAAAAAAAGAGAAAAGAAATGAAGGAATAAATAAAAGAAAATTACCTGGTGACCAAAGCAAATCCCAAGAACTTTCGTCTTCAAGGAATCCAATTTCTTCAAAAGCGAGATCAACCTGCAGATCCAAACGTCATTCCCGTGAGCATCATTGCAACTGCCGGTTATAACGAATCCGTCGAATTCGGCGATCTCATCGTCGTCGGGGAACTCGCCGTTCGCCACCCTGAAAACGTCCCACGTCTCCCCTTCCTCAGCCAGCATTTCCACAAACACACCAAAATACCCTCCGTACCTCTTCTTAATGTAGTCCGAGTCCTCCGCGCATAGAAGAACCCCGAATTTCTTCCCACCACCCATGATTCAAAATCTCTCCCAAAAAATAATTAAAAGAAAAACAAAATATGTTTCCCTCCCTCTCTCTCGATTTATATGTATATATTTGAAGGCTTTAAAGCTTTGACCCTTTAGAGTTCTAGAGAGAGAAAGTGTACGATCTCTTTCTCTCTCTTTAAACTTCAGAGTGGGCTTTTAGAGAGAGAGAGAGAGATATGGAGATGCAAAAGACTCGATGGAAATTTCTTCTACAATGGCAAGGTTTATAAAATGTTTTGGTGACCAGAAAAATTACGAAAATAGCCTTTGGCTGAGGTGGCTCCTCCAATTTGCTTCTTTTTTTTTCCTCAGGTTGGGTCTTGGGTGCTGGCTTGCCTAAATGTAGCTTATCTAAATATTAAAAATAATCTTATATAATTTATAGTTTTGAGAAGGATATAAGATGTGTTGATAATAAATTTAATCATGTTTCGGACAAAAATGTTAAAATTTAGATGTTTGGAAGTGTTATAAAGTGATTAACCGAGTATGGAGGGTTTATACGGCTCCACATGATTTTACCAAAGAAGTGTTTTGCTAAAGAGAGTAAGTAATTAAGTCACAGTTAGAGGTGCTCATGGGCCGGGCCGGACTCAACTAAAAATTTAAGTCCATTTACTAGGCTCGGGCCCAAAAAATAAGCCTAAATTTTGTCCAAGCCCGACCCGGATAAAAATACTAAAACCCAGGCCCGACCTGGTCCGCCCGTATTAATTTTTTATATTACTTTTATATAATTTTTAAATATATATAATACATAAAAAATACTAAAAACATCAAAATAAATATTTCCCAACAAATTAAAAATAAATTTTAAAAAATATGTAGACTTAAATAACACTAAGATAAATGCAACTTAACAAGCAAATGCCTCTAAAATAGTAAAAAAATTAACAATAAAATAAGTTTTATACAATATCCGAACAATAATAACAAAATAATAGCAACATAATAATAAAATGGTAACAAAATAGGGAGAAAACAATAAGAAAATAACATTAAAAAAAAAGAGTAGATTTTTTTGTCCTTGAGTGACTTCGGGCCGGGCCAAAAAAGCCTTATTCGAGACCCAACCCATTTTTGAAGGGGCTTTTTTTTTTGTCAAAGCCCATTTTTCAGGTATATATTTTTTCCCAAACCCTCATACATTTCGGGCAGGCCTTCGGGTCGGGCCGAGTGACCTGACCCATGATTAGGTCTAGTCACAGTGAACTTACTATACGGGTATTTGGATGTGATTGGAAGGTTTGTTGTTTTACTATGGAGTAATTAAGTGAGCCCAACGTGACTTGGAGTATTGCCCACATGCTGAGTAAACTTGTCAAGGGTCAAGTAGCCTGCTCAGTCCAACTTGGGTCGAGATTAGAAAGAATTTTTGTGACTTGGGCCAGTTCAGCCTGAATTCAATTTAAATAATAAATTTTTAAGTGGACGGGTTGGGTCGATCCGAAAACAGGCCTAGGCATTAATTTTTTTTTGGAGCCAAACCTTAATCCATGGATAACTTTAGTGTTGAGTATGCAAAAGACAAATGTTATAGAGTGACTTGGCTTGAGTATAGTGATCATACAATGTTGGACGAGACAATTCCTGTGAATGAAATAACCCCTCAATTATAAGTAGAGTAAGCTCCTCCTTATTGTCTTTTTTGATCAAAATGGTTGATTTGCATGAAATATTCGCATGTAATCGTGTTGATAACATGCAAATAAAAAATTCAAGACGTTCATGAGCTATTACAAAAACCTTGAGATTGCATCATTATTCAATATTACCAAAAGAGAACACATTCATGTTTTCAACACAACATACTCATTAAAGTTACATAACATTTAAACCCTAATTTCGAGTGTCAACAAAGAGCATTTTAACTAATTACTTGAGTTATTTGATAATTCTTAATATATATATATATATATATTTGTCATAAGTGCATATAAAATAATATTAATACATAAAAATCAACTTAGCAAATAATAACAAATATTTATTTTGATTACAAAATCCCTTTCAACTTGGACGCGTATTCAATTTATGTCTAATATTAGCAACCAATAATAATCTAGATATTAATAATATAGAAGAACATTGAACACCCAAATCCTATTATGTGGTGTCCCCTATTCAATTATTTTGGCAAAAAATTGTCTCTTTACTACCCTTTAAAACCCAAATTTCTAGTTGGTTTTACTATTGTTATCAATTTTTTTTTGTATTTAATCCAACTTTCAATATATCAATTAAGTTTTAGCTCAATTGGTATAAGCATTATTGTCAATGTAGGAGGACGCGAGTTCGAGTGCGCTAAAGTGCATTATCTTCCTATTTATGGGTTGAAAAGGAGTTATGGGTAGTTTTAAACATTGTGTCAAAAAGAGCCAAATATGATCAAACAAAACAGATAAAAATAAGAATGGTTCGAAGGCAAAAAAAAAAAAAAAACGAATTATTAATTTCTAAAAATAATAAAAAATATTTCTATTTATTATCAAAGTTTCATTTACAATGAATTATTGAATTAATAATCATAATATATTTTAAAAATAGTTGTTTAATATGCGATGAATATTAAACTTACCATGAATTTTAGTTTAACGAGCAATGTTATAAATTTTGATTTTGTGCAATTTTATACATAAAATTTTGATTTGATTCAATTTTATGAATTATTGATACCATTAGCGATGTAACATCATTTTATGTTTATATATTGCATACACAAATAATTATATTTATCTAATATAAAAATAAATTAATATAATTAATTCTTTAAATGAATATAATTAAATCAAAATTAAAGTTTAAAGTATTTTGATCATAATTAAAATTTCGTATATTTACATTAAACCAAAATTAATAAATTGAATTACACATTAATTATATTTTAGATTGTATGTTGTTTTGTTATATTGATGTTACTTATTATTCTTATTCATTACTCATTTATAAGCTTTTATGTTTCATTAAAATTATTAAAACAATATTATTTGACTTGGATTAAATAAAATTTATGTATGCGTAATTTTAGTGGAACATGAATCATTCAAAAGTGGAAGGATGAATCAAAGGAATGGTGCATGGCTAGTCATGTCAGAAAGTAATGTGTAGGCAGCTCAATATGGTCCATTTTGTTTTTCCATTAATAATTGAACAAGACAAATAATGTATGATATCATAATATATGCATAAATACGATTAAAAAAATAATATAACAATATTTTAAAAAAATAAACACAATTTATTGTTAATCTCGTAAGGTGGTGCCTAATGGGTGAATAATTTTGAACAAAAAAAAATTATGAATTCAAGATTTTGTGAGTTTAAATCATTAAGATGATGTATGCTATTCATACGTCATATTTATTTATTTCCCAAATATGATAATCTATTACAAAACAAAATTATTAGCGTTGATAGGAAACCAAATTGAGTATAAATAAAATAACAATCACTGTGCCGTGGAAGAACCATTGCCTTAGAACCAAATTCGTCTTGATCGGTTAATCGTATAGTGAACGTCGCTCCCCAATGTTACCACAGTACTTCAATATTCGTAACTCAAATAAAGGTGGAACACAATTGGTATTTCTCTTATCGAAAGGAATCAATTGGAGGGGTCATAAATGGTCTTGCTTAAAACTCAATTTTCTAGACAGAATTTCCCTTTCATGTAATTTCACAGAACAACATAATTTAAAGAATAGAAGAATGAGATGAGGAAAATGACCTCCTATTTATACAATTTCTTGAAAGGCAAAGTAGTAAAACACGTAGGGACAAAAAGATAAAACTGACAAAAACAATTTCTTAAAAATTTGCAACAACCAAATAAAATATTTTCTTTTGACTAGATTTTTGAAATCTAAACAAATATATTTTCTAAAAGATAATACAAAATTTTTATCCAAAATAAATGTTCACACAAACACGAACTAGACCAAACAACAACACATATGTTAGGTCTTTAGCTCCAATTACCCAATAAGAAAAATTTACAAATCTATATATAAATTCTTCTAAATTTATGCCTAATCAACGTGGGATTGTTATTTTCTTTTGTATATATAAGACGAAAATATGAATTATTAAATCTAATTGACACGACATGACTTTTCTGTTTCCCCAACCAAAATTCCGACACATTTTCAGTGCTTTACTTATTGCATCAGATTGATTAAAAATAATATGATTCATAATTTTATTTATAAAAAAGCATGCTACATAGTAAACCACAAGGAAAAGTCCTAACAACTTATTTACACTTAAATAATTTTATATTTTTAAATAATAACGTTAGTGTTGTTACATCAAAAAGAAATATATAAATATATACATATCGGTGTCGTCTTTACTTATCACTTCAAACTTATCTTCGGTTTAAAGATATTTGTAATTACAAAAAGGGTGATTAAATATTTGAATTTTATAACTTTGTAAGTAAATCCCTATTCATAAGTAAAATTTATATAATAACATGACATATCAATATTATGTAAAACCAAAATTAAAAAATAATGAAAGAATTGTAAATAAATTTATTTAAACATAATTAAATATTAATTAAATATTATATTTTTTTATGTTTGAGTTTAAGATTTAATATCTATACTCAAAAGAAAAAAAATATAATAATTATAATTAATGTTAATTATATTTAAATAAATTTATTAATATTTATTTAAATTTTTTTAACTTAATGATTGTTGACACCATTTTTTGTTAAACGGGGTCGACTTAAATTTGAAAAAACGAAAATGGAGTCGCCACCAATATTTTGTTTCGGTGTGATCGGATCACCTCGTAATAGTCGTTTTAATAAAATATTTCGATTTATCAAAACAATGATTTTGGTTTGCAAAATTCAAAAAAAAGGGTTCGGGAGCCGGTTACGTACAAGGAAGGAAGGATTAGCACCCTCGTAATGCCAAAAAGTTGGTACCTAATTGATTAATAAATGTCTAAATGCCAAAATTTGAAAATTTGAAAAGAAAATTAAAATACGACCCATTTTTATTGATGTACATTTAAAAATAGTTTGAGTAAATTTAAAAATGAGTTAAGGACCCGCTTATCCCAAAGTAACGAAATGTTACGCCCCGTAAGTTAGGACGCGGTATTTGAAACTTTAGAGAATAGCGTGTCTTTAATTTTTATTGAAGTTTCATTTCTTTTTGAAAATCAGAGGGACATTTCGCTATTTTGACTTAATGAGAAAAACTGAAACCCCGTAAGTTAAGGTACAGTTTTCTCGGATTACCAAAACACGAAATGTTACCTCATAACGAAATTTATTTCATTTTTAAAAATTTTAAAAGGATTCTTGGCGAGAAAACGAAACCCCGTAAGTTAGGGTACGATCTCTCGAATCACTAAAATGCAAAGATATTGCCTTATCGAGATTCCTTTCATTTTTTGAAATTTTAAAAGGATATTTTGCTATTAGTTTCAACGAGAAAGACCGAAACCCCGTAAGTTAGTGCACAATTTTCTCGTATTTCTAACATGCAAAATATTTCTTTATTTTTGGATATTTCTCTTGTTGAATTTGAGTAAGAATGAACAAAATGTTTAAGAGGTACACGTTTGATTCGTTATGCTTTCAAAGAAAGCAAAAGGAATTATACATGGCTATTAATAATAATACAACATGCATTTACATAATCGTGGCATAATACGCATAATGAAGTACGAATATTTTGATATTTAAGTTCTAGTGTCAACATGCATGAATAATAGTAATACAAATAACAAATACAACAATACGAATATAACAACGACAATGCATATACTAACTAATGAATCTAAATATTGGAAGTATTTGAAATTAAAAAATAAATAGATAGTAAAAATAAAAACACAAATAATATGCACAAATCAATATACATAAAACAAATGAACTATAAATAAAATGAAAACAAATAATTAAACGAAATATTAAATAAAATATTTAATAACGGTTTTTGCCCTTTTTTTAAAAAAAGAATAAAATTTGAATTTAAATCAATTGGGGACCGAATTGGAATTAAAATAAAGTCAGTGGGTGAAAATTGGATCGAAAAGAGAAATCTGGGGTCAATTGAAACGCATGCAAAGGCGTGGGGGTCAAGTGGGAAATTAATCCTCGACCCTTAAAGCGCGTCGTTTTGTGCGGGACCTAATTGAAACGGATTCAAAATTGCCGCGGTTAAAAATATAAAAAGGGTGAAGGCTCTATTGCACTTTACCGCAGAAGAGGAGGGGCTAAACATGCAATTAGCTCCTCCCAACAAAACACGTTGATCCTCAGCGCCACTGGGTCGGGTCGCAGGTTAGACACAAAACGACGTTGTTTTGGCCATTTGCTAAGACTCAAACGACGCCGTATTTTACCCCATATAAATGCCAAAAAAAAAAAAGAAAGTTTAACCTTATTTTAAAAAAAAAACACAGAGAGCCTTCTAGCTCTCTCTCTCTCGTCCTTCAAGACTGGCGAAGACGCCGGTGAGCACTCACGGAGGCTCCGCCGCGGCTCCGTCGTAGCGCCACAGTGTCGGAAGGGCAAAAAACGTCCCCAAAATCCCCTCTTTTTTTTTTTTAAAGTTTCCTTTTAAGCACAAACCCGATTTGGGTATTTTTTGAACTAAAGTGGAAGGGAAAAAAAGAAAATGGCCTTTCGGCCCCGTCGTTTCCCCTCCTAGCAAAGCTCCGAACGAAACCCTAAGGGTTTCCACGATTCGGTCGAAAGGAGGAAGCCTCCAACGGCGACGCACCGCGAGGGACGGCTAAATTTCAAAACCCTTTTCTTTTATTTCTCTTTTGTTTATTTATTCTAAAATAGATCTATAATAACTAAGCAATGAAAAATCACCTTCGATAGTTTGAGAATCTGTATTTTTTTATTACTCGTCTCAGAAAAAATATAAAGATAAAGTTCGGGCTTTTATAGCCAATTTGAACAACTCTCTATTTCTATTGTTATTGTTTGTTTACGTTGTTTGCTTCTGTTGTCTTATTGTGCTTGCGTGTTGCAGGCGGTATCAGAAAGACGTCAGACACGTAGAGGGGCGGTGGCATGTGGCGGTGGGCATGCGAGGAGGCCACGCGTAGGCTGGAGGGTAGCGGCTGCATTAGGGTTTCTGCTTTTTTTGTTTGGCTGAAAATTTTTAATTTGTGGGCTTGTTTAGTTTTGGGCTTGTTGGGTTAGGGTTAATTTTTCTTTAGGCCATTGGGTCATAATTTGTAATTTGGGCTTGTAATGTTGTGAATGGAGATTTGGATTATTTTAAATGGACTTTTAATTGGTTTTAGGCCCGGATAAAAATTAGCTATTACAATGATGAAGTATGTTGACCCAACCATGCATCCGAATTTTTTAAAAGATGTAATTTTATGACCGCATATGCTTCTTTCATGAACTTTTGCTTGGTCGGTGTTGATTAGCTAATAGAAATAACGTTTTGATTAAGATTATTAATAAAATTGATAACTTACATAAAATCTATAAAAAGTTTGTTGTGGTTTATTTCTACATCTCCTTCTTTTCTATTTATAAGACATGATTCGTAATAAAAGTAGCTAGATATTATGTATATAACTCAGTATGACACATATCTTTGTTAGGTTTGACACGTATTGTAAACATGTATTTCTAATAAAATTAAGTAACCAAGTATCATTTGTATCAAGGTAAAAAATTAATGAATAAAGTGAAAAGGGTAGAAACTAAAATAATGCATTAAAATTTTGTCAAATTGTATTTGTTTACCCATTTCCAAAAGCTCTAATTTTTTTTCAATATTAAAATTTTAAATTTTAAAACATCAAAATCAATTAAATAAATTATTAATTTTTTTATTCATTGATAGTGTCATCGATTTGTTACTATGATATTGAAATTAATTAAATTAATTAATTTAATCTCCTTTTATATTTTAAAATTTTATTTTATGATTCCATATTATAATTAATGAAATAAACTCAAATAACTCATCTTTAAAATTTTCTATAAAACTTAAACTTCTTTAAATAATATAATCTTGAATCTTTCATGCTAAGCTAAAAACAAAGAAAAAATCTTTGCAATTAATTAAATTAATTGCTAGTTCTTCGTTGGGTGAAGAAGTGATAAAAAATTTAGGTTTTGTTTGGCATGGAAGATAAAATTAATTAATTAAATTAATTGCAAGGGTTTTACTTTGTTTTTATCTTAGCATGGAAAATTCAAGATAATATAATCAAAAAAAAAAAGGTTTAAGTAGATAATTATTAAATATGAGTTATTTGAGTTGATTTTATTAAGGACAATTAAAAAATAAAATAAAATTTTAAAACTTAAAAGGAGATTAAATTAATTAATTTTAATATTATAATAACAGATCGGTAGACATTATTAAGAGATACAATTTTTCAATAATTTATTTAATTGATTTTGATGTTTTGAAATTTAAACTTTAGTATTAAAGAAAAAAATAGAACTTTCAACAAGGGATAAACAACTACAATTTGACAAATTTTAATACATTATTTTAGTTTCGATTTTCACTTTTATCATTAATTTTTTTGCCCTTATCAATACTATAAAATATTATATTTTTTTGGGATAACCAAATAAAAGCGACTTGGAATACCACACTTAAAGATTTAAAGTTTAGGAGACTAAAATGAAAGTGTCCTAAAAGTTGGCGACCAACTGAGTAGTTTACCCTTAATTATATTAACCATATCTTTTTTTTTTGGTGAATTACAATAACAAGGCAAAGCCCGAACAACATAAGCAACTAGCACAACTCGAACCCAAGCCACACCTGGGGCGGTGAACACCCTTGACTTCATCACATGGGGTTCATACTTCATATCAACCATATCTTTAATTGGTCAAGTCATTGATTTAGCCGTTACTAACTTCTAATGTCATATGTGTTGCATGTATTTTTTATTTAATTAATTTTTAAATATTTTATTTTTAATGACAATAATTAGTGTAAAATAATATTTCTTATTTGAATTATTGAATATAATTAAAACATATTAACCTATCGATTCAAATATTATAATAGAAAATTTTTAAATAATAAATAACACATTTTAACATATTCAACATATCATATAGTTTTACTTTATATAATTAATGCAAAGTAATATTATTCAAAACTATAACTAACTAACATAATTAAATTTAATATTAATTAAGTGATAATTAATATGCTTGAAATTCTATTTAAGTAATAATTCTATTTTAAATCAATAAAATTAACACAACTTTTTTAAAATAAAATTAGCACAATTTTGTTTATTCTAGCAAATTTTAAACTACTAATTATAAATTTTAATTGTAAGGGTTAATATATATGGAGGCACCTAAATTTGACACTTGTACTTACTTGGTACTTAAAATTTTTTTTGACCTAATTTGTACCCAACTTTTTTTTTGACCTAATTGGTACTTGAACTTGAATCGTGCTTTTTTCATGTACTTGGCTAACATCGTTTATTTTAATCAATCCAACCAATCCTTTTATGCCACATGTCCAAGAATAATATAATATATAATATTTAAATGATTTTTTATAAAATTAATAATTTATTTTTAGTCAAAAATTTTAAAAATAGATTTAAAATTTTTTAACCTAAACCCACGAGGATATCCCTCTTTTTGCTTATTTTTCTTCTTCGTCCCTAGATCAACCCAAGTTCTCTGTAAAATCCTACGAATTAAATGTTAGACAAAACACGTTAATGAACAAAATAAATTAATTATAAATAAACATATATGAAATAAAATATAAATAGAATGATTTATAATTAATTTATCAAATACGAAAATCAAATAAAACCATAAAAACAATTGAAATAAAGGAGAATCGAGATTTTACGAAACGTTGAGGCATCTGAAACACAGTTTGCTTAAGACAGATTCGGCCGCTTCTACGGTACTTGGAGTAACGTTGGTCAAATGTCTCACAGGATACAACAACAACAGTGATCAAAGTAGTAGCACCTCTACAACGATCAACGAATGAACAATGCCTTTTTCTATCACCGGAATGTTAAGAAAATACAAAAAAGAAAAAAAAAAGAGTTTTGTTAGCAACAAAGTTTCGGTAAGAGGAAAATTTCAGAGAGAATTTTTGTGTAAAAACTCTTCAGAAATCATGGCCTTTTATAGGTATGGAGAGTGTTGGAATTTTGGAAAAAAATATCCACAAAATCTGCCATTAAAGCAAATTGATTTAAAATTTTAATCAGATTTATTGGAATCAAATCAATAAGATAAGTTTCCATATATAAGCAGATTTTGTCTACTGAGGAAAATAAATTCGTGTTGGGCTAAAATATTCATAGGCCCATTTGGGCCCGACCGGTCCGGACATTTTGCGTCGCCCAAGTTGTGCGGGTGCGGCCCAACCCCATCAGGTTTGGACTTGCACCCCCTGCATGCGAGGCAGGGTTACAAGCTTAGTCATTCAATTACCATTCAAGAGAGTTCTCATATATAAACACATCTCACACTTGGTATCTAACCAATATGAGATCTAAGCCTTTACTTTTCCTCAACAATATTTCTAAGTAGCTTACTTTGAGCATCAGTTTCTCATTCACCACTCAACTATTTTGAGCATATGATACACCATTGTAAAGGTCTCATGGAGTAGAATATGAAACCATAATTTTATGATTCAACTCTCCACATTTACCTATTGAGAATATGCTTCAAAGTTCCCATAAAAGCAATTTTTCCAACAATCCCCCGCATGAATGAAAATTGATAGTTTATCGAAAAACATTGACTCGATGTAGTGATAGAATCTACGATCAATAGTTGCATACGGTAGGTAGGTATCCACCCTTGAACCTTCCCTTGTGAAAGTATATTTACTTTACTAGTTGACCAGTAGACGTGATGTCCTTGAACTGTTCTGCCTTTTGTGTAAACGATGATATACCTCACATAACTACCTCCCTGAAAAGGTTTTAGTTCTCATGGGTATGTTCATATAGTTGTGAACATCTCCTAGTTCTGCAAGAGTTTAAGAGAACTATGCCCTAATAGTCTCCTTGAAGCAGCTCCACTTCACTCTCACATAAGTGACTTATGTTGTTTGGTTCACTGAAACACACAATGGTCATTAAAAGCATTGCTTAACCTATCCCATTTTTAGTCGCTGTTTACATCATAGGAACAGACTTGGGATAAGTACCCCCATAGTAACCTTACAAGGTCTATGCAATTAGGTTGTCCCTTTGAACCTAGATCTTGAGATCTCCAGTCAACTAGGTAGGGTTTTCCTTCACATAACGCATTTTATTTTCATGGGCTTTAGTCCCATTCCTTTTGATGTTTTATCAACCTGATCTCGATTTAAGCTTTTAGTTAGCAGATCCGCAATGTTATCTTTTGATTTTATAAAATCAATAGAGATAACTCTGTTTGAGATCAGTTGTATAACAGTATTGTGTCAACGAATCATATGTCTCGACTTACCATTATACATTATATTTTGTGCTCCACCAATTGTTGTTTGGTTATCACAATATATGCATATTGTGGGCACAGTTTTGGCCAGTCAGGAATATCTTTCAAGAAATTTTGAAGCCATTCTACCTCTTCTCCAGATTTGTCTAGAGCTACAAACTCATATTCCATTGTGGATCTGGTTATAATCGTTTGTCTTTAGGATTTCCATGACACAACTCCTCCTCCCAATATGAAGATATATCCACTTGTGCCTTTGGTATCTTGAATATAAGATATCCAAATGGCATCGGAGAAAACTTCTAAAATAGTAGGATCTCTAAAATAATGTAATCCATAATCTTGAGTGTATCTGAGATATCTCAGTATCCTCACAATTGCTTTCTAGTGGTTTTCCCCTGGATTGCTTATGAATATGCTTAAACTACTTACAGTGAAAGCAATATCTAGTCTAGTGCAGCTCATAAGGTACATTAGACTGCCTATGACCCTAGCATATTCCACTTGGTTAATGCTTTCACCTCTATTTTTAGATAGATGTTGGCTCGTATCAATTGGAGTTATGGCTAACCGGAATCATCTTTACTAAATTTCTCAAGAATCTTGTCCACATAGTGTGACTGAGTTAATATGAGACCTTTAGATAACCTTTTAATTTGGATACCCAAAATTACATCAGCTAGTCCCTTATCTTTTATGTCAAATCTTGAATTTAACATGACTTTGGTACGTTTTACCATTTCATTGTTACTTCCAACAATGAGTATGTCATCAACATATAATCATAGAATTATATATCCAACATCGGTAGTTTTGACATACACACATTTGTCACACTTGTTAATCTTGAAGCCATTTGTCATCATGACATTATCAACCTTTTCATACCATTGTTTTGGTGCTTGTTTAAGTCCATATAAAGACTTCACCAATTTACAGACTTTCCTTTCTTGTCCTGGAACTACATAACCATCAGGTTGTACCATGTAGATTTCTTCATCAAGATCTCCATTTAGGAAAGCTATTTTAACATCCATTTGATGTGCTTCTAGATTTCTCAAAACGGCAATTGCAAGTATCATCTTTATGGAAGTTATTCTAGATACTGGAGAAAAAAATATCAAAGTAGTCAAGGCCTTCCTTTTGTCTATAACATTTTATAACCAATCTAGAATTGTACTTTTCAATTGTTCCATCTACTTTCATTTTTTGTTTGAATATCCATTTAACATTTAGTGGTTTAATTCCCGGAGGAAGATCCACTAATTTTCTATGTGTGATTTTGCATGATGGAATCAATTTCACTTTTAATAGCATCTTTCCATGAGGTACTTTCAGATGATCATATAGTATCATTATATGTTTGAGGTTTGAACTCTAGCATAAAGGTCAGAAAACCTGATCTAAAAGACTTTTCTACCCTTACTCATTTACTCTTCCTTGGCTCTATCTCAGTTTTAGCCTCGTCAGGACTATTTTCATCTATAGTCTCTGAAGTTCATTTTGTTGAACTTGAATCAAATTTTCTAGCTTTACAATGGAATATATTTTTGATTCCAATATGACATTCTTATGAATGTTAGGATTTTTTGATTCATACACAAGAAGTTTATATGCATTGCTATGATCTACATAGCCAATAAAAATACAATCCACCGTTTTAGGACCTATTTTCATTTACTTTGGTAACAGAGCCATTACCTTTGCAAGACATTCCCACACTTTCAAGTGGTTGTAGGAAGGTTTTATACCTTTCTATAACTCTTTTTGCTCATTTTTCTTCTCTGTCCCTAGATCAACCCAAGTTCTCTGTAAAACTCTACGAATTAAGTTGTAACGGGCTGTTTTCAATGAAATCGGGACAGTGGTTTTGAGACCATAAATCCAAAGTCATAAAATTTATTTTAATATCATTTTGAGGTCTAAAGCATGATAATATGATAGTATAAAAATTTTGTTAAGAAATTTTACCGTTTGTATGCTTAATTTAAACGGGCTAAATCGTGTAAAGTGTGAAGTTGTGTTCTATTAGCTAAAGGTGTTAAATAGCTATAGAACCTTAAATTAGAAGTCCTTATATGGTAATTAGACCATTAAATGAGTTAGTGGATGTGCATGGCTTGGTAATTGAGTAATTTTGAAAGTTAGGTAAGGGTAATATGGTAATTAGGCAATTAAATGATAAAAATAAACAAAACAAAAGCTAGCTATCATATTTTCCTATTTCTTTCTTCTTCAATCGAAAAACACAAAGAAAAGGGGAGTTTTGAAGCTTGAAATTTGGCTAGTCTAAATCCATTGCATGTAAGTGAAGTTTTGACCCGTTTTTAATGATTTTTATGTTTTCGAGATCGTTGTAGCTTAAGCTAGCTGAATAGGGGACTAATTTGTATTATGATTGAAACTATAGGGTTTTTCCATGTGATCATTCTAGTTTTTCTTGAAGTTTAATGGAAGAATATGAATCCTTGTTGTTAAATACACAACTTTTGTTAAGTGATTTTTAGTGGAATTGTCAAATATGGATTAAATTGAGAAATATGAAAATTATGTGTTAAATATGTGAAATTGTGAAACGTATGAGCTGATATATGCACATATGAAATTTAGATAGGCTTATATAAGGATTAAATTTCATAAATTTCATTTTACAAGTATAGGGACTAAATTGTAAAATGTCAAAAGTATAGGGCAAAATAGTAAATTTTCCAAAGCATGAATTGGATTGAATTGAATAGGATTGTGATTAAAGTAGTTAAATTTGATTATATAGATTAAGAAAAGCAACAAACGAAATTAGATCGAGGAAAGGACAAAGTTTTCAAATAAAAGATTATTTTTCTTCATACGAGTTTGAGGTAAGTTTATGTAATTAAATTGAGTATTTATATGCTTTAGATGGAAATATATGTATGTGAATGATTTAATTATTATGTATAATTATCGAGAGCATAATCGACGACGTACGAAGAATACCGAGCCCCGTTTGAACCTTAAGAATTCGTAAGATACAAATGACATGTCATTAGGGTTACTGTTTTGGTTGAGGTCCTGTATCTCTTGCAGACTCACCGCAGCTCATATGAGCTTACCGATTTGTAGCTCATGAGAGCTTACTGATACTTAGCTCGTACTAGCTTATCGATATTCAGCTCAGAGTAGTTTACCGATTATCTCTCGTAGGAGCATACATGTACAAGAATTGATAGATTACAGTTCAATACACCTCGTGTGTACCACTCGTGTATCTAACGATATTCTAAGTGGTTCAATGAGCATAGTGTTATTATGAGATTATACAAGTTTTATATGAACATGTACAAGTATTTACATGGAAATGGTTGATATTTGATATATGTTTACATGGCTTAGATGTTACAAGTACATGGAATTCAATTAATTGATGAATTCATATATGATTCTCGGTTTTATGTGAATATATGACTAACATGATTATGGATTGTATGATAGACTTTGGCCAAATTGAATTGTGCCTTGCTTTGAGTTGCTTACTTAAATTGTAGTCAAATGGTAAGTCTAATTTCGTATCACACGAACTTACTAAGCTTAATTGCTTACTCTGTTTATTTTTCTGTGTCTTATAGTGTTTCGGAAGCTCGCTCGGATTGTAAGTTATCGGAGATTGCATCATATTATCAAACGTTATTTTGGTACTTATGACTTTATATTTTGGGTTAAATGGCATGTATAGGTCATTTTGGCTAATAGTAGTCTTTATATTTTATTGTGTATTTAGCCATTTGATTTGGCTTGAATTTGGTATATTTTGTTATGTAAATATGTAAATGGCCTTATTGTATATGATGTATGGTTGTCATGTAATGCCTTTTTTGTGAATTGGTATTAGGGTACCAAATGGTTGAAGTTAAAATGTGGTATGCATGTTGAATTTAGGCACTAGATCTCATAGGTGAGGTTGACCATTTAGGTATACTTTGGAAGCATATTTGGTATGTTTTAAAGTGATAATTTGAATGTGTTTATGGATATCATGTTGTATGTGTGAAAGTACATGTTATAAACTTGATATTAGTTGGTTTTAAGTGCCTAATTATGAATTGGTTCTATACAAATTAATGTGTATAGGTTGGTATCAATGCGGGTGATGAATATGGCTTGGAAAATGGCCTATTTTTGTCCACATGAGCAGAGACATGAGGTGTGTCTCAGTCGTGTGTGACACACGGCCAGGTGACACGACCGTGTGTCCTCTAATACTTCTATAGAAATCATGTTAGTTGCTTCACACGGCCTAGCACACGAGCGTGTGGCACAAGTTAGTATACTTTTCAGTTTTCAAAAGGCCTAGCATATGATCTGGCACATCAGCGTGTGAGGTTATTTCGAAGGGTACACGGCCTGACACACGGGTGTGTGGTTGGCCGTGTGACCTAAGTGAGTGAGTTATATGGGGTCAGACACTGGCTGGGACACGAGTGTTTCTCTTCGCCGTGTGAGGCACACGGCCTGGCCACACGGGCATGTGTCCCTTGCACTTTGTAAAAATTTCCATGTTTTTCTAAAAATTCCTTAAGTACTCGATTTAGTCTCGAACCACTTTTAATGTCTATTTAGGGCCTCGAGGGCTCGTATTAGGGACTATATGATTGAATTTGAATGGATTTTGTTTGTAATGAGAAATGAACATGAATTGTATGATTGTATGAGTTATAAGTCCAGTAATGCTTTATAAACCTGTTCCGGCGTCGGATACGGGTTAGGGGTGTTACATAAATGATTGAAAGAAACCTATAGCTATTTGCGAGTAATTTTTTGTTTACCTAAAATGCTTATAACATGAAAATTGAGTACAAATTTAAGTAGAACTTGAAAATTATCCAGATAAAGAAATAAAACCCCAAAAGATAGGAAAACAAAACTTTTACATTGAACTAACATATTTATTTAAAAAAAATTCTATTCTTCCCTAATGTCTTGGAAAATATTGTTAGTTTCCTACATAAGCAAAATAACCCCATATTTTTTTTAAATTTCGTTGTTACCATATCCTGCCCTCATCCTCATTAGCTTATTTTCTCTTGTTAGTGCTATTCGGGTTTTCTTAAGAATATTATTGGAAATTGAAAAAGCTCGAAGACTCGATTTTTTGGTAACTTGTGGACGACTTGATGGCTATGAGTGTAAAGGTAGATGGGACGGTCGAGAGAGGATAAAAGAGAAACAAAATTTAGGGTTTGGTAAACAATAATAAATTAATTACATCAAAAAGTGCAATTTTACGATGGAGCCGAATGAAGGCGATGGGACTGAGCATTGTTTGTATGATGATAGGTTCACCAAGAAAGTGCGTCTCAAAGATAAAGGTTCTGATTCGGACTTAGATATGGTCGTTGATTTGGTGGTGGAACCAGTGACATATTGGAAAGACAAATTGGTGGGGAAAGGCTTTGTTAATTCAAGAGACGAGATCAGAGCATTAAGGGATAAAATGGAGGAGGATTTTGACATGTAACACCCCTAACTCGTCACTGTCGTCGGATTAAGGTTACGGAGTGTTATGAAACATATATAATCAAATGATGACATAAAACCAATCCATTATTAATTTAAATTTCAAATATTCGAAACCAATCATCATTCATAGCATATATATGGACACATGCCTTATAATGAGCTTCTAGAACCTAGAAATCAATTTAGAAACAATTAGGGACTAATTTGAAATAAAACAGAAAAATGTAGATAAATTGAAAATAGGGTCACATGGCCTGATGACATAGCTCAGGCCATGTGGCTCAGAGACATGGTCGTACGGCCAAACCGTGTATAGTTTGAAAATAGGGTCACACTGCCGTGTCGCAAACCGTGTGCCAAACTGTGTGTGATTCGAAATAAGATCACACGACCATGCCTCTAGGCCGTGTAACAACTTGAGACCGTGTGGAACAAACCTGCACTAAAATTAAATAGTCCACACAGCCATGTGGTGCTACCGTGTGTGGGACACGACCGTGTGATAGCCCATCTCTCAGGCCGTTTGCACCTAAATGATTTATAAAATAAGCCAAAACATTACCAATTCCTTAGGTGCCAAGCCAAACCAAAATCAAACATTTACATGCCTTCAAAACACATCCAAACAAGCTTAAAACATACCAAAACATTCAACTTAACTGTCTAACCAATATACCCTTATTGGCACCACAATTTGTATATATAAACAACAAGCAATTTAACTAAAAATGCAATCATCATATGAATCTTATTTTATCATAAAAAAGGTTTCAAATATCAATTACTAAAATCAGTCATTCATGTTACTTAAAATACATATATTCCATTCTAAAAATATAAGATACCAACGCTAAATTAACCATTTCCATAGCTAATCACAAGTAAGATACCAAAATCAAAATATGCCTACCATTCAAATGGCACAAAATAACTTCATACCAAACAAGACCAGCATGATAATTTAACTATTTACTCCACATCCATCACAAGATCAACAAGAAACATAAGCTTTACATCATATACCAATATTCATTTAATTTACAAATTCAACTACAAATTTAAGTTTGAAAACTTCAAAACCCTATATACATGCCATAAACCAAAGTAATCAAATCAAAAACTACCGAACAAAGGCTGGATAGTGTGAGCTTTGAAGTTGATCCTCCGACTAGTTTTGCAAAATGCTAACTACAGAAAACAAGAACAAAACGAGTAAGCTTAAGAAGTTTATTAAGTCCATAGGTAAAATTTAACTCAACTTACCTCAATTAACATTTGAATACAAAAGAACTTAATTATTTTGCCCTGACAACCATTTACGAAATCACATAACATTAGTGTTGAAACATTTCATCATATAATTGATATCCCACAATAGTTCAAACCAATTCAATTCATATATATAAACATTTCTATATTTTTCATCATATTAATTCTATATTGTAACATACTAGTATGATCATTCTTGATATAACATTACAATGAATATAATCCAGATTTATCAAATAGTTTTAACCTTAGTCACATAATTTCATGGCCTGATGAACTATAATAACATGACTTGGATACTTGGGTTTTCCCCAAAATACACCAGAGAGCATCGAAATGCTAACAAAGGCACCAAAGTGCAATCCTGTACCAGCACGTGTTCTAATCCTATTGGCATGCCAATCCTATCCTAATCGTTTCCTACGTTCAAATGAGCTTTTTAACTGAATTCATCACATTAACAAATCAGAGGCATTTCCATAAAATCTGTAAACATTCTGTAAATCCATTGCATCCATTCCAACATCATATAATTTACATTCACAACCATTACTCAATTTCCAAGTAATACACACTCACCTTATACTTAATTGTAATAACTTTATAATTAAATTCCAACATCAAATATTCAACCTTATTTCAATTTTAAACAACTCAAAATAGCACAAACTATAAATATATTTACCTATTCATCTATACTACGAACTTACCAAAATACGGTAGCTATCCACACGCGACGACAATTACTCGACGACTGTTCTTTTCTCGCGTTTATCAACCGATTGATCCGTTTCTTGATCTAAATATAATAATTTTATTTACTTAATGAACTCATTATCATAATACATTTACATTTACATTTTCCCTTTAATATCATTTTATACTTTTACCCTAAATTTTTACATTTTATACAATTTGGTCCCTAAACCCGAAACTTCAAATTTATCACAATTTCACAATTTTTCACGCTAGTTGAATTTCCTCTTATACTAATGCAGCCCTTAATTATTCAAAATTCACAAGAATTTCATGTCAATTTAATATGTTAACAAATCAATCCTTTAACTAAAAACTAACTAAAATTACTTTACAAAATAGTCTCAGTCAACAACCAAGATTGCAATTTCATCATTTAATCTCAAGAACACCTAGAATTCATCAATGAAAAGTTTCAAAATCTTTAATAGTTTTACAAAGTAGCCCCTAGATTAACTAGATTAAGTTACAACAATCACAAAAATATAAAAATTACTAAAAACCAAATTAGAAATCACTTACATGCAAAATTTTTCTTAGCCAAATGCTCCTAAGTGCTCATCAATGGAGTTTCAGTCTCAAGCAAGAAGAAGGATGAAAAAGATTGTGGTTTCTTTATTTTTTTTATGTTTTATTACTTTTTAAATTTTATTAATTTTAATAATAACACTTATTTTAGATAAGAAAACAAAACATTAACCGTCCATGTTGACTTATTATGGTCTAAGTACCATATAAGTCCTCCATCTTTCACTAGTTAATCCATTTAATCATTAAAATTCAATTAGTGATTAAGTTTTACATCTTTTACAATTTAATCATTTTAATTAATTAACTAAACAAACAACAAAATTTTTGAATCGAGCCTTCACATACCATTATAATAAATTTCTAAATATTAATAAAAATATTTACAAGCTCGGTTTATAGAAACGAGGTCTCGATACCTTATTTTCTAAAACCACTAAACTTTCGGGACAATCCACTTACCTTTACTATTTGTTCAAAGTTAAAATTTAACAAATAAAAATTCAATAGAAAACTATAGTTGACTCATATGAATTAAATTAATAAAATTTACGAAATCATTAGTTGGATTTGTGGTTCTGAAACCATTGTTTCCAATACAACTGAAAACGGGTTGTTACATATCACAAGGTCGATTGTAAATGGTATTCCTTCAATTGTTTTCTTGGAGAGAGTTCACCATTTTTTGATAAAAAATATGGTTAATACAATGGTCATTAAACTATTGAGAAGAAACATAGGGTTTGCTACTTTACAAAGTAAAATCTATAACCTGTGCAAGCCCTTTATGTTGATCAAAATTATGGACACAGAAAATGGCTATTTTTTAGTTAGATTTTAAAGTAAAAAAGTTTATGAAAGAGTGTTTTCGCAAGGGCCATCGATCATCTTTGTTCAGTATCTGATGATACAACCACGGTCGTTGGAGTTTAACCTTGCACAACCATTCCCAATCACTGCCATGACTTGGATTCATTTTTCGAGGCTTCTGGGATATATGTATAAATGAGGGGTGTTATGGGAGATTGGAGAGATGGTTGGAAAAGTTGCAAAGCTAGATTTTCATTCAACCAATGGAGCAAGGGGGCGAAATCCAGGAAATGAGATTGTTGTTGGAAAAACGGGTTTGGAAAACACATCGAAAAATAAGTTTAGGGAAAAACCAGAGTTTAAAATTTTTTCCAAAACAAGTTCTTGGTTCTGATATCTAAAGTAATAAATGCTTAATCAAAATTATACATTTTTGATTTGTCTAGGTGAGTACTTCGATCGAGTAGTCTTCTCCGTTATCATCAAGCTCACGGCTGCGGAGTGTGGGTTCGCTTCGAATTAGATTTTTTTTTACAAAAACTACCAGTAGGGTGATTTTGCAATATCTCTAAACTTTTGTGTCAAGTTGTAAGTCAGAAATTTATCTTTAGAAATTTTCTGGAATAATCTCTTCATAGAATTTTCTCTTTACACTTTATTTTGAATTCAAGTGTGTGTAAATAATGACCCAAGACTCTCTTTATATAGAGAGAGTATAGAGAGTTCAATTATGATCAAACTTAATCACTTTAATATTAAATTTAATGTAGTATATTAGATTAAAATTTAATATTAAATCTTATTAAAACAATAGAATGTTTATCTACAAGATAAACATTTAATTAAATTTAATATTAAACTGTTGAAATAACATCATTTTTGGAATAGTTAATCTGAAATCAGTTTCTCCGATAGAGCCCCAGTAGGATTGTAACTATTCCACTGCTCAACTACCGAAGAACAAACCGCCACCCTATATTTATCAATCCACCCAATGCCAATGAGAGGATATCATTAACTCTTTAATTGAATTATGAATTCCACTATTGCTAGTATAACCATGCCATACATAAGTCATGTACCCAACATACCGGCTACGAGCTCGATCATCTTTAGAGCATAAGCCTCCATTTATATCAAAGCACATGAGTTGCATACGCATGGTTAGTGACTAACTCAGGATTTAGGTGAACCACACCATGAATGTTTCAAGTGAATTAATTCACAAACAGATTTAGAATTAATTCATCTTGGGTCCAGTCTAATGTGTCATTCTACTAATGAATACATCTATTTCTCTACTCGTGGAGTCAACTTCTCCGATAGCCAAGACTAGTCATCTCCCCAATTGAAATTGTAGACGACATAATAATCCTTCTCAGCATTTGAATCAAATGCTCACTTTGATTCTTTTACGGGATTATGGACTCATTTATATTATCTATTGAAGTAAGTCATCCTTCTCGCAATGTAAACATTCTTTACAATGCCGCTTATCTTCAGTTTGAATTTTAGGTAATCAATGAGCTAATATTTACTTTTCACAATTTTTCTATACATGCAAAATATAAAAGACATAAATACAAAAGACATAATAGTGAAATGTGAAATTAACTTTATTTATTTATTCATCGTTCAAATAAATAGAAAAAAATTACATGTTTACTACAATATGGGCACATTTCCCAACAATTGTTATGTCCCGATTTAATCGTTGAATTCAGTTGATGGAGAAGGAAATGACAAAGATTTAGGGGGAGAGGATTTTGTGGGTCCTAACGGTAAACATAATCATTTTGTTGGAAGGGATAAGCCCGTTTTTCAGTTATGTCAAAAATAGTGGTTTCGGGACCACAAATCCGATGAGTAAGTTCATATAATTAATATTTAAATTATACGAGTCAATAATAATTTTATATTGAATTTTGATTTGATGAATTTTAATTAATTGAATTAATTGTTAGTATAAATGGTTTAGTCCAAAAGTCAAGTGGTTGTTAAAAATGAGGTATTGGGGTCTCATTTTCATGATTTAAGGCCATAAATATTTTTATTAAATATTTACGGTCATATTATAGGTGAATTAAATTTTGGTCGGGTAATTTTATGATTAGTTGTTTAATTATAGTAGAAGGATTAAATTATAAAAGAGGTAGAAGTTAATTACTATAGATTTAAAATACTTAATGGAACAAATGGTGATCAAACCATGATCAAAAAGTCCAAGCAGTGGTGACATGATTAAATCCACTAACTTTTGGGCTATTTGCTTATTTAGTCCTAATTAGTTTAGGGTTAAATTGAAATTAAGTTTGTTTAATTAAAAATTTAAAATAATTGGAGGACTAATTGTGCAATTAAACCTTCCTTAGATGGTAATTATACCATATACTTATCTTAAGGACATTTATGTACACGAGTTAATAATTTTACAAGCTATATTAAAAGGGTAATTTAGTAAAAATGTTAAATAGTGAGTTAAATTAAAGAAATTAAAAGATTAAATCAACATTTTCTTGTCTTCTTCGTAGGGAGAAAGGCTGAAACACCATGGTTAAGGCTTGGGAAGCTTTAGCCAATCTTGTCTTTCAATTTGGTAAGCTGATTTTAACCAGTTTCTTGTAATTTTTATGTTTTTGAGGTTGTTGCAATTAGGTCCAGCTAACCCGTATCTTCGTTTTCAAAATGGTTAAAGATTATGGATTATGTAATTGATGAGTTTTGGATATTCTTGAAGTTTTATGGCGGATTTTTAAGCTTGGTTGATAAATAGGACTATTTTGTAAAGTAAATTTTGGTAATTTTAATTTTTAAGGACTAAAATATTAAAGTGATAAAATTTTGAGGACTTGATGTGAACTAATAGTAAATATGGGCTGTAATAGGGTCCCAAATAATTCGGCTAAGCTTGAATTTGGTTGAAAATGAGTAAATTGCATGATTTGGACTTGGGGATTAAATTGCATAAAAGTGAAATGTTAGGGGTAATTTTGTAAAAATATAAAAAAAGACTTAATTGTATAAAATGATTTAATTTTTCTATTGATTTAGTTGTTTGAATGAGATTATTATATATGGATTAAGAAATGGATTAATCGATAGACTAACGGGGAAAATGAAAAATTACTGATTAGTCTTCGGAGTCGTGTTTTGTGAATCGATTTAGGTAAGGTCATACAATAAAGTAATTGATTTAGTTTTTGTTTTGTGAATTATTAAATATTTAAGTATGTTGTATTTAAATTTGCTTGTATAGTAAATATAAAATTATGGAATTGAATCAAATAGAAATGAAATTATAATTGAGGTCATGATTGAAATTGAAGAAATGATATAACTGAATTCATGTAACAAAGAAATGTTTAAATAATTATATGATATGTTAGTTTATATTTATGGTACAAATGAAGTAGATTGGTTGATATATGGCAATTAGTAAATTGAACTAAATTGCTTTATTAGCTAAATCGATGTTATGTATGATAAATAAGAACTATATGGATGTGTGCTTGTAATGGTATAATGTGAGGAAATTTAATTGAAATGGACATGGTTTATGACCCGTATGAACCTTGTGAATACTTAGGATACAAATGACATGTCATTAGGGTTTGTTACAGTTTCGGGTGCTAGTCGTGGATGTTTTACCAATGACTGAGGTCCTGTATTTGTTGCGGATTCTGCATAGCTTGTGTGAGCAACATCGTGTAGCCTAACATCCCGACCCACAGTTTGTGTGAGCAGACCCATTTTACAGCTCGTGTGAGCATTTATAGATATGGCTTGTGAGGGTAGTTACAGTTACAATTACAATTACAGGCACACTTTGCGTGAGCATGGTTCTCGCATATCCAATGTTATTTCATCTGGTTCATCAGGTGATAAATGTATAAAATGAAACGGAATATACGAAACAGTTATATGATATTAAACAATGAATGAAGAAATTTATATGAATTATTGAAACAAAATGTGTTGTATAGAAAGATTAGGTGTTATATATGTAAATGAAATGGTAAAATGAAATGTTAGATGAAACAATTATATATATGGTTATACGACATGGTTATAAGGAATGATTACATGAAATGGTTATGTGAAAATATATGTATGGATTGGGACATTGGATATAGATATTTGAAATTGAATGTGAGTCTTAAAGGCATATATGATAGTTGGTTTATATACCAATTGTGTTTTTCATGTAGGTTTGATATCATGATAAAGTTATATGTTTTACATATGAACTCACTAACCTTATGAGATTTGTGATGTGTATAGGTTATTAACGAACTCATGATCATGATATTGAGTTATTTTATAAAATTGTTAAAAATTTAATCCTTTACGGTAAGCTAAAGTTTAAGTTTATTACGAACTTACTAAGCTTACTCGTGTTTTTGCCCTTTCCTTGTAGATACGTTCTGTGGAAGTCGGGAAATCGGATCAACTTGAGAAGATCACACTATCTAGAAACTTTTTGGTAGATTTTGATTTCAAACTCGACTTATATGGCATGTAATAGGAAAATGAGGTTATGTTATGTAGTAAGACCATTTGCTCATGGTCGAAATGGTTCGTATGTATGGTTATAATATGCATGTGGGTGCTTATAATGTTGTGAAATGAGTAGCTAATGTGGTATGGATTTGTGTATCAAATGGTAAGGATTTTAACTTATATGTAAGCTAGATGTGGTCAAATGTGATAGTATGAAATTCTAGTTAAGTCACTGAATTGCTAGTTGCTTGAGATATGGGTGACTTGCATGATATTGAATAGTGTTTACGGTTGATTGATTTAGCATGATATGTTGGTTTTGAATGTGTGTGAGACTTGAAATCATGTGTTATGAGATGGTATAGGTACCTATGCAATTGGATAGAAGTTAGGCTTGTTTCAGGACATTTTTGGAAACACACGACCTAGGTCATAGGCTGTCACACGGCCATGTGTTACACATGGGCAGCCCACAAGGGTGTGTGCCCTGAGCGTGTTTGGTGTAGGGTCACATTGGCTGGCACCCAGCCTGCGACATGTCCGTTTGATCCAAGTTTGTAAGTTACACCGGTGAGCACACAGGCGTGTGTAGTCACACAAACTTGTGGGTTAGCCACACGACCATGTTGGGAGCTACACAGTCTGGGCTCTGTCATATGGCCTAGACACGACCAATGTAACCCCTGAAGTGAAAATTTTTAGTTTTTCTCTAAACTTTTTTATTTGTTTTGAATTAGTCCCTGATTGTTCCTAAACTATTTTTAAGACCTCGTAGGCTCGATTTAAGGTCCGTAAATGTATGTTTTATTCCATTTTGAATTACATATGTATTTATACAATTAATTCGATAATTGAACATTATTTGTTATTAAATATCTGATTTGTACGATAATACTCTGTAACCCTATTCCGACGATGGAAACGGGTTATGGGTGTTACAGGTTATTGTAACAGTCCAATTTTTAGTAGTGTCAGAATAGTGATTTGAGATCACTAAATCCAATGAAAAATTTATAAAAATTTATTAATTAATAATTATAAGTTAAGAGTGATTTTAGAAATATTTTTGAATTAGTGAATTTTGTGATTTAAAAGAAATTATTAGGTAAATTGGGTCGAAAACGAGGTATTGAGACCTCGATATTATAAACTGAGCCATAAATATTTTTATAAATATTTACGGAGTGTCATTAGGGTAGTATTAAAGTTTCGCTAAGAAATTTTAACGTTTCGATGGTTAATTGATTAAAAAGGACAAAATTGAAAAAAATATATTCCTAGGACTCCGTTCGTAAATCGACTTGTAAATATTTATTAAAATATTTGACTTAATTAGGAGTAATTATGAAAATGGATTAAATGCAATAGAGATAAAAGTTTAATTATAGATTAAAGAAAGTTAAAGGGACCAAAGAAGCAATTATGCCATTAATTAAAGTTAAGGCGGCATAAATAGATATTTGTTTAAAAATCTAAAATTAAAATATATTATAATAATATAATAATATTACTTAAAATTGAAGTATATAATAAAAACAAACAAAGAGAAAAGAAGGAAAGAAACAGAATTGAAAAACGACACAGAGAAGGAGAAAGGAGAAAGAAAAGAAAAAAAAAAGGAGAATTGGGGTTTTTGAGGTTCAAGCTTAATTTGGTAAGTCAATTTAATCCATTTTCTTATAATTTTGATGTTTTTGGAATCCTAGAACAAAATACTACTTGATTTAAGTTGAAATTTTGAAAGTTAGTAAATTTTACATGTTGTTCATGTTGAATAAATTGAAGAATTAGGGATTAAATTGATAAAATTTCTAGTTAGGATTTAGTAAAGGATTGATTTGTAAAACAAAACATAAGTTTTGAATAGTAGGGACTAAATTGAGAGAATTTCAAAATTAGGGATTTATGGTGAAATTAGAGAGTTAAATTAGTTTAAAGTGGGAATGAAATGAAAATATGAAATTAGTTTTGAGAATAAAAGTTAGTCTCGATTCAGGGACTAAATTAGAATTTAGGAAAATATTGAGTAAAAATTGAAATATTTAATGTGAGATTGAATGGTGTTGTATTGATGATTTGTAATTGTTTTAATTCCGTAGCTAACATCGTACAGGAATTCTCGACTAAAAAGGGAAAAAATATAGTCGACGTCGAATAGCTCGGAATTCCTGGTTTGTATTCTATAATCCGAATCTAATTATTAATTGTTGTATTTTTAATTAAATGTTATGGTAAGTGATTGAGGTGAGAATTATTGTGTTTTACAATTGAAATGGATTGTTTTGGTATGTGATGAAATTATTATATTGGTTGAATTGAATTGGAATATATATATATATATATATATATATATATATTATGAATATATATATATTATGAATATATATATGTGTAAATGTGAAATTGTGCAAATATGATAATTGGATTATTTTTTATATGTATAAAATTCAGTTTTAATGCCCAAGTAGACGAAATTTAGAACTACTGGGATATTAGTGGCATGCCGTTAAGGAACTTTAGCATGCTCTCTGATTATTAGCACATCAGTGCTCTCTGATTTTTAGCACGTCAGTGCTCTCTGTTTAGCAATTCTGTGCTCTCTGTTTAGCACTTTAGTGCTATCTGTTCATTAGTGCATAATAATGCACCTCTATATTTGTTCCGTATATCTGGTGTGTTCTATAAAATCTACTTTGGGCTAAGAATATGAGATAGTAAACTGAAAATAGAATGTGAAATATGTTGTAAATACATGGAATACACGAGTTATATATTCATAAATTGATTGTGGAATGGATAGTGCCATTGTTTAAATGATACGTGAATAAATTATGGAAATATATTATATATAGCAAGTGATGACAATTGAGTATTGTGTGATTTTAAATGTTCAATTGTGCTTAACATTTTATTATACATATTTTATTGTTTTATTTTTTAAAAAATTCAGATTATAGAAATACCTGAGTTTTTACTCAGCGTACGGTTTTGTTTTCCGTGCACAAGTTAAGTACTTAAGTTTGATCGCTGATTCAGCATCCAACAACGATCCCAAACTCAAATATGGTGATGTTTATTTCTTTGTGTCGGCATGTACCTAGAGTGTCTAAATATTAGTTATTTTGTGGTTTGATTGTAAATGAAGTTATAAGATCTATTTTGGAGAGTTTATAATTTGGATTAAAATGATGCTTTGATGACTTGTTTTGATGGTATAAAATGTTTGAGATTTCTGTTTGTTTAATCTGTAATCTCCGATAATGTTCCGTAACTAGGTTTCGGCAAGGGATACGGGTTGGGAGTGTTACAGTTATGAGTTGGGAGTGTTACAGTTAGGTTCCACGATTATCGACTTGTTCTTGATCTATAAAATAGTTTATTTCAATTTATTAGCTCCAACTTTATATAATATTCAATTTAATGCATATAACTTCCTATTTACAATTTTTCACATTTTCTGAACTTTTACATTTTATTCAATTTGATCATTAAGACCAAAACATGATTATTTTCACAATTAAACCCTATACCCATTAACCAAATTTATAAGTACTCCAAATCAGTCCTCACATGCTAAAATTTCACAAGAAAAACATGTCATATTTTCATCATTTTCAATTAAATCCTAAACTTAAAAATTATACGAAATTACTTTACAAAAGAATCCTATTCAACAACCAAGCTTAATAATCTACCATTAAACTTCAAGAACAACACAAATTCATCCATGGTCAAATTTTAAATATTTAACCATTTTATGAATTGATTCTCGAGTTAACTAAATTAAATTACAACACTTTCAAAAACATAAAAATGAGTAATTGAAGGACTTACATGCAATGGAATAAAGGACCGAACCTTCAAGCTAGCTTAACCATGGAGTTTAGGCAATTACAAATATGACGAAGAATAAAGATTGACTTAGTGGTTTTCTTTTCATCTTTTATTATTTTTAATACATTAACCTTATTTTGCTATAAAATTTATTCAAAAGTTTAATTTATTACAATTAGAAATGACTTAATTTCCATTTAAAACCATCAACTTAAACCTTTATACTCAATTTGCATAAAAACACTAATAATAATTGACTTTTAAAATTTTTACGATTTAATCCTTTTCTTCAATTAACTAACCAAACGTCAAAATTTCTAAACCAAATTTTAATATGACACTAACGACTTCGTAAATATTAAATAAATAATATTTACAGACTCACATATCAAAATTGTGACCCCAAAACTATTGGTTTTTGACATCATTGTAAAACAGACTGTTACAGTATTGGATCCAAATAGTCATTCGGCGATAGTTTTCAAGGAAAATTCGAATTCTAATCTATGTATTCCTAATCTAGGTGGTTCTGAAACTTTTGATAACAATGGTATTGTTTCTTCATGGAGTTCTGGTGGGGACAAAATTTGTGATGGTAGAGTTGGGGGAAGCTTAATAAGACAATTCATGGCCGGGGTATTCGTTTCAAATTGTCAAGAAGCTCTCGGATTCGTTAATAACATGGTTGAATTCATCTCTGAGGCTGAAAACGGAATTTTGAAAGTAATTAAAAAATAGTAAATTATCAAATTCGAATACGTATTAAACTTAAAAAAAACCTCATTATTAAGTTAAAATACCCATAAATTTAATATTAATTAGCAAAATTAATTGCAATTAAGATATTCTACAAAGACTGCCTGGCATGGAGTTTGTTACCATGTTTTTGTCCCACAAGATAAAGCTTATCTCCAAAATTTGACATTTTATTATACATATTTTATTGTTTTATTTTTAAAAATTCAGATTATAGAAATACGAGTTTTTACTCGTTGCATGTTTTGTTTTCCGTGCACAAGTTAAGTACTTAAGTTTGATCGTGATTCACATCCAACAACGATCCCAAACTCAAATATGGTGATGTTTATTTCTTTGTGTCGGCATGTACCTAGAGTGTCTAAATATTAGTTATTTTGTGGTTTGATTGTAAATGAAGTTATAAGATCTATTTTGGAGAGTTTATAATTTGGATTAAAATGATGCTTTGATGACTTGTTTTGATGGTATAAAATGTTTGAGATTTCTGTTTGTTTAATCTGTAATCTCCGATAATGTTCCGTAACTAGGTTTCGGCAAGGGATACGGGTTGGGAGTGTTACGTTATGAGTTGGGAGTGTTACAGTTAGGTTCCACGATTATCGACTTGTTCTTGATCTATAAAATAGTTTATTTCAATTTATTAGCTCCAACTTTATATAATATTCAATTTAATGCATATAACTTCCTATTTACAATTTTTCACATTTTCCTGAACTTTTACATTTTATTCAATTTGATCATTAAGACCAAAACATGATTATTTTCACAATTAAACCCTATACCCATTAACCAAATTTATAAGTACTCCAAATCAGTCCTCACATGCTAAAATTTCACAAGAAAAACATGTCATATTTTCATCATTTTCAATTAAATCCTAAACTTAAAAATTATACGAAATTACTTTACAAAAGAATCCTATTCAACAACCAAGCTTAATAATCTACCATTAAACTTCAAGAACAACACAAATTCATCCATGGTCAAATTTTAAATATTTAACCATTTTATGAATTGATTCTCGAGTTAACTAAATTAAATTACAACACTTTCAAAAACATAAAATGAGTAATTGAAGGACTTACATGCAATGGAATAAAGGACCGAACCTTCAAGCTAGCTTAACCATGGAGTTTAGGCAATTACAAATATGACGAAGAATAAAGATTGACTTAGTGGTTTTCTTTTCATCTTTTATTATTTTTAATACATTAACCTTATTTTGCTATAAAATTTATTCAAAAGTTTAATTTATTACAATTAGAAATGACTTAATTTCCATTTAAAACCATCAACTTAAACCTTTATACTCAATTTGCATAAAAACACTAATAATAATTGACTTTTAAAATTTTTACGATTTAATCCTTTTCTTCAATTAACTAACCAACGTCAAAATTTCTAAACCAAATTTTAATATGACACTAACGACTTCATAAATATTAAATAAATAATATTTACAGACTCACATATCAAAATTGTGACCCCAAAACTATTGGTTTTGACATCATTGTAAAACAGACTGTTACAGTATTGGATCCAAATAGTCATTCGGCGATAGTTTTCAAGGAAAATTCGAATTCTAATCTATGTATTCCTAATCTAGGTGGTTCTGAAACTTTTGATAACAATGGTATTGTTTCTTCATGGAGTTCTGGTGGGGACAAAATTTGTGATGGTAGAGTTGGGGGAAGCTTAATAAGACAATTCATGGCCGGGGTATTCGTTTCAAATTGTCAAGAAGCTCTCGGATTCGTTAATAACATGGTTGAATTCATCTCTGAGGCTGAAAACGGAATTTTGAAAGTAATTAAAAAATAGTAAATTATCAAATTCGAATACGTATTAAACTTAAAAAAAACCTCATTATTAAGTTAAAATACCCATAAATTTAATATTAATTAGCAAAATTAATTGCAATTAAGATATTCTACAAAGACTGCCTGGCATGGAGTTTGTTACCATGTTTTTTGTCCCACAAGATAAAGCTTATCTCCAAAATTTGACAAATTGATAAAAATTGTAAATTTGGTAACAGCTTGAAATTAAGAAAGTTATTATTAGTTTTACTGTATGGAATTATTATTTAATATATTGTTATTTATTTTAACTTTAAATATTATCACATATTATTTTTAATATTTAATATTTAATATTTTATTTTAGCTATAAATTTTAAAATATACATAAATTTTAGTCAAATTTATGTGTTATATATGAATTATGATTTTTTCACAATTTTATTTAATTTAATTTTAAAAATTATTAAAGTAATTATCGACACAATTATTTTAGTGAAGATAATTACACCAAATTAAAATTGGTGTATTAAATTACATATTGAATCAAAATTGATATGTAATTTTAAAATTTATCTTATTTTTAATACACAAGTATGCATCACTCATTAAATTGTATAATCTAAAATTTCATCAACTATCAAATGATTTTCATTATTTTATGAGGTGTATAAACAAAATAAATATGAAAGAAAAGGTGAAACAATAAAATGTCATGCCCCAATAAAAGTTCTTTGTGTTTATAATTGATTGTTTGAATAATTTTAAACAAAATTAATTGAAAATCAATTTTTGTTTTATAATAAACCATATGTTTTCTATGATTTCAATGGTTTCAATGGCACTATTGATATTACTAGAATTGACACATCCATGATCCACCATTGTGTTATGGTTTTTTTTAATTTGAAAGAAGAATTATTAGGAAAATTTTTAATACAAAATTGGGTAGTTTTGGATTTCTTAAACATATTTTATAAAAATATAAAATTGTTATAAAATAAAGAGAGATTGAGAGAATAAAGAACAAAGAAAATATGAAAGCAATAGAGAATGTACTTTATTGATCAAAAGGAATGATCTACAATGTTTTATCAGTCTCTATTTATAGGCATAAGAAGTATAAAGAAGTAGAGATCTAATTCTAATAACTATTAGAATTTAAATTACATCAAAACTTTATCTTTATCATGATGGGTATTCACTTAATAAGATACTCATAATAAAAATATCTTTTTTGTATTTATTAAAATTTACATAAAATTTTAATTTAGTGATATTCACGAACCCCAAACATGAACCATAAAACGAAAATGAAAATATTAAAATATATATTAATTAAAGCAGCTGCATAAGGAAAATATCTTTATTTGCAACATCTGCTTGAAACTTTATAATTTTATGTTTCAAACATAACATAAAATTAAAATTTCTACAAGAGGAAATCAATGGCACCATAAACAATTGTTTATTTGAAGCTATTGAAAATTTTCATTTTAAAATTTGGGTCATTTTAAGTTCGTGCCATTCAGATTTAAATTTTGAGTTTTAAGTTAAGTCATTATAGGATTTAGATTATTTTGAGCTTTAATCATTTTAAATTTGAGTATGAGTCTTTTTAAGTTCGGATCAATTTGGATTTGGATTATTTTTCAGATAGAATTATCAACAATTTATGATGAACTCGGATTAAATTGAATTTAAATTCAAATTGATTTGTTTTAAGTTAGAATTAACACTTGAAGTTACCTCAATTTACCAATACATGCGGCACTCATTAACCCATTTTGTGTGAGAAAAATGAGCTAAAGCATCAAACTTGTGGAGAACAAAGCAATGAAATTTAACCCATTTCAGCCAAACTTGAAAAGATGAGCATTTCGGCACCTAAACCTAGTCAATTCAACCCATCCCTAAAATGAACCATATAAGGAACAAATTACAATACTAAAGTTCAAGTTTCAAGTGAGCTAACTAATGCATTCTCCATACCATCTCCTCAAGCATCATGAAAATACTGAAGTTTACTATCAGAATTTACATTGGAATGGAAACTAGAATTTTCTACTTTGATTTACTACCCGAATAGATGGTATCAATAGGGAATTGACTTTCTTGAATCGAGCACATATACCTAGTCAATTCAACTCAACCCTATAAATAAACTAAATCAAACAACTAACAATACCAGAAGTTTTAAGTTCCAAGTGAGCTAAGTAACGCATTGCCTTAAGCATCAAGTTCAAATTGGCCTAATTCATCATCTTTCATATAAAGCTTCAACTTTTGCTTGCACAACTGCAATTGGTTTTGCATATTTAGCTACACTGTAGTGTTTTTAACCCCTTTTCCAAACTTGAAAATATGAGCATTTGAGCTCCTAAATGTGAACTATAATCAACAACTTACAACACCAAAGTTTAAGTTTCAAGAGAGCTAACTAATGTATTCTCCATACCATCTCCTTAAGCATCATGAAAATGGTCGAGGCCACCATCAAGTTCAAATTGGTCTAATTCATCATCTTCCATATAAAGCTTCAGCTTCTGCTTGCACAATTGCAACTGGTTTTCCAATGAACTCCATTCTGACTCATGTTTCATTACAATCCATTGCAGTGATTCAATGACTTGTTGATCATACTCCTGCTTCTGCTCTGCCATTCTCTTGAACTGGTTAGCATCGATTTCAACTGAACTCTTTTCGTTCTGGAGCCGCAAAATCATGGCCATTGCCTCGTCTGCCGCAGACGAGGCGGCGGTCCTCTCCTTCTCGAGCTCTCGATAAGCAGCTTTCGTTCTTCTCCTTTCGATTTTAACCAATTTCCTCAATGACATTACATCAAATTCTTCATCTTCTGGACAACATTCTTTTTCCTTTTCATCAGTGCCCTCTTCCACACCATATTTAGCGTCAAAATCAGTATCTTTTTTGAGGATTTCTTTGCAATTGTCTATGGATTTCGTAATATTTGGATCATAAACCTCATTCAGATCATGTTTGGAAAAATCACCATTAAAATTGGTGTATTAAATTACATATTGAATCAAAATTGATATGTAATTTTAAAATTTATCTTATTTTTAATACACAAGTATGCATCACTCATTAAATTGTATAATCTAAAATTTCATCAACTATCAAATGATTTTCATTATTTTATGAGGGTGTATAAACAAAATAAATATGAAAGAAAAGGTGAAACAATAAAATGTCATGCCCCAATAAAAGTTCTTTGTGTTTATAATTGATTGTTTGAATAATTTTAAACAAAATTAATTGAAAATCAATTTTGTTTTATAATAAACCATATGTTTTCTATGATTTCAATGGTTTCAATGGCACTATTGATATTACTAGAATTGACACATCCATGATCCACCATTGTGTTATGGTTTTTTTTAATTTGAAAGAAGAATTATTAGGAAAATTTTTAATACAAAATTGGGTAGTTTTGGATTTCTTAAACATATTTTATAAAAATATAAAATTGTTATAAAATAAAGAGATTGAGAGAATAAAGAACAAAGAAAATATGAAAGCAATAGAGAATGTACTTTATTGATCAAAAGGAATGATCTACAATGTTTTATCAGTCTCTATTTATAGGCATAAGAAGTATAAAAAGTAGAGATCTAATTCTAATAACTATTAGAATTTAAATTACATCAAAACTTTATCTTTATCATGATGGGTATTCACTTAATAAGATACTCATAATAAAAATATCTTTTTTGTATTTATTAAAATTTACATAAAATTTTAATTTAGTGATATTCACGAACCCCAAACATGAACCATAAAACGAAAATGAAAATATTAAAATATATATTAATTAAAGCAGCTGCATAAGGAAAATATCTTTATTTGCAACATCTGCTTGAAACTTTATAATTTTATGTTTCAAACATAACATAAAATTAAAATTTCTACAAGAGGAAATCAATGGCACCATAAACAATTGTTTATTTGAAGCTATTGAAAATTTTCATTTTAAAATTTGGGTCATTTTAAGTTCGTGCCATTCAGATTTAAATTTTGAGTTTTAAGTTAAGTCATTATAGGATTTAGATTATTTTGAGCTTTAATCATTTTAAATTTGAGTATGAGTCTTTTTAAGTTCGGATCAATTTGGATTTGGATTATTTTAGATAGAATTATCAACAATTTATGATGAACTCGGATTAAATTGAATTTAAATTCAAATTGATTTGTTTTAAGTTAGAATTAACACTTGAAGTTACCTCAATTTACCAATACATGCGGCACTCATTAACCCATTTTGTGTGAGAAAAATGAGCTAAAGCATCAAACTTGTGGAGAACAAAGCAATGAAATTTAACCCATTTCAGCCAAACTTGAAAAGATGAGCATTTCGGCACCTAAACCTAGTCAATTCAACCCATCCCTAAAAATGAACCATATAAGGAACAAATTACAATACTAAAGTTCAAGTTTCAAGTGAGCTAACTAATGCATTCTCCATACCATCTCCTCAAGCATCATGAAAATACTGAAGTTTACTATCAGAATTTACATTGGAATGGAAACTAGAATTTTCTACTTTGATTTACTACCCGAATAGATGGTATCAATAGGGAATTGACTTTCTTGAATCGAGCACATATACCTAGTCAATTCAACTCAACCCTATAAATAAACTAAATCAAACAACTAACAATACCAGAAGTTTTAAGTTCCAAGTGAGCTAAGTAACGCATTGCCTTAAGCATCAAGTTCAAATTGGCCTAATTCATCATCTTTCATATAAAGCTTCAACTTTTGCTTGCACAACTGCAATTGGTTTTGCATATTTAGCTACACTGTAGTGTTTTTAACCCCTTTTCCAAACTTGAAAATATGAGCATTTGAGCTCCTAAATGTGAACTATAATCAACAACTTACAACACCAAAGTTTAAGTTTCAAGAGAGCTAACTAATGTATTCTCCATACCATCTCCTTAAGCATCATGAAAATGGTCGAGGCCACCATCAAGTTCAAATTGGTCTAATTCATCATCTTCCATATAAAGCTTCAGCTTCTGCTTGCACAATTGCAACTGGTTTTCCAATGAACTCCATTCTGACTCATGTTTCATTACAATCCATTGCAGTGATTCAATGACTTGTTGATCATACTCCTGCTTCTGCTCTGCCATTCTCTTGAACTGGTTAGCATCGATTTCAACTGAACTCTTTTCGTTCTGGAGCCGCAAAATCATGGCCATTGCCTCGTCTGCCGCAGACGAGGCGGCGGTCCTCTCCTTCTCGAGCTCTCGATAAGCAGCTTTCGTTCTTCTCCTTTCGATTTTAACCAATTTCCTCAATGACATTACATCAAATTCTTCATCTTCTGGACAACATTCTTTTTCCTTTTCATCAGTGCCCTCTTCCACACCATATTTAGCGTCAAAATCAGTATCTTTTTTGAGGATTTCTTTGCAATTGTCTATGGATTTCGTAATATTTGGATCATAAACCTCATTCAGATCATGTTTGGAACAAATCCCACCTCTCAAATCATTTGATTTCCCTCTAGCATCACACAAAAATTGCATTATACCCTTGTTACTCAAACCAAATTGCAAAAACTTTAACCCCATACCAAACACAAAAACCAGCCCCAATACATTGAAAACATGCGAGAAACGACCAAACACCAAGAACCCAAATCCGAAAAATTCATTCCCAGGGAGAAGAAACTTCAAGCAAGAAGCACAATCCATCATGAAAGCCACAAAAACCTGTAAACCCCTCTTATGCAACTCAAGAACAGAGCAGGTAATCAACACCAAAATAAACCGACCCGGAATCAGCATGTGGGCCAAAAAAGATCCGTTCCACTCTTATCTATATACCCTTTTTAACGAAATCTTGAAAGGCTCTAAAAAAACTTGAAACATAAGCAAACTAACAGGGATTCAGATTTTCACTCAAATTTCAAGTTTTTGACAAAAAGCAGGGTGTTGAAACTTGGGTATCACTGACCTTATATTATAGAGAAGACCCGTCATCAATCAAGCGCTGTGTTATTTGTTAAGAGAGAGAGAAAATAAAAAGATTAGAGGAGGGGATTGTTCATTGAAACAGGGAGAGTGATGGCAGTTGTTTAATGGCATCCCATGAGGGTGCGGATTCTATCGGGAATTGTGAAGCAAAAAAGAAGCTAAGAAAACAAGGGGTGTTTTTTGAGTAGGATATTCACGTGGTTTGAGAGTCGGCTAAAAATTTTGTATGGGTAAAATATCCCACATTGAAAAAGAACAAATTGGAATGATGTGATAATTCGGGTCTCCCGTTGTCACTTTTATTAGAGCTCTAGATGGATGACAATACCAAAAGTTTCTTTTGAAAGGAGTTCTCAATATTTGAACTCTGGATGGATGATTTTGAAAGGAGTCCTCCCCTCAATATATATAAATTATTTAATTCTTATTTAATTTTCATGTACTACAACCATTAAATTCTGACAAATTAAAGCATAGGACTAACCTTTTAATAGTACTATTTAACTGGATTGATTTTTTCAATTTTATGTAGTATAAAGATCAAATTTTAGTCTATTGAGTCTTGGTTCGATTGGCATGGGTATTATTACGAATCGCAGGAGGATGTGGGTTTGAGTGCGTTGAAGACATTATCTTCCTATTTATGGGTTGGGGAGGGATTATGAGTAGTTCTAAACATTATGTTAAAAAGATCAATTTCTAACAAATTGGAGGGACTAACCTTTTTAATAGTATTGCTTAATTGAATAAAATTTTCACTTTTCATGTAGTAAGGGCTAACTTGGGTAATTCAGGTTGGATGTTGAGAAATGGGATTCCGTTGTCTACTTTATTTGGTTTGTTAGTATGATGTACATGGAAGAATACAAACTTGTTTGTGTTCCAAGACAAATTGGGCAAAAGAGTACAACATGACGCACAATTTGAAATCATCCAGAGAAAGCCCTTTAGAGTATGAGGATATTTTAGGAAGATGTGGAACAGTAGAGTAGTTGATTTTTTGATTTAAGTAGGTAGTGTAATTAAGGTTTTTTTTTTCAAAAAAAAAAAAAGAAATTCTGACAAATTAAAGTATAGGGATCAACCTTTTAGTTTTTCTAATAATTTATTTTAAGAAAAATAAATTCAACTCAAAATAATCACAATTTATAAAAAGATTAAATTTAGACGCTAACAGATAACGTTTCGAAGATTTTTGCAGAAGGAATTAATCTCCCTTAATAATATACTGCATTTAATTACTAAAAATCAAATGTATTATAAGCAATAAATTAATAAAATCACCAATAAAAATTAAACTAATTTTTAATATTTGTAAAATAAAATAATAAAATTCTAGCAAATTAAAGAAAAGAGAGGATTATCTATATGACTTTATTGACCGTAAGTAGCAATTTCAAAATTGATAGAATTAATGCACTTCCCTCAAATATAAGTAGCAATTTCAATGTATGGAATCAATAATTCGTTTTCCTGAAATATGTGTACCAATTTCAACTTATAAAATCAAGGGTTAATGTAGTACCTAAGTTTGGCATGAAAGTTTAATGTGGTCCTTATATTTTTTGTTCCAATTAGCACCTTTTTTTTTTGTTTATAACCATTAAGTTTTAAAATTTTATTCAATCAACACTTGGCAAGTGTTTATTTTTCAACATTTTCTAAATAAGTTAGTATATTAATATATTTTGTATTATTTCATATTATAATATTAATAAAATTTAAAAAAAACTTAAATACCGAGAGATGAGACTTGATCATGGGCGATGGTGTAAAATTTAAGACTCTTTTTAGGTCCGAGTTCATCTCGACCGAAAAATGAACTTAAAATTCAACCCAAGCCCGATCCGATTAAAAATATTAAACCTAAACCCAACTGACCTACTCAGTATTAATTTTTAAAGATTATTTTTATATAAAAATAAATTTAGAAAATATAACACATCAAATATACTAAAATATTAAAATAAGTATTTCCCAACAAGATGGAAATACATTAAAAAAGTCTTTATACTTAATATTAAGATAGTTGCAACTTAGCAAACAAATGCCTCTAAAATAGTAGTAAAAGAACAATAAAATAAGACATATATAATATCTAAACAATAACAACAAAATAGTAGTAATATAATAATGAAATGTCAGCAAAATAATTGGTTAGCTAGACCTTGGTAAAAAAATTCTACCGAAGCCTAGCCTATTAGAAAACGGACTCATTTTTTGCTTAAGCCTATTTTTTAGCTTATATATTATTCAAAGTCTCTCACTTTTGAGACGAATCTTTAGACTAAGTATTATTGGAGGAGACACCCAAAATGAAAACCCCATTTCATTTATCGATTCCCTTGTCAGATCCATTGGCTTTTTTCATCAAAACTTAATTCCTTTCTTTGTTTAATGGCATCCCATGAGGGTGCGGATTCTATCGGGAATTGTGAAGCAAAAAAGAAGCTAAGAAAACAAGGGGTGTTTTTTGAGTAGGATATTCACGTGGTTTGAGAGTCGGCTAAAAATTTTGTATGGGTAAAATATCCCACATTGAAAAAGAACAAATTGGAATGATGTGATAATTCGGGTCTCCCGTTGTCACTTTTATTAGAGCTCTAGATGGATGACAATACCAAAAGTTTCTTTTGAAAGGAGTTCTCAATATTTGAACTCTGGATGGATGATTTTGAAAGGAGTCCCTCCCCCTCAATATATATAAATTATTTAATTCTTATTTAATTTTCATGTACTACAACCATTAAATTCTGACAAATTAAAGCATAGGACTAACCTTTTTAATAGTACTATTTAACTGGATTGATTTTTTTCAATTTTTATGTAGTATAAAGATCAAATTTTAGTCTATTGAGTCTTAGTTCGATTGGCATGGGTATTGTTACGAATGCAGGAGGATGTGGGTTTGAGTGCGTTGAAGCACATTATCTTCCTATTTATGGGTTGGGGAGGGATTATGAGTAGTTCTAAACATTATGTTAAAAAGATCAATTTCTAACAAATTGGAGGGACTAACCTTTTTAATAGTATTGCTTAATTGAATAAAATTTTCACTTTTCATGTAGTAAGGGCTAACTTGGGTAATTCAGGTTGGATGTTGAGAAATGGGATTCCGTTGTCTACTTTATTTGGTTTGTTAGTATGATGTACATGGAAGAATACAAACTTGTTTGTGTTCCAAGACAAATTGGGCAAAAGAGTACAACATGACGCACAATTTGAAATCATCCAGAGAAAGCCCTTTAGAGTATGAGGATATTTTAGGAAGATGTGGAACAGTAGAGTAGTTGATTTTTGATTTAAGTAGGTAGTGTAATTAAGGTTTTTTTTCAAAAAAAAAAGAAATTCTGACAAATTAAAGTATAGGGATCAACCTTTTAGTTTTTCTAATAATTTATTTTAAGAAAAATAAATTCAACTCAAAATAATCACAATTTATAAAAAGATTAAATTTAGACGCTAACAGATAACGTTTCGAAGATTTTTGCAGAAGGAATTAATCTCCCTTAATAATATACTGCATTTAATTACTAAAAATCAAATGTATTATAAGCAATAAATTAATAAAATCACCAATAAAAATTAAACTAATTTTAATATTTGTAAAATAAAATAATAAAATTCTAGCAAATTAAAGAAAAGAGAGGATTATCTATATGACTTTATTGACCGTAAGTAGCAATTTCAAAATTGATAGAATTAATGCACTTCCCTCAAATATAAGTAGCAATTTCAATGTATGGAATCAATAATTCGTTTTCCTGAAATATGTGTACCAATTTCAACTTATAAAATCAAGGGTTAATGTAGTACCTAAGTTTGGCATGAAAGTTTAATGTGGTCCTTATATTTTTTGTTCCAATTAGCACCTTTTTTTTTTGTTTATAACCATTAAGTTTTAAAATTTTATTCAATCAACACTTGGCAAGTGTTTATTTTTCAACATTTTCTAAATAAGTTAGTATATTAATATATTTTGTATTATTTCATATTATAATATTAATAAAATTTAAAAAAAAAACTTAAATACCGAGAGATGAGACTTGATCATGGGCCGGGCTGGTGTAAAATTTAAGACTCTTTTTTTAGGTCCGAGTTCATCTCGACCCGAAAAATGAACTTAAAATTCAACCCAAGCCCGATCCAGATTAAAAATATTAAACCTAAACCCAACCTGACCTACTCGTATTAATTTTTAAAGATTATTTTTATATAAAAATAAATTTAGAAAATATAACACATCAAATATACTAAAAATATTAAAATAAGTATTTCCCAACAAGATGGAAATACATTAAAAAAAGTCTTTATACTTAATATTAAGATAGTTGCAACTTAGCAAACAAATGCCTCTAAAATAGTAGTAAAAAGAACAATAAAATAAGACATATATAATATCTAAACAATAACAACAAAATAGTAGTAATATAATAATGAAATGTCAGCAAAATAATTGGTTCAGGCTAGACCTTGGTAAAAAAATTCTACCCGAAGCCTAGCCTATTAGAAAACGGGACTCATTTTTTGCTTAAGCCTATTTTTTTAGCTTATATATTATTCAAAGTCTCTCACTTTTTGAGACGAATCTTTAGACTAAGTATTATTGGAGGAGACACCCAAAAATGAAAACCCCATTTCATTTATCGATTCCCTTGTCAGATCCATTGGCTTTTTTTCATCAAAACTTAATTCCTTTCTCAAACGCTCAATATTTGTGGATTAAACACTCCATATGCCAAATCTGTGAGTTCCCATCCGACATTTTACGAAGTAATTTCCAATACCTAACATGGGCATATCTCTTTAAAGTTGGAACACTCGTAATTTTTTTTTTCCCTTTCTTCCCGAAGTGTTGAAAGTGCATGTTGAAGCCCTAAAATCACAATGGCAGAAAATGGACCTCCCTTGTTTTGTTGAAGAAAACATGAGAGTTGTTGACATAGATTAATAATACAAGACTATGAGTTTCTCACAGTGAATTAATGTGGGAGATGGATCAATCTATAGGTTTCAATCATGAAAGAGCATGGGCTTTTCATATTAAAAAGACAGTTTTTTTTTTAATTTGTTAAAATTATTGTATATTATGTATAATAAAAGTAATACAATATATATTAAGATATTAATTTATTTAATAGAAATAAAAATGAGTATCTAATTAAACAAAAAGAATAGCGTACCCCATTAAACTTTTATGTCAAACTCAAGTACCATTTCATACATTAACCCTAAAATTCAATGCATGAAAAAAAAATCAAATGCCACAGAGGAAAATGCATAAGGCATTGTTGTATCGATAAAATTGAGATTTTAAAACTTTGAATATTTAGGTTTAAATTTAATTTTACGAAATTATGTGTGCAATTATTAAGTATAATGTTAAATTTAGCTCTTAATGTTTACATTTTTCTGTCAATTTAGCTATTATTCTTTTTTTAGTTAAATTTGACCTCAACTTTTTAAAAGAGTCAAATTTAACCATCAATCTTGTGAAAAAGAGTGGAAATGATGTTTTTTTTCACAAGAATACAAACTAAAATGTTAAATTTTTAAACACGACAACCTCTGTGACAATCCACATGTACTCTATGCTATTATTTTGAATTTTTTTATGAACTTTTTATATTTTTAATTTTAATTTTGATTTATTTTATTTTTTACAATTGTTAAATTATTTGTTGACGTGACATATAAGACAAATGATGTTGCGTTAGTATCAGGTGCACTTGGACTGTCATGCAAGTTGCTACACCAACAACGTTAAAAATTAATGTTTTAGTCATCATTTCTATTACAAAAATGATTTGAACCGGACTAAATTTAACTAAAAAAAGAATGAGAACCAAATTGGCAAAAAAATAAACTTCAGCAATTAAATTTATCATTATACCAATTATCTAATTAATTAATCCACACATAGTTTTCATATGACCTTAGTAGCCTTTGTCATATAGCCAAAGCTTCATTGACAATACAATCTAACACTCTTTATAATAACTCTATTTGTAATTTGTCAATTTTGGATGATATAGAGAAGAAATTGTTATACATCTCTAATAATATTATATCACATTTGAATATTTTAAATTAAAACTTATAATATATTAATAATATTAATTAGAGAGATTTTCTTATGTAAAATAGATTTTATTGAAATTACGAAATAGATTTGAATAATAGATTTTCTTATGTAAAATTTAAACATTTTATTGAAATAACATCTTAGCTAAAATTTATATTTTTTTTTCACTTAAGAAAAATCAATTTTTCTAAAATTTGTTGTTATAAAAAATTATTTCATTAAATAGTGTACTTTACTGTTTGTGGCTATTGTTGTTATATACGAAAAGCTTTTATAGAAGGTATGATAAGTGTCAAAAGTAACATATTTTAACCTTATTCTTAGCATAATTTTGGATGATTATGTGATATTACTTGTGAATTATATACTCCTTGTAACACCCCCTAACCCCAAATCGTCGCCCGAACAGGGTTACGAGGCATTATCGGACCTATCAGACAACTTACGAATAATTCATAATTAAAATAACATTCATAGTATAATTTAATAATTAAATCCCTATAATGGACTCTCAAAGCCCAAAACATGTATTAAAAGTAGAACGGAACTTGTTCGAGTATTCCGAAAAATTTTTCGTAAATTTTTTTTTAAATTTCGACAGTATTTCTACTTATTTTTACATAAAACCTCCTGCAAACAAAACCGTATCCATTTCCAAACATAACCAATTCAACCAATTTAATATAATATCAATTTAAATTTATCAATGTACTAATTAAATTGAAATAGATAAACTTCTTTCATTATAATTCTTAGACTTGTACTACTAACATTTTTAACCATTTATTCAAAACATAATAACCTTTATATATATCCTATGTACATGCCACATTACCAAAAGAAAATATACATCACCAAAAGTTTGCTAAAGTCGGGTCTGGCTTTGGATGCTGGTTCAGTACTTGATTTCTGCAACCTGCGCACGGAACCAACCGTACGTTGAGTATGCATATACTCAGTGGTATCACTATAATTCAATTTATATTTAAATACATTAAATCACACACACACACACATACTTTTACATTACAATTATCATCACTTAATGAACAATTCAATCTTTTATATTATCATTTGATTATATATATACCATTCTTAATTCTTTATTTCAATACTCACCTTTCACATATGTCATATCATTCAAATTTAGTTTTATCAGTAAATTTATTTCATTTGCCCCTATTAACTTGACTCAGACTTGGCGGATACACGGATTCCAACCAACACACCAGTACTACACATTGTACCTTAATGGTACACAACACCTTAACAGTAATCAGTAACGGTAGTAGTAACAGTAACAGTAACAGTATTCAACAAACAAAGTGCTGAATCTGTAACAATAATGGTAACAATATTCAACACACAAAGTGTCGAATCGGTAATAGTAACAGTAGTCGGCATTAAATGCCTAATCAGTAAGCCGACAAAAACCTGTACTCTTCCATATCCTATGGCATGCCAACTATATCCGACTAGCTCGACTAGTTAATAGGGTATTTAATTCACTTTTAAGTACAATTTCCATCTTAGTGCAGTATCAATTAGAATTCCTTATTTCAATCAGTTTCACAGTACTGCAGTAATTCATTACTTCAATAATTTCACAGTTCAATGCAGTACACATAACAATATTCAGTAACTTCATAATTCAATTCAGTACTCAAAAACAATATTCAGTATTCCATAATTCAATTCAGTATCAATCTCAATTTCAACACCCAATCATAAATTTTCATTTTACTAAACACTTACCATACATAATTAGTAAATTAAACACATAATAATGATAAAGTTTGAATTGTAGTGATACAAACCATAATTCTCTTCGGAATTAATTCTCGATGATCTTTTCTTTTCCTTTTTGGGCTGATGCTTCAGGCTCAATATTAGCTACGAACAATTAAAATAATTTCATAATCATTAGCACAACACAATTTAATTACTGAAATTTTTATCTAGCTTTTACTTTAATTCCAATTTGAATCCTAACTAAACCTATATATTTTTCTTTCTCAATTCATACCCTTTTGCTACTCAATTTCTTGCCAAACTCACATTTAACTATCTAATTTTTATCATATTTTCATAATTTCGAATTTATTTCAATTTAATCCCTAAAACTCAAAACTTATAGCTTAGTTTACAATTCAATCCTTTATTCAATTCCAATCAAAATTTCTATCAAATAAACCCTCAATTCCATCATTTTTTCAACATAAACCCTACTAAAAAATCTATTAACTTTCAAATTTTCAACTTAAATCCAAGAGTATTTCACTCTAGGATTCCAAAACATCAAATTTATAAGAAAATGTCTTGATTAAACTTACGAATTAAATTTCAAGCTTTAAAACACTAATTTTCCCTTTCTTCTTTCTTTCCTTTTCTTCCCTGTTTTCGTTTCGTTTTCTGCTTCTTTTCTGTTCTTCTTTTGTTTCTTTTCTTTTATTTACTTACTTTACTTTATTTATTTTATTTTAACTAATAATAATAGTAATATATTATATAAAAATCTTTTACTTATTATTTAAGCATATGCTTATTTTTATTACAAATGTACTTATATAATTATTACTATTACACTTGTCTTTAATCTTTACCATACATTTGTCATCTATTTAGTGTATTTAATATTATATCCATTAATAATAAATATCTAATATGAAACCATAAAATAATGGTATACATTATAATTTAATATAATATAACAATAAAAATCTTAAATTTTATCATCAATTCCGCCTCATTTATCCAATTAGCATAATTGCCAATTTGGTCTTTTTACTTTTTTTAAATTTATAATTCAACTTTTACCCTTTACTCTATTTAATCCTTTTCCTAATTATTCTTACTTAGACTAAATTCACTAAATAAAAAAAAATCTAATTAAACACACTATCAGACTCATAATTTTAATTACTCCTAATAATTATTTACTAACTCGATTTACTAAGACGAAGGCCCGATAACACACTTTTTCGGTGCCCACGGATTTTGGGTCGTTACACTCCTAATCCTTTATATTCATATTTTGGTGCTTCAGAGAGCACTTGGGAGTAATAAGAGTGAAAAACGGGTGGAAATTAAAACATTGGAGTAGTTCGGAAGCTAAATACATACAATAGAGTTTCATACAGGCATACCACACGGCCATGTGAGCCACATAGGTGTGTGTCCAGGGTGTGTGGATTTCGAGAACCATGTGCACTAATAGCGGGAAGTTGCGATTTTTAGGTTTTTTGACACTTTAAGAAGGCATAAATAAGGAAGTAAAGAAGGGAATAAGCAACCGTCAAAGGATAGCACGAAAATTACTGGAAGAACACCATTGAAGCCGATTTCCAAGCAAGTTTTCATCAAGATTCAAGAGTCCAAGCTGATTTTCAAATGAGTTATTGTTGGGAAATGTGCCCATATTGTAGTAAACATGTAACTATTCTCTATTTATTTAAAAGATGAATAAATATATAAAGTTAATTTCACATTTCACTATTCTATCTTTTGTATTTTCTATCTTTTATATTTTGCATGAATAGTGAAATTGTGACAAGCAAATATTAGCTCATTAATTGTCTAAAGTTCAAAGTAAAGATAAGTGGCATTGTAAAGAATGTTTGCATTGTGAGAAAGACAAAATACTTTAGTAGATAATCTAAATGAGTCCGTAATCTCGTAAAAGAATCAAAGTGAGCATTTAATTCAAATGCTGAAAAGGATTATTATGTCATCTACAATTCAAATTGGGGAAATGGCCAGTCTTGACTATTGGAGCAGTTGACTTCACGAGTAGAGACATAGATGTATTCATTAGTAGAATGATACATTAAACTAGACCCAAGATAAATTAATTCTGAATCCGTTTGTGAATTAATTCACTTGTGACGTTCATGGTGTGATTTACCTAAATCTTGAGTTAGTCACTGACCATGAGTATGCAACTTATGTGCTTTGATATAAGTGGAGGCTTATGCTCTAAAGATGATCGAGCCTATAGTCGTCTGTTGGGTACATGACTTGTGTATGACATGACTTTACTAGCAATAGTGGAATTCATAGCTTAATTAAAGAGTTAATGATATCCTCTCATTGGCATTGTGTGGATTGATAAATATATAACGTGGTAAGGGTTGCTTGTTCTCAAACGAGCAATTTATCATAGTCATTTGTTGACAGCGATCATATTAATCATTAAAAAGACATAATAGTGACAATAAGATAAAATAGAATTGTATTGAGTGAACGGATTTAACTCAAAGGAATTAATGATATCATATGAGGGTAGACACACATGACGAGGTCATGGATTTCTTCTATTTTAGTGGTTATATTGTATTTTTAGTGTTTATTCTTCCAATTATGAACTAATTCTCCTAATACCTAGGGGAAATGACCCCTAGGATTAATTTTATTGTTTGATTTCTATCTTTTATGCAATAAAATCTTAGTTTCTTTGTTTTCAGTTATGAATGCTTAATTGTTCTTGGGTTAATTCTAGAGTGTTGATCCATGTTTGAAGGGCATAAGTTTGAGGTTGAATAGACCCTTCTGGTGATTGGATCTTGCATAATTGAATGGAGTTGCATGCAATCCTAGAAATAGGACGATATAAATCTATTGGATTAGAATCAAATCTAATAAGGGAATCCATAGAGCGAATTAATACAATAATAGAAGTTTTACTTAGAAAGAAATTTCAATTAATCAACCTAGAGTTAGTTGCTCTAATGCTCGAAAGAGATATTGGCATAAATTAGAGATTTCTACAGATCAAAAAGCTAAGAAAAGAAATTGCATAAATTAGATTGAGAACTATAAATGAAATCTAGGTGGATTCTTACCTAGGTATTGTTTTGTCACTTGGTTGATACTTAATTGTTTTTTTTTTGTGTTTCATTCTTTGGTGCATTCATTAGTTAATTTAGATAGTTTATTTTAATTTTAACCAATCATTTAAACTATTAGGTTAAATAATAGAAAGTTGATAATTACTAGTAATTATAGTCCTCGAGGGAACGATTTATGCTTACCATAGCTATACTATTAATTGATAGGTGCACTTGTCTTAATCAATTTATAAATTAGTTTAGTGGACATCAAGGTAATAATAGAACATAAAAAACCCGATTTTAAAACAAACTTTGTAACACCTTAAACCCGACCTAAACATTATGACTGAATCTGGAGGAATTACATTAGTTTGCATAAAAACCCAAAAATTTAAATCCAGTTTTAGAACTAGTGAGTTATGAAAATATTACATATATATTTTTAGCAAAACTTACATGTTATTTTGGAAATTACGCAAAGAACTTATTTATTTTACAAAAAGACTCTAAATTTGATCTTGTTAAAAAACTTTTGTTTTCAGTTTGTGTTTTGAAATATAAGTGTGGCAAAACTCTTACATATTGTTAGAAAATCTTATGCTCGAAAACACTTATTTCACAATAAAACCACCAAATCTCATAGTAGCGGAAATTTCTTCTTCTTTTTTTTTTTCCAAATTTTATTTTGAAAACAGATTTCCAATTTGATAAATTGTACGTTATCATCGTTTTATGCTAAAAATACCAAAATCTGACGAAAATGAGCAGAAACCATAAAACAAGTCCAAAAACAAATTTACAAACTAAAAGTTCAGAAATAAAGTAATCTTAAACCAATTTATTTACTTATCCAGAAAATCAATTCGAGAAACAATTCGAGCTCCCACACGCCGTCCTATTCTAAACTTACTGATTACCTGAAACGTCAGAAATAAACAAAGGGGTAAGCTATAGAGCCCAGTGAATAATAAAACTCAAACATCGAACACACATATCACAATATACAAGTCAGAGTATCACAGGGTATTTCATCACGAACAACTGAGCAGAACTGAAAATGCATGATTATGTCAATGCGATTTTTTTTCCAGAAATCATAATGCAGATTTTTCAAAAAGTTCCTACCCAACTCCGCTACACACCAAAATAGAGTTATCCAGAACTCATCCAGCCAAATCATACCAACAAATAATTATGGACATTGCCACCAGAGTTGCAGTTAAAACTGCTAGATTAGATATATGTGGTCAAAGCACTATATTGCAGCCAAGCTGCTGGAACAGAAGTATGTGGTTAAACCAACAGATAGTGCAGATAATTAAACTGCCAGAACTTCCTCCATACCATACTATTCCAACCCCATGCAGTGAGACATGGCATGCAAGTACAGAAACAAAATGATAAGCATGTTAAACATGCATTCATATCTTTAACAGAAACCAATAAACATACAATTAAATGCTTTGTAGACAAATATATCACAAACCCAACAGAACCAAATTAGTTTCGCCATAATGTCACATGCACGGTCATATAGAAGATTCATTGAAATACAATAACATATCAGACATCATTTGCTTATAACAAACATAGTAGAACAGATACATACCATCAGAATTAATAGTAGTCAGATCACGCGTACTTAATTCACATACCTTAACCATATCACCTATGGTAGCATGTTATTAAATATCATGTTTTCACACCTTATTTATGCAGTATGGACCCTACAGAGAGTCTAAATACATTTTGGGATGTGACAAACTTAATTGTTATACTGTTATATAGTATGATTATTATAAAGAGAGGCAACTATAAATATTTAGTTAAAGTACTTGAAAGGTCCCTATATTATAGGAACTAGATCAAATTAGTCCCTCTATCACTAAATGAATCAATTTAATCTCTATACTATTAAAGGAATCAAACAAGTCCAAATTGTAACAAAATTAATATTTATTGTATAAAAATATCTTAAAAATATTTTTTCAATTATAAGTACCACATATATATATTTTAAAAATATTAACTCTATTAAACCGTAAATGTTAACTCTATTCAAATTTAATCCTATTTGATTTATTTTAAAATTCATATGTATTGAAATTTATTGATGTTTTCAATTTTTAAAACATAAACCCAATTTAGAAAAAAACATTTATTCCATTTCATGAAAATCATGAAAATAGAGTTTTTCTTCCATGGTAGGCTTTATACCCAATGACCAAAAAAAAAAGGGCTGAAAAATTGAATCCATAGTGATTTTCTAAAAGGAAAAGACAAAAATAAATATTATATTTTTTTATGAAAGTTGTTCCTATTCCGGAAACATTGAGAATGAAAAAATGTTTAAAACTTAAACCAAAGAGTGATAATTTACATATAAAATGAAAAAATGGCGAATTATTATTATATTTAAGAAATTGATACCTAATAGGAAAAATATATCCTTGATTATTTATTTTGAATTGCAAAAAGAGTTTTGATTGTGACTTTATATGCCATAACCAGTAGAGGAGCAACACATTTCATCTATATATATATTCCATAACCAACACCCAATATCACCATTAATCCACTTATGACTAGAGTTGTCGATGGTTCGAAAGTCTACTTGAAAAGTGAAAGAGGTTAAAAAAATATAGACCTGAAAAATAGGCTTGGGCAAAAATATAAGACCTATTTTCTAAACGAGCCGGGATTCGGGTAAGCTCTTTTTGACCCCGGGTCCAGCCCTGCTTGAATTCACAAAAAAAAAAAATCTGTTGCTATCTTTTTTACTGTTTTGCCATTGTTTTTTAATTGTTCTATTATCATTTTCCTATTATATTGCTACTATTTTGTTGTTATTATTTGGATATTATATAACACTTGTTTTATTATTAATTTAGCTATTATTTTAGAGGTATTTACTTGCTAAGTTGCACTTATCTAAGTGTTATTTAAGTTTATTTTTTTTATTTTTTTTCCAATTGTTGGCAAACATTTATTTTAATGTTTTTAGTGTATTTGGTGTATTATATTTTAAATTTATTTTTATATAAAAAATAATATAAAAAATTTTGATACGGGCGGGCAGGGCTTAACTCAGATTTTAGCATTTTTATTTGGGCCAGACTTGGGCAAAATATTAGGCCCATTTTTTGGGACGGACTGGGCCTAGAAACTGTGCCTATATTTTTTACTTGGCCCTAACCCGACTCATGGACAACTCTACTTATAACCCTAAACCCAAAACATATTAAGCTAATTCCTTAACTGTAATGGTACGCTTACCCTAATAAAATTTCCTCTTAAAAAATCTATACGATTTTCCTAGATGCAACTAGGCCTGGTCAGGGGCCGAGTTGAGTTTGGACTAGATCGAAGCAAAATTTTAAGCCCATTTTTTGGGCTTGGGCCTAACCCGACTTGAAAAATGGGCCAAAGTTTTGCTCAAGTTCGATCCAAATTAAAAATGCTAAACTCGAGCCTGACCCAACTCACCCGTTTTAATTTTTTTAGATTTTTTTTGTTTAAAAATAAATTTATAAAATATAATACATCAAATATACTAAAAAAAAATAAAATAAATGTTTCCCAACAAATTAGAAATACATTAAAAAAATACTTTTAAAATATTAAGAAAGTTACAATTTAGCAAGCAAATACTTTTAAAATAGTAGCAAAATTAATAATAATAAAAACAAGAGTGATGTAATACCTAAACAATAACAACAAAATAGTAACAATACAATAACGAAATGATAACAATACAACAATGAAACAACAAAGAAGTTTTTGTCAAAGTCTATTTTTCGAGTCTATATTTTTACTTAAGTCCTCCCATTTTTCAAACAAGATTTCGAGTCAGAATGAGATCTAAATACAGCCAAACTAGGAATAGCATCACTGAAATCTCATCTTAATTGATGCAACCAATCTATACAATTCTAGTGGGCGCATGTGCTCCGGTAAGCTTACCCAAAAAAACCATAATTGCGTAAACAATGAAGTTTTAGGACATAGTTTCAAAAAATCATAATTGTTCTGATTCAATTATCATTTTAATATCAATTATCAACATTTTAAAATTAAACACATATATTATTATATTTGAATTTCTTATTCATATTATTTGTGAAATGTTGAAAGCTTTTTAAGAATTTTAAAAATAATTAATTGTAATTCAATAATAATATACAATTAACTTGTACACATTTTTATACGAAGGGTTAATTATATCCAACATCACCAAATTATGATTAAATTTTCAATTAGTCTCTAAATTTTAAATTATTTTAATTATGTCTTCAAAGTATTTAAAACACATCAATCAAGTCCTTTTATCAACTTGGCGTTAAATGTTAATTTGATTTGACATGAAACATATTTAAAATACATAGATTTAATTTTAAATATGTTTATATCTATGAAACTTATAACTTAGATTTGACATATTGACGTATTAAAATATTAAAATAATAATTATCTTAAATTTTAATGACAATTTTCTAACACATCTAATCTAAACTACTTATTAATAAATACGAATGGGTTTGATCAACATGATTTAAATATATTTAATTTCAGATTCACATTGGTATTTAATGCTCAAGGTTAGAACAATAGAAAATTTTGACTAGTATGAAAACTAAATTAAAATGTTTCAATTATGGATAATAATTTAAAGACAAAATTCTTAATGACCATCCGTTAGGACCAAAAGATTCAATGTCATGAAAAATCTTTTCAGGTTAGATTTCAATATATACAATCAACCCTTTTATAACAGATTTATTTGTATATAATAAAGAGTTGGTTGTTATATACCTATAATAGCATGTCGTTATAGAGAGATAATCGTTATAAGCTTACAATAAAACTCATATCGTGAATTTTCATCAAATAAAGAGAGTGAGAATTATGTTCAAAAAGAAATAAAAGGAGAATAAAATCAACAAAATTAAAATATGTATAACAAGTGCATGTATTATTACTTTTATGTATATTTTATTTTACATTCTTTCACGTGATTAATTATAAAGCTCATAAATCTAACAATTTTAATTAATCAATATGAGTTATCAAATTAAATTAATTAATTTATCATGAGTTACTAAATTCAAGTAACCAATTTATAAGTTTATGATGTTCGAATTTATAGTAGAATATTTAATTAGAGAACTTAATAATTTCTTGAATTGATATCTTTAATTTTACTCATTGAAGATTATTTTCATTTAATAAAATATGATTACTAGATTTATTCACATGAACTTTAATCATTTTATTGAAATAATATTTTAATTCAAATAGTTTTCATTTTATAAACGAGAACTAATTGGCTTGCTTATATGAAATAACTATAATTTTACTTAAAATTTAGACCATATGCTTTTATAGAGAACTAATTTCATAAAGAACATACTTCATAACTGTAGATCTTTGTTATAAGTGAAAAGTTGTTATAGAGAGTTAAAATAAAACACAAAAATCGGTTTTCTAGAAACTTGGTTGTTATAGCGAAATGCTATTATAACGGGTGATTGTTATAGAAATAGCTAACTATATACCCTGTTGAGTATAAATTAAGTAAATAAATAAATTATTATATATTAGTTTATTGAAGAAATTATTATATATATTATTAATGTATAAATTCATAAACTAGGATTTTTTTATCTAAATATTATAAAAAATAAATTGTTTACTTAAATAATATTATGGGTTTAAAATTATTTTCCAAAATCATATGAAATGAACATTATTTTAGCAAATTTAACACCACTTGTGGCGATTTGAGAATCCCGAACCCCAAATCGCCACCATTAGTGTAATACCCCATAACCAGTTCGATCGTCGGACTCGAGCAATAAGTTGCTATAAGCAAATATAGAACATTTAATTACATTTCATAATCCAAAATCTCCATTCAATATTAATTAAATTCATATATAATCAAGTACAACATACAATACAACCAAATTTGGGCCAATAACGAGCTTACGAAAGCTTAAAACCAACCTGGTATCAATCAGGGATCAAATCAAAACAAAAACAAAAAGATAGGAAATTTTACAAACAAGGGTCACATGACCGTGGCCCCTGAGTGTAACACCCCTAACTTGTCTCCATCGTCGGATTCGGGTTACAAACATTACTGTACAAAACGGAACTTTAACTTTAAAACAGAATAAATATTTCAACTTAAGCATAATTTCCAATATCTCAATGCAAACACAGAAAACATACACATTTGGGCCTTAAATCGAGCTTTCGGGGCCCAAAAAATAACTTAAAAGCAATCGGGGATCATTTTGAAAGAAATTAGGAAATTATGGAAAAACATGAAAAATTGGGAAACAGGGGTTACACGACCGTGTGACATAGCCCAGACTGTGTAGCCAATCGGAGTATGGACACACGGCTATGTCCCAGCCCGTGTGTCCATCTATGAGTGTATTTGAAATAGGGCCACACGGCCGTGTGCCAGACCGTGTGTACATTCGATGTTGAGTCACACAGCCGTGTAACAAACTGTTTTGAGACACATGGTCGTGTCGTAGACCATGTCTCAGACTGTGTGAAACCCGCACCTAAAATATAAATGACACACGACCGTGTGTGGCACACGACTGTGTGATAGCCCGTGTGCACCAAATTTAAACCCTAAAACAAGCCATTTCAATGCCTAATCTTGTCCAACAAGAAACACCATTGACATACACGTTCACTTGGCCAAAACACTTACTAGACATACTCCAAACATGCTAAATCAATCAACCTACGAATTCTAACCAATATGCCATTCAAAGGCACCTCAATTGAAAAAAAAATTTAACATCACATTATAACCTAAATTCTCGTTACCACAACTATCAACCATTCAACATTCCAAACACTTAAAAGACATACCATAAGTTAGGCATTTACATATCATCAAAAGTGACCAAAAGCATGTTCTTAAGAGGTATTACAAATTCATCATCTTAAACTCAAAATACATAATCAACTCAAGTGAGCCAAATAACATACTCACAACATCTATCACATATAATCCTATACATGCCATTTAAGACCAAAATCAAAAAATTCAAAAACTACCCAAGTGACTTTTGGATAGTGTGATAAGACTCCGACAAGGTTCCAACTGGTCGAGCTTCCGATAGTCTACGAAACAGAAGAAACACAAATACGTAAGAATTAAATGCTTAGTAAGCTCGCATAAGATTAACTTCAACTTATCGAACATTAGTTGATAAACCATTCAATCAAGTTCATTTCAACATTTCAACATTATACTTTCCTATTCACCACAATCCACATGGTTAGTAGACAACATGTAAACATAACATTTTTTTTGACATGGCATACACTAGGGAATAAATTTCCATAATTTATCTTTTCCATTACATGATAAATTCTCATCATTTACATTTCATACGATCATGAACAACAATCCTTTGTATACATGCCTTTCTATAAACTTTTACTTACCCATTGAACTAATAGAATAACAACAGTTACATGTCATAATATTTCCAGAACAAGTTACAGATGCCTGACTCCCTACACCGAGACAAAGCCTGCTAGGTTCAAAACCCGATACAATGTCTCCAGTATAACTTAATTTCCATTAATCAACAATATATAATCACAAGCACCTTAGTTAATAAGGTCGAACAAATGCCAAAGAATTTAATATACAATATATTTAATACGAGCTTATCTCGATAATTATGGTTGCAAAAATAGAGTCGAATGGTAGTCTAAAGCTTTGACTTTTCCTCGATTTAAGTTCGGTTGTTGCGTATCTTGATCATGCAATGAATTTTAATTTGGTCGAATGTTGAGGATGTAAAAATGGTATTTTTTATTCTTATTTTCGGTGGTAAAACCAAGAAAGAAGAAGATGACTACTAACATTTTGCTTATGTTAATTTATTTGTTCATTATTAAATTACCCTTAAAACAAAAGCTTAACAACTAAAAAACAACAACATGCTTAACCGTTCATTAGCTAACTATTTGGTTTATTTACCAATTAAATCTATTAATTTAAAATTCCTCATCCATTAAATCCTTTTAATTAATAGAATTCAACTTTTGCACATTTTTCAATTTAATCCTTTTTACCTAATTAACCATTTAAACTCACAAATTTCTTAACAAAAATTTAATATGACCCAAATACAACTATATAAATATTAAATAGACATTATAATATTTAATCACTTGTCGGAATTGTGGTCTCGAGACCACTATTTCTGACACCATTGAAAACAGGTTGTTACACTGACCTTGTGGAAGGTTGAGGCCGTGTGGGGTAGATCACATGGCCATGTGGTCAAGTCGTGTAGTAACCTAATGCCGTGTAGGTTTAGAGTCACACGACCGTGCGAACAGACTGTGTAACTCACTAATGTCGTGTGGGTCAAAAGGGTAAATATTCAAAAATATATCACACAATCGTTTCGTTGGACCGTGTAACAGATTGTATCGTTGTGCGCCAAAACTCACCCAAAACATACAGACTACACGATCGTGCCATATGCTCATGTATGGCACACGATTGTGTGCTAGGTCGTGTGTACCTGAAATTACCTTTCAATGCAAGCTTTATAACCTTAATTCACACATACCACAAATAACCAAATATTCCATATCCTAGTCAATACCAAAAGCATCAAAATCATGCCAAAACATCACTTATAACAATAATCCTAAATGCCTAACCAATATGCTACATTTGGCACCTCACTAAAAAATTTAAAACCAACCAAAAAACCATATACAAACCAATCCAATAAACATTCAATGACACTTTAACTATCATCTAGTCAAGCATTAAATAACCATTCCAGCAATCTCATGTTTTATGCATCAAGAGTACCAAATCATATCAAGCATTACATAAGCTTATAAATCATCTTTATAAACCTATTCCTTGGTACAACATCTAGGCAAGCAAATTCAAACTACTAATCAAGATGCCATGTTTATGACCATTGCCATCATACACATATTTACATATACATAATCCTCAAAATGCCACAAAAATCCCAAAATAAAACATTAAATGCTCAAAAGAAATCTTAGGTACATGCAATGACCAAAATTTGAAACATCACCAATGATTGAGTCTAGGATTGTCGCTGGATGATGAAATTGACGATCAAATCAAAAAGTACCTAACATGCGCACGAGAAACAAAATCGTACGCTGAGTATAACTCAGTGATATTTTTATATCCGAACTTTAAATCATAATACAAATCATGTAATGCATGAATCAACAAATGAAAGTTCAAATGTTAATTAATATGACTATCTACATGTCAAAATATATACCTTGTTTATACAGTTAAATTTTAGATTTTTAATCTATAATCCAAAATCCACTATTTAACCTTATTTCAATTTAAAATAATCAATTTCTCAGTTTCACAACATAATTTCATCATTCAATCACCCATTCATGTCACATCCTAAAAATCGAGTTAGAAGAAATTGGGTTAATGAAACTTAGAGGGGTCACATTTTGATTTTTGAGTTAAGATTGTAAAATTATGTTAAGTGAGTTAATCTAGTTGTGTTTGTGGAAGTAAGGTTCTGGGTTCGAATATTTCCTTTGAATTTTTGTTATTTTTTTCTTAACACTTTTCCTTAAGCATCTAGCATAAATAATATTTTGTTCACTTTCCCAGTTCCCACTCTCACGTTCCTCTCTTCCACTCTCCACTTTTGCTCACTTTCTCTTAATTTTTCTTTGGTTTCTTTCCATGTTTTGTTTTTATTTTCTTTTGGATAATTCTTTGCTCCTCTTTTGCATGGATTTTCTCAATTCCTATCCTGTTCCACTTAAAGCTCTATTTTCTGGTTTACTTCCATTGCGATTCTTCCATTTATTCTGTGTTCCTTTGTTCTCTATTATAGATTTGTGATGGATTCGGTAAGTATGAGAATTATTTGAAGTTGGGTTAATTAGGCATAGTTTTTTGCTAAAAAAATTCTTGATATTAATGTTGGTTCTGTTAATTTTGTGCTATTAGGAGATAATCGTTTGGCGCTCCTCATTTTTTTGGAAAATTAAGAACGGATTTGGGGATGTTAATTTGGTGGTAAGGGGATAGAAGATTAGTTTTGAGGTTGTTGTGTTAAATTTTGTTAGTGATGAAGTTCAAGATTTTAGTGTTTTATTGATCGTTTATCGGCCTATTTTAATGTTGTAGGTAGGATTCAGAATGCGATTTTTGTGTGGGGTATCATAATTGTCGTCAGATGTGTGTGAAAATAACCTGAAACCTCGCTCAAAACTCGAGAAAATTATAAAATAGGGGATGTTTTCAAAACTGAACAGTGCCATATGGCCATGTGGTAGGCCATGTGAAGTACACAACTGTATGTAATTATGTAGCCTATGTGGTAGACCGTGTGCACCACACGGACATGTGGTAGGCCTTGTGGAGCACATGATTGTGTGGACAACACAGGCTAAGTTTTTGGGCCGTGTGAGCCTTTTAGCCAAATTTGAGTCCCGATTAGGAGCTGGTTAGGGGACTTAGAAATTTGGTCCGTGGGTACTATGTAGGCCCAGAAAAGCGTAAGTTTCAGTAAACAAATATAGGTAAGTGTAAGAAGTATGTTAAATAAGTTCTGATATGTATAATGATGCATTATTATTTGCTATAAATAGGTACATGAGTTAAGTATGACTATTTTGTAAACCATGTATGTTATACGTATTCTGTTATATGTTTTGATAAGCTATTCGATTCGACTATGAAATATGAACATATGGTATTATGATTCTCCATGTGAATTGGGGTGAGTTTTGATGTTGGAGGAAGTGTTTTCAAACAGTATTACTACGTTTTCAGACAGCATTACTGCATTTTCGGTGATTAAATCGCAATATATGTTTGGAAGCTCAGCTGCACCATTATGAGTGGCATACCGCCACAACTCGGTGTGATTGGATGGATTGACTCTTGTAGTCCTAACTGATGTGATTGGTTGGACGGAGTTGGTGTGTAGCGGATGGGGTAGGATTTATGTCTGCATTTGTTCTGGTCTGACATGACATTCTGTTCTGATATGATATATGTTTTTTTGAAAACTTGACAATCTAGTCTGATATATGTTTATGAAAATATGATCTTTCGATCCGAAATATATTCCGGAAATATGACATAATGGTCTGATATTTGTTTTTGGTAATACAACATTTTGATATGATATTTGTACATTATAAGTGAAATTTTGTGAGGACATTTACATATGTGCTTGTTAAATAAAATTTTATTTGTAGGTCGGGTCACACATTGGGCTTCTAACTCAGTCGTTTATTTATTATGTTTCTAGTGAACTTCAAACTTAGGACCGAACGACGTGCCAGAGCTCGGATTGGTTTTAACATAAAATGGTATGTTTTGGTTAGTTAATCCAAATTTCTGGACTTTTTATTTTTGGACTAAGTTTTCAAATCTAGTTTTGTTTTTCGGCTTTGTTTTGGTTTTGTTCTATTCGTCGGTATTTAATATTTTCGAGCATAAAACTGTGAATCACACGAGTTAACAAATTATATTTCGATTTTTAAAACTAAAACTTCTTAAGTATTTTCTGTAAATAAAATATATGGTTTTTAATGAATGATTGTCTTAATACTGAAAATGATTTGCCAACGTTAGTACTTTCAAAACACGCGTCTTTGAATTTGAATTCTGGGTTTTAAATAAATGTTTTTGAACTTTGGTTTTTCAAATCATCTATGAGAGTTTTTGCTAAAATTTTATACTTCGAAACATGCATTGAGTTTGATTAAAACAAATGCTTTGAACAAGTTGATATAATTCCTCAGTTTATTTCTACGTCGAGTTTGGGGTTTTACAATTCACATATGTGACAACATAACTCATAACAATTTGAATTCAATTGCATAATTATAAAAAATATCATATTTTCAAAACTATTCAATTTAGTCCTTATCACAAACAATTGATTCAATTTAGCTCATTTTATCATTTCCAAATTACCTTATGTTATTACCATGCAACACAGTTCGTAAATACAACAGTTGAAAATGGCCTAGTTATAGAAATGCAAACTGTAAATTTCGAGATATTCATCAACAACTTTAGCTTTTCTTTTCTTTTTCGAGAAATCCAAGATGAATTTGGCTATGGATTAAGACAAACATACCAAATCATCAATATACAAACAAATTCATACCCAATTGTAAATTCACACAACTTTTGCATTTTATTCAATTTAGTGCTTAAAACTGGTACTAACATAACTTTTAATCTAGAACTCGTATTTTCAAGATGATCTCACTATAGTCCCTCTAGGATCTCCTATTTCTCATTTTCACCACCAATTTTGAAATTTGTGCAATTTAGTCCCTATTACACAAAATCATCATTTGACTTTACAATTTAGTCCTTTTTTAGTACTAAACTTAAAATCTATCAAATTAGTCCCTAAAACTTCAACTATTCAACAATGATAACATCCACAAACTTTAATAGTATCAAAAAATACGACATAGGTCAACTAGCTTAAGCTTCCAGTGTTCCGAAAGTATAAAAATTATAAGAAAATGAACTAAATTGACTAAGCAATTTTGGATTGAAGTTGAAAACCCCTTAGACCGAACGTTGAGGTTTCCTTTCTCCCTTGGTCCAGTTGCATGAAGAAAAGATGTAAGAACTGTTTTTGTTTTCTTCCACTAAGTCATGTTAATTTATATTTTATTTCCCTTTTATTTTTTATTAGCATTTTAATTAATGTTTTACAACATCAAACAAACATATCTTTACTTCCCCCAAGTGGCCACCATATGAAATCTAACGGTATAATTACTATTTAAGTCCCTCTCATGAGTTCTAATTATAGATTATAAGTAAATCACATTTTTATCACTTATGTGATTTAATTCCTATACTCAATTTAAGCACTAATTTGGAAAAATTTTCGATGAAATTTGATTCACTTCTAATATAGCTCCAGAATATTGTTATTAAATATTTATGATTCCTTTACGAAAATGAGATTCCGAACTACACTTTCCAACACCACTAACTTATTTAAGTTATTGTTCAAAACATATTATTTTAGTAAATAATTTGGGCCCATAATATTTTGGTTTTCATAATATTTTAGTAAAAAGGATATTTTGTTAATTAAAAAAAACATATTAGATTATAGGCTAGTTTAGCAGTGCTTTTGAAAGGTACTGTGGAAAAGTGCTTTTGAAGAGTTTGGTTTAAGATTTGAGTGTTTAGTATTGCTGTCAAAAAGTACTTTTGAGAAATAAAAAATATTTTTTATTTTTAATTAATGATTTTAACACATTTGTAATGAAGCACCAAGAAAATAAAAGAAGGGAAAATACTATGTTATTGGAGATGTGAAAAAGTAATTAAGTACCAAAAGTGCTTTTGGGAGAGAAAAAGCTAAAAATTTTAGCTTCTCTTTTTCAGTACTTTTCAAAAGTGCTTTTGAAAACCCAAAATTTCAGCCAAAAGCAGCTTGTTTAGCATAGCTTTTCTTCCAAAAATGTTTTTAGAGCCAAAAGTGCTTTTTTTAAGCACTACTAAACAAGCCCTATGTCAGATTCAAGTGCGGTGATAGGAGAGCTAGTAGGGGCTCCTACTCCCTCTAAAATTGGAAATTTATTTTTAGTCTCACTGAAAATTATATAATATACAATAAAATTAAATTCTAGTACCTAAAAATGATAAAATTTTGATTAAGTCCTAGAAAATGTAAAGTTATAAATTAATATAATGGTAAATTTAGTTTTGATTCGACAAAAATTATAACTCAATTCTAGCTCTTAGAAAAATTTCGACTTCACTCTTGTCACATTCATGATATTAATGAATTTTTTATGTAAAATATATATTTATTAAAAATATTTAAAAATTGAATGTAACTTTTGTTAAAATGATAAAGTTGAATATTTAAAACTATAGTGCCTTGTACTCAAGTCTCATTATATTTGAATTTTTAGTAATTTTATATGAAAATATAAATAGACAAAAATCATCATCATAATAAAATTTACTTTGTAAAAAAGATCTTTTAATAATTTTCCAACTAAATTGATGTTTGATTAACTCGTGACATTAACTCAGTCAAGAGTTTTAAATATTATAGGATAAATAAGTTAAACATTTTTACAAGTTAATTCAATCTTGTCGTATAAATTTATAGTATTACATATAAATTTATAAATATATAAAAATAAAACAACAATTAGATTTCCTAAAAGCATTTTGTTGGTTTCAACCTGATTAATTTGTCCCGAAAGTTAAAAGTAGAGGTGTTCATGGATTGGGCCAAGTTCTAGGTTGAGTTTAAGCATATTAACACACTTTTACTCAAGTTAGGTTTGGCTTGAAATACGAGCCTAAAATTTTGCCCAAGTTTGCATATATTTGTAAATGACTAATCCAAGCCTATTTATATTTGCCCATATTATTTTTAATTTTTTGAAAAATATTTATATTATTTTTAATTTAATATTTAATAATGGTATATATTTTTAAAATTTTTAAAATTTTATATATAGGTATCTTAACATTTTTTCAATGTTTACATTACAATATTTTATCTTATTATAGATTTAATTTTTTATGTGATATAAATTACATAATATTACTTAAAAAAAGGGGCTAGGCCATGGCCGTGTCTTGAGTGTTTGAGCTTGACCTCAAATTATAGTTTAATATTAAATTTAGTTTAATATTTGTCTTAATAGTATTTTATTAATTTAATATTAAAGTCATTATCTTAATATTAAATTAAATTTAATGTTTATCTTGAAACATTCTATTATTTTAATAAGATTCAATATTAAATTTAATCTAAGATAAATATTATATTAATTTAATATTAAAGTGATTAAGTTTAATCATAGTTAAAGAGAATGTTTCAAGAGAAAGTTGTAAAGAGAAAATTCTTTAAATAGATTATTCCAAAAAGTTTCTAGAGATATTTTTTTGATTCACAACTTGACCCAAAAGTTTAGAGAAATTATAAAATTACCCCACTGATAATTTTTGTAAAAAATTTTCTAATTTGAAGCGAGCCCACACTTGGCAGACGTGAGTTTGAGGATAGCAAAGAAGACTACTCGGTTGAAGCGCTTATCCTAGACGAATAAAAAATGTACAATTTTGATTAAGTGTTTATTACTTTAGTTATCACAACCAATATCTTATTTTGGAATAAAATTTAAAACTCTAGTTTTTCCCTAAATTTATTTTCCGCTGCGTTTTCCAAACCCATTTTTCCAAAAATGTCAACGGTCCGGGCTATCGACTGGATGAACATATTATCCCATACTTGGAGGCATCCGGATTCGGATTAGCGACATTGATCCTTATTTTTGATTTGAGGGCCAACTTGATATTTGTTTTGGTCGAGCATTGGCGCCCGGAGACCCACATATTTCATTTTTTCGTGTAGGGAGTGCACCATCACTTTGGAAGATGTTACACTATAACTTGGGCTCCCAAGACGATAGTACAGTCACAGGTACAAGTATAGTGTCTGAATCGGCGACGCTTTGTTATACTAGAACGCTAGCTGGTGATGGTGGAGATAAATTTACGAGTTTGAGATTTTCATGGTTGAAGGGAAATTTTAAAAATTTACCAAGTAGGGCCACTAAGCGGGAGATGATATGCGCTGCTCGAGCATATATAATGCATCTAATAAGGGGTGTACTCATGCTAGATGCAAATAACAATAAGGTCCACTTCATGTACTTGCCCCTATTATCTAATTTGACAGTTGCCCATTCGTATAGTTGGGGTTCAGCAGTAATAGCAACATTGTACCGTGAGCTTTGTCGGGCGAACTCCAACACTCCCCAATATACAATGTTAGTTTAGATACGACAGCTTTGTAATCAACCGACACATTCAAGCTATACCACTTAATGGAAAATACACAATCTTCCTTGGTTGCGAATTTTTGGCCCACGAACAACTCCTCACGTTCGATGTCTACGACCAATTAGTGAGTAGGTACTATATTAGGGTACTCAAGAAACTCAAATGCATGTACTGTATCGGGATCTATGATAGACATGTGGGCTCAGGATCATTGCGTATGGCAATGCCTCTACTCGGGTTCTTGACTAAAAACGTACAAACATTTCTATTGTCATTTGCGCCTTCATCGTTGATATCATTTGAGATCTCATCTAGATCGAGATCACTATAATCTACAACTTCGTGAGTAGAAGGACCATTATTATCATATCCATATTCGTTATCAGCATTGGTCTCAATCAACATCGGATGTAGTTACAAATGGGGACATGGGTTAAGGTTTTCATATGCAAGTGAAACATTAAAATTGATATCAAACCCGCAAATAGACGATCGCCTATCAACAGACACTTTCGGAACCTCCGTACACAAATTTTGAACTTCATATTCTTCACTTTATAGAGTGAAATCTTCAATTGGCTCCATATCTGTAACATCAAAACTTGGCCTAAATGTTATGGTTGAATCGTGAAGGGCACATGGGATACGTAACCTACGAATCTACCCTATTGTAGGTTGAAAACCTCAGATGCACCCTCTTTTAATTAAAACCACAGTTACCTTTTTTATTTTGGAAAAACGTTCATTTAATAGATCTACTTTCATTAAGTCAAGTTAATAACATTGGCATGGATTTAGGAAAACATGCATTACTTTTGAAAAACCCTAATAGGCTTAGTTGTAGCGGGAAACAATTAAAAATTCGATTATTAATTAAGTCAAGTGACATGCTCAGTCCAGTTTCGAAATAATCTTATAAACCAATCTCAAGTATGAAACTATGCATGCATGAAAAATCCCCAAAACAAAAATAAACTCAAACCACAGTTCAAATAATTTTACAGTCCAAAACTAAATAAATTTAGAGAACTTAAAATTAAATTTAATAAATGATAAAAATTAAGTCCAAAGTTCATTGAATATTTGCATGCCAAGTCCGATCCTAGTTTCGTTCATTACTTGAAAAGTTTGAGGTAATGGGGTAAGCTAACTAGCTCACTGTGAGTTTAAACAATAAGACATTTAGCATACATTTAAGCATTCACACAAGGCACCATATATCACAATCAAGTATCATTAACAACATTTTAATGAGTCATGATCATGTCGTAATGCAAACATTAATTTCTACCCCAACCATCTGCTACACACTATGAATTCCTCATAACCCGTCTGCCAAATGCCAACAAATGCTAAAGCTCGATGTGGTAAAATCACCAAAAAAATAAAGTTGTAGAAAATCTACCATTTAACAATAAATGTGATAAATGCGGACTTAATATGTCACTGGTACTCCATAGAACTCCTCCGTCAACCACAACATCAATCTCACCCCAATGCACATGCAAGATGTCATACAATCTCATACATAGTCATGAATTCAATATTTTCACATTTCTTTGGCATGATCAACACACCCTCATATTATCAAATACTTTCAGTAAATATGATCATTTATCCAAGTTTCAATTCACCATTAAGATGGTGTTGTTCAACATATCATAATCTCATATAACTTACAATTCTTTTCCGAGTGCATGTATAACAATCTTTCAAATATTTCATAGAAAATCATTCATACAAATATATCATGCGTAAGCCTCATTCTCATTCCGAATCATGTTATACATACAACCAACATACATCTTATCAACTAATCATCCACAACAATATCAATCACACAATTATTTAGTCATTCTCACATTTTTGCTAACATGCCAAACAGTTAGGGCTCAAAACGTACCTGGTTCGACCACTTACAATTTAATTACTTAGCCATTTAGCCAAGCCCGAACAGAAATCTTAGTCATCTATTAAATCATTTAAAAAAATATTAAAATATTCAAGTTAACGAGTAAGGACCCACACCTTAATTTATGCTCTATTGCAGCATACTTGCGAATTTCGCGGTTTCTCCTTAAGTCTTTAAAATGAACCTAAATTAAAAATAATCATTAAACTCAATTAATACATAACTTAAATAGCCCCCAAATACCCTTTTATGAGTTCAATCCAACCATTACAATGATAACAATTTTTCAGATCCCAAACTAGTTAGGTTTCTTACACTGGTTTGATACGAACCGTATGCACGAACGTCTAACGACTTCACTGTTGATTTGGGGCGTTTAAGTCGACACCTAAAACATTTAAATACTAAAAAATCAGTAGCTATTCCAATATTAATGTTAATTGATCGAATTAAAGATTTTAATCTTGGAATAGCTATTGATTTTTTAGTATTTAAATGTTTTAGTATTTAAACACTGAATCGATTTAGCTGTTTGCCCGAATTTTCAGATCTGAGTCGCTGATTAATCAAGATTTATTTTTCCTAAATTACACATGATTAAAGGCTAATTAGGAAGGGTTAAATAACCCCAGATATTTCTGGAAAAATGGGAAAAAATTAAAGAAATAATAGCCCTCTTTTTAGCCTTTAGACTCGCACACCAGCACTAACAATGGCTAATTTAAGGCTGATTTAAGACGATATTTAAAATCACTTGGAATGTTGGAAAAATACTCTTAAATCTTTAAAAATCACCCTAATTATAGATCTGGAAATTTGGGTACTCAACTTAGGGTGGAGATAATAGGATTAAAGACTGATCAAATTTTTTAAAAATATATTTATACTTAGGTTTAATTAGGCATGGGCGGCACACATTTAAAAACGAAGAAGAGATTTTTGCAAAATTTAATCATTTTGCAAGGGAAGGGATTCAAACTTGGAACCTTAATCTAATTTCCATGCTTTTTCATTTCTCAATTAACCACTGGGCCATTCCCTTATTTTTAAAATAATTTTGTATTCTCATTAATCTAAAAGTCGGTATTTTATAATATCAACTAACTCAACAAACAGCTAAATCGATTCAATGTGGCCACTCCCAGTCCGACAATAAAGTGTGACCATTGTCTCCACGTCTTCATCGTCTACAAGTTTTATCTCGGTGAATTTGATGGGATTTTACGAAACTGAAAATTTATAGAATAGTTTCAATATCCTCCAACCACAACGTCTAATTAAACTAATCATTTCCTTCATATCTTCAACTAATACATTTCTATTAAATCTCATTGCTATTTGTTGGTGACATGCAAATATACAACCAACTGTTGTTGTTAAAATTAATCCATCAAAATAAACACATATGAAGTATTGATTATCCACCTTCAATTCTAAATCAGAAAAACAATTACAATTTTTAATATATATTTGAAAAACAAGATTTAACTATAAAAAATAAAGAAAATAAAATTAATATTGTACTAACCTTACGAATTCTTCTTTGTTTTCTCCTCGCCTATAATTTTTTTTCTCTTTTCTTCTAATCAGATAACTGCTAAACTGTTCAAGAAGACATCCTTTAAAAAGGGCCCAGTGTCGCCTGACAGTGGTCCTCCACACTGATGCTGTAACAACTCATTTTTAGTGAAATCGGAATAGTGGTTTCGGGACCACAAATCCGAGGTTGGAAGAAAATTTATTTTAATATTATTTTATAGTCTATAGTATGATATAAATATTGTATGAAAATTTCGATAAGAAATTTTATTGATTACATGTTTAATTTGATGAAAAGAACCAAATTGCATAAAGTGAAAAAGTTGAATTCTAGTAGCTAAAGGCACCAAATAGCTGTGGAATTCAAAATTTAAGGTCCTTATATGTCAAATAGGCCATTTAGAGGAGTTAGTAGATAAGGATGATTATTCATCATTGGAAAATTTAATAAATTAAAGGGTTAAATTGGAAAGATGATAAAATAAAAGATGATAAATGAATTAAATAATAAAATATCATCATTTTCATAATCTTTCCTAAAAATAAAACATAGAAACCTTAGCTATAGGAGCTTGAAGTTAGCAAGTTTATTTTGCTTAATTAGGTGAGTATTCTTGTCTCGTATTTAATGAGTTTTATGTTTCTGAAATTGTAATAGCTTAATCTAGCTATCTCGGGGTTTAATTTGCAAAAGTATCAAAGTACTAGGGTTTTTCCATGGATGAATGTAGTTTAATTATGAAGTTTTATGGTAGAAAATGAAAGGTTGTTGATAGATAAACAACTTTTGTAAAGAGATTTTTGATGAAATTATGATTTAGGGACTAAATTGAAAAGATGGAAAATTCATGGAAAAATTTTTAATTTTATAAAATACATGGGCTGCTATTGTTATACGTGAAAATCGATTCGGCTTGGAATAAGGATTAAATTGCATGAATTTTATTTTCCGAGCCTAGGGATAAAATCATAATTAATTAAACGTATAGAGGCAAAATAGTAATTTTGCCAAAGATGTATAGTGGATTGAATTGAATGTGAATTATATTAAATTAAGTTAAAATTCATTTGTATAGATCTAGATAGACCTAGTACGGAATTGGATTGAGGAAAAGAAAAAGTAATTCATTTGTATAGATCTAGATAGACCTAGTACGGAATTGGATTGAGGAAAAGAAAAAGTATCGGATTAGTAGATTACAAATCTATGAACACTTGTCAAGGTAAATTCGTGTAACTAAATTGTATGTTTATATGTTTAAATTGAATATTATGTTTGTGAAATGTATGATTGCTATGTATAAGTATTGATCACATATCAGAAGATATCTGATAAGTACTAAGTCCCGTTTGAACCTAAGAAATTCGATGGATACAAATGGTATTGTCATTAAGGGTTCTCGATTGGTTGTGGTCCTGCATGTGTTGCGGACACACCACAGATCTTATGAGCGTCCCGATATTTGGCTCTCACGAGCTTCCTGTTATTTGGCCCTTACGAGCTTCCTGATAATTGGCTCTCATGAGCTTCTCGATTAATGGCTCTCCGAAGCTTCTCGATATTGGTTCGCATAAGCTTCTAAAATTTAGCTCTCTTGAGCTTCCTTATTACATACTCGCAAGAGCATCTCGATAACTGGCTCGCAAGAGCTTCCCTTTATACAGCTCACATGAGCTTCCCGTTACATGGCTCAGAAGAGCTTCCTAATTACATGCTCCTATGAGCATACCTGTATATAAATTGACAGATTTCAGGTTTGTACATTTCGTGTGTATTATCCGTGTACCAAACAATATTTTAAATGGTTCAACAGGCAATGTTCTGTTATAAGAAAATGTGAATTCGATACAAACTGTTATCAGTATATACATGAAATTACATGGAAATAATATTACATGATATGTTGAAATATGATATGGATGATACATGTATGGAACTTGCTTGGTGACTATGTTCAACCATGTTTATAGGTTATTATATGTGTGTACATGGCTAACATGATGAGAATATGTGTTAGGCTTTTGGCCAAGTAAATTGGATATTTCTTGTACAGTTACCTTAAATGTTATTAAATGGTAAGTTAATTTCCATGTTATACCAACTTACTAAGCATTAAATGCTTGTTTTGTTTTATTTCCCCTATTTTATAGTAACTCGGAAGCTCGTTAAGGTTGGAAGCTGGTCGGAGCCACATCACACTATCCATTGTCCCATTTCGGTATATATATAGTAAACTATTTTGGTTATAATGACATGTATAGGCTAAAATGGCCAATGTTGGCATATAAATATTTTCTTAAGATTAGCCATTTGTTTGGATTTTATATGGTATGTATATATGTATAAGGCCTTGTTTTGGTTTATATGTGGTGATAAGGTTAAATGATGGTAAATTTATAGGTATGTGATGATATATTATGTTTAGGACATGATTATGACTTGTTTTGATTGCTTTGTTATGGCTTGTTGATGTGTTAAAGTGAGGTGGAAAAATAATTGGGTGAGAAATGTGGCTAGAAAAATAACCTATTTCATCTGCACAGACAGAGACACAGGCGTGTGTCTTAGCCATGAGTGACACATGGCCATGTGACAAGGTCGTGTGTCCCATGTATCTTAAAAATTTGCACAAGTCAGTATACTAAAAAATTTTCACACAGCCTAGCACATGGGCGTGTGACTTGGCTGTGTGACCCCTAAACCTTATTAATGCAAGTCAGTATGTTCACACGGCCTAGCACACAGGCGTGTAGCTTGGCCATGTGACCCAAGTCAGAACGCTCCAAAGTTTGGACACAAGCTGAGACACGGCCGTGTGTCCCTATTTCAAATGCCCACAGGGCCTGAGATACAGGCTTGTTTCTTGACCGTATGAGCCACACGGTCTGACCACACGGACGTGTGTCCCTGATTTAGTCCCGACTTATTTCTAACATGTATTTTGGGCCTCGTGGGCTCACATAAGGAACAATATGATGGATTTGGGTTTGTTTCTGATATGAATGCTAGATGATATGAAATTTCCATTATTTGATCCGTAAATTCTAGTAATGCTTCGTAACCCTGTTTTGGCGACGAATTTGGGTTAGGGGTGTTACAAGTGTTGTTTGTAACGCCCTGACTAATTTAACTTTGTTTCTGTGAATTCTATCATAATTGAGTATCTGTTTTAGTGGCTAAGTGTTTTGATTGTGTGTTTGAGGTCTTGGGTTCAAGTCCCACTCTTTGGAAAAAAAATTATTTTTTATCCTAGCCTTATCCTTAGCGGTTTCGCTTATATTCTATTGCTATTCAAACCATATCAGAATGAACCTGCTGGTTCAAGTGGTAAGGTGTTAGCTTGCTTAAGGTCTTGTGTTTGAAACCATGTACAAGTTTGGATGATAATTTTTGCTTCGGTTGTGTGGTAGAAGTTCGGTGGAGTTGAAATTCTGAGGTAGTTGGATGCGGTTAGTGGGTAGGATTCTGTGGGATAATACTAGTTAGTGGGTTAGTTGGGAGTTGAGGAATTTAGTGGTTTATTGTTTTTTTAATTTTATTTTCCCCAAAATCCCTCTCCACATTTTGACTTTTTTTCTCTTTCTTTCTTCTTTCTCAAACTTTAGTTTTTCTGATGTTTTTCTCTCCCTTTTCTTTCCTTGCAAAATTTTTTTCTGTCGCTTCCCTCTTCAATTCCAATCGCCATTCGTGTTGTCATCGTTGTGCTTTTTGGGGATTATTCAAATTGTTTTAAATTGGCAAACTATTGAGTAATTCTTTTCAGTATTGCGTTGTAAGGGATTTTAGTTATGTTTAACAGAATCTATTAATTGTGTTCATTACTTCTCATTTGGGGGAAATGCGAGAAGTAGCTAGTGCTCCTCCATCGATTTAAGTGTTGTGTGTTTGGCTTGTTGGTGGTAAGTGTGTTGTGTGTAATTCGATTTTGAGATGTTTTAATCAGAATCAAATTCTTAGTTGAGTTCGTAAATTTATTGCTAACTAGCGTTTGGGTTACTATTTTTAGGTTTCGATAGTCTTGAGATCGCTTTCACATAGAAAATGAACAATGTGTGTAAAGAAAATGTAAGAAAATGCGGTGTGGCGAAAGCAAAAAAAGTGGCTTATCGACGCTACACGGGCGCGTGCCCAGCCGTGTGGTAGGCTGTGAGCGACACACTGTCGTATGATGGGAAAGAGTGTGGTCGTGTAGGTCACACAGCCTAGGCCGATTTGGGCATGTAGGCCAACATGGGCATCCCACACGGGTAGGGTAAACTTGGGCATGTGGGCTCACACTGGCATGCAGGCCAAAATTTTAAAATTTTCCCTAGGGTAGCACACGTCATTCCGGTCGACTATGGGCTTTTCGTAAGGTCGCTAAGGGCAAACCAAACCCTAATACATGAGATCTGTTATTCTGATATACTGTTTTGAGTATTAAGAGAACTGGTATGTATGATTTGACTGTTTTGTATAAATATGTTTGTATTTGTATCTGTTATTTGTATTTGTATATAGGGTGGGATTTGTATATGTGAAGGAAGTATTCTGTAAGGCGACATTTCACCGATTTACTGGTAATTTGGCTGTAAACTATTTGGATAAATGTCGTATAGACACTAAGAGGTGTGTAAGGATGGGCGAGTGTTTTATACCCCACGTGGTGTGTTGGGATGGTCGGAGTTGGTGTGTATAGGATGGGGGTAGGTATTTGCATATCTATGTGACTCTGTTATTAACTAATTCTGCTAAAGACTTATTTCCTTATCTGATCTGCTATATGAAAAATCTAGGTTTATGTGTATGAATGTCTCTGTTAAGTTACACTTTAAGTTTTTAAAAAATCATGTCTATTTGCCTGATTTGTTCAAGTAATCCTCAAGCATAGGCGGGTCGGTGCGACGGAGGCTCATTGGTGACCACTAGTTCACGAGCTATTTTTAATTAAAGATTTTATTTAAATTTTTGGTTTTTATTGAAAGTTTTGTAATGTTAGGACTATCCGGACTTTGATTTTGCGGAAATCATAGTTTTATGCAAATAAATATTTTGGAAAATACGAATTTGATTTTCAAAATATAACGACTTTAAAGATTTTTCCTGGAACCTATGTTTTTCTGAAAGAACAAACTATCGACGGTTTCAGTAAGAAATATGACAATAAACTATACGAGGTTTTAATGTGATAAGGTTAGATACGAAAACCCTTATTCGTAACATTCTCAGATTTGGCCATAACATTTAGGCTGGATTTAAGGTGTTACATTTAGTGGTATCAGAGTTAGGTTGTAAAACTTGGGCTGTGAAATTTTAGGTTCAAAATTTTATTTGTAGAAGGACTGGTTTTTAAACAAAATTTGTTTCTTTTTGAGTAAGTATGTGGTACACCGAGTCTTCGGCGCTGATCCTGTAAGTACTTCTAAACTTAGAAATACTGTAATTAGAATTGTCTGAAATTATACCAAGTTAGCTAGAGACTAAAACTTTTGGAAAACTTTTGAAACTTCTGATAAGTACTTGAAGCATAATATACTTGCTAATAAATATTGAAACTGATGCATAAAATTTCGTAATGTAGTTAAAACTTTGAAAATGAGGAGCACTCGTGGAATGCATTGCCTTGGTACTCGTGGGCACGACGGGCGCCGTAGAGGGACTCGAGCTGAGTCTTTCTGATACGAGCTCACCCAAGAAGCTAGATGCCGAGTCCATGGAGTTGCCTTTGGGGCCAATCACTCAAGCACGTGCCAAGAAGTTCTAAGATGTCGTAGCAAGCTATATTGTTCGAGTGTGGAGTGATGGGTTGGCTGCACATAAAACGTCCAGCTCAGCTAGCTTGATTCGCACCTTCCTACAAGCTGATTTTAGCTCGTGTTAGCTCAATTCAGCTCAATTCGGCACTTAACTAGTTCAATGAGCTTATTATATTCATTTTGAATAAATTAAATTAGTTGTGTTAGTTTAGAATCAGCTCAAATCATTTAATTAAATAAATGTGTTTTAATCTGGACATTTTAATTCAGCTTATTAAATGTGTCTTATATTAGTACATGTCTTTAATATGTCCCTATTAAGTCATAAATTAAATACGTTTAGTTTAATTACAAAGTTTTAATGTGTCTAGATTAAGACAAATTTATTAGTGGCTGCTAATTAATTTGTCTTAGCCGAATTAATGTGCAGAATTTTAATGTGTTTCAGCTGCTGTTTTCATGAGCCTTAAATGTGTCTTAACTGAATTTATTTGATATTTTTTCAGATGAATCAACTAGCTTAAATACAAAGGAAGTCAATTAAGGAGGAGCATGTATTTGGGCACACGCATGGACGGCATTTAAAGTGCAGCTGCCTTGTGCTTTCAGCTGACTTTTCGTGCAGCTCAATGGACTTCCAGCTACTATTTTGAGCTTCTCCACTGGTCAATTTCGTGGAGAGCAATGGCCAAAGATTGCCTCATAAATTCCAGCAGCTATTTCACTTGAAGGCTACTCATATTCAGCCAAAGAAGCATGTGTTTTCAAGCTGGCCATTTCCCTTCTCCAAAGCAGCAATTAAGCTCTTTAAAAGCATTAGTTGAATGTGAATTTTCACCATTAAAAGGGCCAGCCGAACCATCTCTTCTAGAATGCTAATATTCAGATTTTTATTTCATGAATGTATCTAGGAGATTTCTAGGAAGTTTCCTAAAGAAAATCAAGGCATAAGAATCTGATTAGATAGGCTATTCGACTACCTTTGTTCAGCCTATAAATAGACCATGTAATTCACATTTGAAGGTTAATGAACAATTTTAGAATTTTGTCAATTTTTGAGTTTTGTTTTCAACTCTCATTTTTCTCCAAAGACTTTTGAGACTTATCAAATATCTTTATGGCGTCAAACCTGTCTTTGTTTCTATCCAAACTTATCACTTTAAACCCAAAAGTGTGGCGTTCGAATCGATGCTGAGGTTTCTATCATCTTTGATAGTGGGTCGAAGTTCCTATTCATTTATCATATCCTTCCATTAACACTTTACCAACCTAAGCATTCTCATAAGTTACGGGTTAACACACTTCTATTGTGTTAGTTCAGCTTTTGAATCCTTAGCCCAAGTTGCATCCATTGTTTTCTAATTCGTTTCTTAATCTATCAAACCCCTTTTGAGCATAAATATTCCTTTTCTTTTAAACTATCTTGAAAAGCCTTCAATTTACTCCTTATTCACGATCGGGCAAATTCTACGACTCAATTCATTAAACGAGGCGAGTGCGTATCACTTTCTCACTTGGAAGTACGCCAAATTTAGATAAGAACTAGACTCTGACTACACCTATTGCTGAGACTAGGTCTCAAAGCCGCTTGGCTGGGGATGACATATTGTCCCAAGCCATGCTGAGAGTTGTTAAGAGGGTCGCTAGAACCTATTTTGGATATGGGGGCCGTAGGTCAGTAACTGAATGACTCCGGTCCAATGTGCTGAGCTTTTTAAGGGTGTCACTAGAGTTGCCCCTACTGTTGCCAAATACTGATTGGAGGCCACTAAGAGAATAATGAATGATATTGACTGCACTCTTGAGCATAACCTGAAGAGTGCGATAGGACTGTGGCCGAGTATAAGACTGAGCTGCTACGCTCGAGGGATGGTAGCATCTGAGTATGAAAAGTGTATTCATTTTAAGAATGGTTTGAGGGACACTTTCAAGGTTTTGATAGCTTTCTAGAGGGAACGAGAGTTCGCCATTCTAGTGGACAAGGCAAAGATCGCCAAAAAGGTTAAGCGCGTAAAGCGCCAGAACAGGAACCAATGGAGGGGAAAGAATAAGAGGGATTTGGAGCCCTCTAATTTTGATCAGAGGCCTAAGAAACGGGTCAAACTTATGGGCCTTTTAGAGTAGGAGTTCCAGTTACTCCTACTAGGGTTCAGCCATATAATGACTGTGATAGGCACCATCCGGACGAGTATTGGAGGAAATTGGGGGCATGTTTGCGTTATGGGTCGATGGATCATCGTATTATAGAGTGCCCACAATGTTTAGATCAGATAAAAGCTTCAATTTCGGGTTTTGTTCAGCTTTAGAGGGTAGTATAGCAGCCACCTAAGGGCTATGGTCCGGCCAGGGGTGGTAATGACTTGGGCAGAGGACAAAGAGCACTGGGTAGAAATGCTAATCAAATTAAGGTAAGACATCTGACATTGGTGTATGCTGCTTGACATCGTGAGGACAGAGATGCCCCTGGTGTGATTACAGGTACGTTTCTTATTTATGATGTCTCTTATATTGTATTGATAGTGTCGAAACCATTTTTTGAAAAACAAAAAAAATTTAGCTGTCGACTTAAAAAAATGAAACGAAAATTGGAGTCGCCACCGACCCTTTATTAAGGTGTGGTCGGCTCACCTTGAAAATGATTTTGGTCTGTGAAATTTGAGAAAACAGGTTCGGGAGTCGGTTACGCACGAGGAAGGGTTAGCACCCTCGTAACGCCTAAAATTGGTACCGAATTGATTAATTAAGGTCTTAATTTCGAATATAGAAAATTCGTGAAGAATTTTAAAAAATATGGTCCTCCCTTTCATTAATATTAATTTTATAAAAGATGCTTGGATAAATCGATGCGGATGCTAAAGACCTCCTTGTCTTAGAGTAATAAAATGTCACACCCAATACATTAGGGCACGACATTTTTAGTCCTTGAGAATAAGCTTGTCTTTGATTTCCAAAACTTGTGGTGAAGTTTAAAAAGGATATTCAATTGCTTTAAGTCGGATGAGAAATCGAAACCCAATACATTAGGGCACAATTTCTCAAAATTCCTAGCATTTAATATAGCCCTTATTATTATTTTAAAAATTCTCATCTCGAGGAATCAACATATCATGTCCAATACATTAGGACACAACGTATCAGATTCCCTAGAATGAGCTTTTATTTATGTGTTTTGATTAAAGAAAATTTTTGATTATTTAGATTCAACGAGGAAAATTGGAACCCAATACGTTAGGGCTCAATTCTCTCTAGGATTCCAAATTTCGAGTATTGCGTTATTTTTGAAAACTTTTGTATGAAATAACTTTGACATTTGTAATCTTTTGAATGAATAAAAAACGATTGAATAATAATGTACAACACAAAGGATGATTTGTAAATAACATACACTAATGAAATACAAATAATCAATAGGTAAATACAAGCAAGCATAGTAACAATACTCTCAATCATACATTATGTCAATGCTAATAATATCGACATTCAAAGAATAAACGAATTATCAATACAAAAAAAAAGAGTTATATGTGTAAAATTTTAAAATAAACAATATACATATATGAGTTTAATAAGTCAAAAATGAAGATAAAAAATAAATACTATAAAAATAATATGAAAATGAAGTTTAAAGTGAATATTGTATATGAAGAAAACCAAAATACATGAAATAATATATACATATTAATTTAAATAATATTACACATGGATTGGAAAATTTCTTATGATAATATATGTATAATAGTATGTATAAAAGATTGATATAAATCGAGTATATAATGAAATAAAATTTTAAATGAAACAAGTTATATATGTAATAAGTAAAAAATGTAAACATGAAATCGATGATACATTAGGTGTATACATATAATAATAAAAACTTAATACAAATTATATATAAAATAGTATTATAAAAATGTTATTGACTTTTAAAGCACAAAAGTATATATATACATAAATATTTAAAAAACTATCATAAAAATAAAATTATTAAAAATATATAGATAATATTAGATTAACATAAAATATATACTAATATATTAGATAAGAAAAGAAGCAAAATCAGTATTTAATAAAGTAATTTACGTATATAAAAAAGTAAATATACGAACTAATGTAATAGTAATACCAATAATAACAAAAGTAATAATAATGAACTAAACAATTTTAGCAATAATAACAAAACAGAGGATAAAATGGCATTAAAGCAGTAATTCAGGGGAGAAATCTAAAATAAATAAAAGGAAAAGTCCAAATTACAAAGCGAGAATGACATGGGGGACTGAAAGGGGAATATTCCCTACCCTCCAAAACGTAGCGTTTCATGCAAACTCAATTAAAACAAAATAATAAAATGCGGGGCAAAATTTAAAGAAAATAAAAAGATCTACTTAAACACGCTATAATAATCAAGGGACCACTTGCGCAAATCACCCAACAAGGGTCAAAACACGCGGATCCTTCCCCGGTTTGGGTCACCATACGGGTCGTAGGCCTCTAAACAGCGCCGTTTTGAAACCAATGCCTCGGCATAAAACGACGTCGTTTCCGGTACTGCCTATAAACTAAAAAAACCCTAAGTATCAACAGCCCCTTTTTATCTTGAAGGAGAGCCTAAAGCAGAGGAGCACCCCCATGCGCCGCTTCAACGTCGGAGTCCCTAACCATCTGGTTCCGATCGGAATTAATGAGGGGTTCGACGGCGGGCTTAACCAGGTACGAGCTCTTCCCTTTTTTTTTGTTACTCAGTTTATGAAAAACAAATCCAAAGAAAAAAGAAAAATAATAAAGAAGAGGAAAAAAGGAAGATCAGAATCGGAAATCACCTCCAAAGTATGTTATATTTGCTGTTTTTGAAAGTCTTTTCTGTATCCTTGTATTGATGTTGTGTCCAGTTACAAATTCTGGAAAATGGCTTTATAGCCAAAGATAAAACGAAATAAAAAATACAACTAAAATATCTTTCGCTCTTTTCTATTTGCTATTGTTTTCTGTTCGTTTTTTACTTGTTTGCTTGTGTATAGGTACGGCCGTACGGATCAGGAGGCATGAAGGCGTGCGTGGCAGCGGCGCTGGAGGCCCATTGTTGCTGCTAGGGTTTCTAGTCGTGTTGGGCTGCGTTGGGCCGTGATAGTGTCTGGGCTAGATGTAGTTGGGCTAGGTTGGGCTTGGGATAGTGCCTGGGCTATTTTATTTGTAAAATTGGGCCGGGCAAATTAGGTATTACAGATAGATAATGATCAACATATTCATACATAGCTAGCTCTATCTCTGATAACTTGGGAATTACTGTTGAGAGTCTTCGGGTAAGATTTCTGTATTGAGTCTGTTAGGTCAATCAGTTCGAGTAAATAGACTGTCTAGGAATGTACAGCTAGAAGTACAAGGGGTTGTGTTTCCAACAAATCTGATCAAGCTACCATTTGGAGAGCTCGATTTGATTCTAGGTATGGACTGGCTGGTAGAGCATTGAGTCAGTTTGGATTGCGTGACTAAAAGGTTAGTTTTGAGAACTAGGGATGATGTCGAGGTTGTTGTGATTAGCGAGCGTCGAGATTACTTATCTAACGTAATCTCTGCTCTAGTAGCTGAAAAACTGGTTAGGAAAGGGTGTGAAGCATATCTGGCTTACGTAAGTATTTCAGCTTCTGGGGACTCTTCTGTTGAGAACATCAGAATAGTGAAGAAATTTCTGGATATTTTTCCCGAGGAGTTACTGATTTTACCTCCGAATCGGGAAGTTGAGTTCGACATTGAGCTTCTATCGGTTACAGATCCGGTGTCCATCACTCATTATTGAATGGCACTGAAGGAGATTGCTTAAGGCACAGCTTCAAAAGCTTCTGGATCGTGGGTTCATTCATCCTTGTATATCTCTATGTGTGGCACCGATTTTGTTTGTAAAGAAAAAAAGAAGACACCATGAGGATGTGCATTGATTACTGACAGTTGAATAAGTTAACTATGAAGAATAAGTACCCACTTTCGAGGATCAGTTTGATCAGTTTCGTGGGGTTTCAGTATTCTTGAAGATAAATACCCGTTTCAGGTATCATCAGCTTAGGTTTAAGGAAGCTGATATTTTTAAGACGGCTTTTAAGACTCATTATGGGCACTATGAGTTCCTAGTCATGCCCTTTGGTTTGACGAATGCTCTAATTGCATTCATGGATTTGATGAGCTGGGTTTTTTAGCTGTATTTAGATTAATTTATCGTAAACTTCATCGATGATATTCTGGTGTAATCTAAAATCGAGCATGAGCATGATGAGCATCTTAGAGTAGTTCTCTAGATACTCCGAGAGAAACAGCTCTATGCTAAGTTGAGCAAGTGTGAATTTTTGTTAAGAGAAGTAACGTTTCTGGGGCACGTGATTTCTACTGAAACGATTCGAGTTGATCCTAGAAAGATTGATGTTGTACTTGATTGGAAACATCCTAAGAATGTTTTTGAGATCAGCAGTTTTTTGGGTCTTATGAGTTATTATCAGAGGTTTGTTGAGGGGTTCTCGTTGATTGCAGCTCCTCTGACTAAGATTCTATGCAAGAATGTTCCTTTTTTCTGGACTAATGTACAACAATAGAGCTTTAAGAAGCTGAAGTCTATTCTAACTCAAGCTTCTATTCTGATACAACCTGAAACTGATAAGGAGTTTTTGGTTTATAGTGATGCGTCGCATGTTGGGTTGGGATGTGTTCTGATGCAAGATGGTAAGGTTGTGGCTTATGCATCTCGATAGCTTAAGTCACACAGGGAAATTATTCGATGCATGATCTTAAGTTGGCTGTCGTGGTTTTTGCCCTGAAAATTTGGAGGCACTATCTGTATTGTGAGAGGTCATCATCTACACCGATCACAAGAGCCTGAAGTACCTCATTACTTAAAAAGAGTTGAACCTTAGGCAGCGTAGATGGATTGACTACTCAAGGATTACGACTGCATGATAGAATATCATCCCAGTAAGGCCAATGTGGTGGCCGATGCTCTTAGTCATAGAGTAACGTCTGATTTATGGGCGATGTTTGCTCGTCTTAGTTTGTTTGATGATGGGAGTTTGCTAGCTGAGTTGCAAGTTAAGCCGACATGGATTGATTAGATTCGGGATAAGCAATTGAGGGATGATTATTTGATTCTGTGTTTTCGTCAAGTAGAAAGTGGTAGTGCGTCTAACTTTGGGCTGAATAGTGATGGGGTTCTTTGTTTTCGAGGACGGGTTTATGTATCGAACGACTCCAATTTGAGATAGTCTATTATGAGGGAAGCGTATAATAGCCCTTATGCTATGCATCCCGATGGAAATAAGATGTATCGGGATCTTTGTGAACTATATTAGTGACCGGGTTTGAAACGAGAGGTAACATATTTTGTTTCTCGTTGTCTGACGTACCAACAAGTTAAGGCTGAGCACCAGTTGCTTTCGGGTTTGCTTCAACTCGTTAAGATTCCCTTATGGAAATGGAAACGTGTGACTATGGACTTTAACACCTACTAAGAATGATTCAGTTTGGGTCGTCGTGGATCAATTGACCAAGTCTGCCCATTTCATTCCGGTTCGAACGGATTATTCACTACAGAAGTTGGCTCAGCTCTACATTTCTGAGATTGTGAGACTTTTTGGGGTTCCAATTTCGATAATTTCTGATAGGGATCCTCATTTCACTTTTCGATTTGGGAAAAAACTTCATGAGGCTTTGGATTTGAGATTGGACTTCAATACTGCGTTCCATCCTTAGACCGATGGTCAATCTGAGAGGTGATTTGGAACCCGCGGCATTTGAAATGGGAGGTTTCGCGGTAAAACTTCGAAATTTAGCATTCTAATCACTTGTTTGATTGATGGTCGAGAATTGAAATCAGGGTGAGCCCAGCTTAACCCCACAATCATCAACCGTTCCATTTGTTGCCGGTTGAACTTTCCCTCTAGTCGTGGATCAGCTGCTTCAATGTGCTTCGCTTTTGCATACAACCCCCAAAGCCACTCCACTATGTTTATTTCATTCCTATTTGCATTTGCCACTATAGGCCTTCTTCCACAAGCAATCTCCAGAGCAACGATCCCAAAACTGTAAACATCTGTTTCTTGGCTAGCCGTGCCCGATGAAACATACTCTGGAGCCATATACCCTAACGTCCCCCCGAATTTCGTGCTTTGCGGTGCTTTCTCATGGGACACAATCCTAGCCAACCCGAAATCTCCAAGTTTAGCATTGAAATTTGAATCCAACAATACATTGCTTGCCTTTATATCCCTATGTAACACACATGATTTGCATTCGAAATGCAAGTAATGCAACGAAGAGGCTAGTCCTTGGGCAATATCATACCTTACTCTCCATTCTAACGGCCTTTCTCCGTCGAAAAGATGGGAATCTAAGCTGCCATTCAACATGAACTCATAAACAAGGAGTAATTCCTTCTTTTCATGACACCAACCAATTAGTTGCACCAAGTTCTTATGCCTCAATTGGCTAGTGATCCTTACCTCAGAAGCATACTCCTTTATGCCTTGGCTAGATATCGTTGATATCCTCTTAATTGCTACCTCAGAGTCCGAATCCTTCAAAAATCCTCTATAAACTGCACCGAATCCTCCCTCTCCTATTTTCCGTCGCTCTGCGAAGTTATTAGTCGCTTCAATCAGTTCAGCAAATGTTCTTTTATTGGCTCCTCTAACCCTTTCGAACTCCTTGTCCATGGACCTAATTTCATATACTTCATTTTTTTCTCTCCTCTTCTTCTTCTTCAGAAAAAGAAAGATCAAGCATATCCCAAAAAGCAATATGAAGGAACCAATAACAACAAATCCCACCTTCATTATGGTATTGAATTTAATATTACCTTTTTGATTCCCAGGAATCTGCAAATGTGAACTGAAATACCATGAATGAATGGTGTTCAACTCGTAGTAAATCCCCGTCGCAGATGCAAAGCCGAAAGTTACCCATTCTGACAAGTAATCCCTCAGATCAAGTTCATACTGCAGGCTTTGTTGGATGGTGGTATTATCTTCTCCAAACCCTGTAAAGGAAACCTGCAAAATTTTCGAACTCGCATTGTAACTGATCCAAACATCAATTATTTCCCCATCCAGACCACCGCTGTACCATTCGATGGTCTTATTCGAAACTACAGAGTTGATATCGATGCCAACGTGATTATTTTCGGGGTCCCAATCATTATGATAAGTATCGAATTCCACGGCAACGAAGGGGTTTTCAGTGGAGTTGAATAAGAGAGTCCCTGTTGCAAGACCGATCCCGCTTCCGTCGGGTGCATCAGGAACATGGTATTCAAGGGAAGCGACGAAAAAGGCAAGCCCGTCAGCTGGGGTTATATTGGTTTGAGCTTGGATGGAAAAGGTGAAATGGGTGGTGAAACCGGCAAGTTTCCCAGTGTATTTGTCCCAAAGATGCATTGGCTCGGCATATATGGCATGGCCACTCCTCCAAACCTCGAGATTGGTTAGTTGGATCGTTGAATTTATTGGACGAGCGTCACCTTTGTATCTTATATTGTCATTGCTAGTATCAAAGCTGGTGAAGTTGAAGGATTGTGAAGCTGCCCAAGGCAATATCAACATTAAAAACAAGATTCTAACATCCATGATCCAAGAAATGATAAAGCAAAACTGCATTGTAGGAGGGATTATTTAACGACTTAGTAGCAGCATAGTTAATATCGTCACAAATTATAGTTTATGATTATTTACATGCAAAAGCCAAGCCCATCTCTTCCCTTATCACTTAACTAATAGAAAAACACATTTATTACATTGCTTTCATCCTATTCAAATTTTGGTTTATTGCCGAAGGTTAAGTGACGCATTAGCATTTTTCAATAGTTTAATACTATATCAATATTTTCATCCTAAAAAAATCAAATCTAAATAAAAATATTAAAACTCAATATAAAATTACTGATGTGACATTAAATTATTGAAAATGAATAATATTCTTGTTTTCATACAATCTTTTCTTTAATTCATATTCCAACCTTAATTTTATTTTAAAAAATACCTCTTCCAATCATCCATATTTATGATTAAGCAAAGGCAGGTTTTTATATTATTATTGTCATTTTCATTGTGTTAATACACGAAGAGGTTATGGCATCTTCAGAGATGGTGATAAGGGGTCCTTAGTCTAGGGTTTTTCTTATCCTTGTCTCTCCCATTTGAGTCCCAGACTGTATAAGGCATGGTAAGGTGGACTTAGCAGAGAACGAAGCCTTTCAGGATTGGATGCAAATGTCCGTGGACAGTGTCCACTTCATGTGAGAAGATATTATCAATGATCTTGTCGAGCCAACGGTTCCATGGTTGTAAAGTCAGTGCAAGAAGATTGATGACTGCGAGGTGCTTGACAAGAAACCAGATGATAAGATATAACATTGTCATTGTCATCATTATTGCTTTTGTTTTTGTTCTCGTATTTCTTATTGTTTTAGTTTCATCGTCGTTGTCACCTCATGAAATTTTATTTTTTTCCTCAGCTTTTCATCTTTTCAAATATCCACAGTACCAAATAAATGAAGACAAATCCTTTTTGTGTATTAGTTTTTTAGGTGGCGTACGTTATATGCGATATATACGTATAACTTTTGTCATTATTTGATATTTTTACTTTATTAAATAATCTAAATATGTAAACTATTCTAATAATAAAAGAACTTAAGTAGTAATTAAGATAATTGTGTAAGATTAAATATTTGTACGAGATAAATCTTAAAATTATACATGAACTTTGATATAATTTGTAATAATATAGATTTCGATTTTGTGTAATTTTATACATAAAATTTTGATTTGATCCAATTCTCTAAATTTCTAATATAATTATTGATATAACATCATTTTATGTTTGTATATTACATACACAAATATTTATATTAATTAGTATAAAAATAAATTGATGTATTTATTTCTTTAAATGTGTATGATTGAATCAAAATTAAAGTTTTTGTATATATTTAAAATGCAATCAAAGTTTTATGTGTATAGTAATCAAAATTCATGTATCAAATTGCACATTAAATCAAATTTTTATATAATTTTAAAATTTAACCCAAATTGTATTTGTACAAAGTTTAAAAGATAGATATGTTGCAAATCCACCCTTTACTTATCAATATTCATTATTTTGATCTATACAAATTTGATGTAAACACAATTAGTTATATTATCAATACATTAAATAATAATGTTATTTAGAAATCTAATCGATCCATATGTACTTTTCTTATAATAACACCTTGTGAATTATTTCAAAGCATGATTTTTACTCAAAATTATTTTTATCTTTTTATATTTGAAATTTAGTCTTTTTACTTTTTGAATTTAAAATTTACATTAATTTGTTAACACTGTTAAAATTACTTTGTTAAATTTGTCAGTATGACATTTTGAAATTTAAAAAAGATTACTTAGTATCCATGTAACAAAAAATAACATTGTAACGAACATTAATTTAATAAAGAAATTTAATAGTGCTAACAATTCTTAGAAATTAGCATAATCATTTTAATTAGAATAAAGTATTTAGACTAACTAGTGACATTATCAAAGTTGAGGTATCAAATTATATAAAAATTAAAGTATATAAATTAAATTGAAATTTGATTGAAATATAGGAATCCATTAAAATTTAATCCTTCTTATAATCTAAAAAAGGTAGATATTTTAAACCCAAAATATCAAGTTTTGAAATAGATATAAGGTTCCTATAAATTGAAGGTACATAAAGAGTCTAAAATAAATCTAAGTGATAACCAGTATCCAAGACAGGACAATAAGTTGTATATATCTATATATACACACATATATATATCAAATCTTTGGTTGAGTTTATGGTTTGGATCAAAAGGAATCTTTGCATCATGTTGGATACAAGAGTAGTAGCACCGAATTAAACCACTAATATTATTAGAAATTTCAATTAAGTTTGATTTAAAAGATATAAAAACATAAAATTTACTTTTCTTTTCAAACTAAGCTTTGCATTTTTGACAATATTTCATAGTGTTCTACTTGCTTCCAGAAGTGACAATTATCCACCATTTGTTCCTTTTTCTTGTCAATAGAGACATTGACGGGCAAGTTTTTCTTCTTATTAAACTTGTTGGTTTTTGTCTTAAGTCCTTTACTAGCTCATTTACTCTTAAGGTTGATGGAATTACTACCTTGACTTTTTAACCTTACTTCCTCCTGAACAAGCTTACTAGCTAATTCATTAATATACTATTTATCTTTAATAGTGTTATAGTTAATTTGAAGTGACCCATAATTTGAAAGTAATGGGTTCAGTATGAATTGCACTAAAAAGAGTCGTCCACCATCATAAAGTTTTTAGTTTTTTTCAATATTAGTCATCTCAATGATATGAATCCTCAATCATAAGATGTGAAAGAAAAAAAATCAATAATCTCATAAAATTATATAAAAATAATATATTTTTCAATTCAACTCATAATACTACATGTAAAATCTTTAAAATTTAGATAATAAGCAAATCAAATCCCTAATATTACATAAATAACTATTATAAGATCTTTAGAATAATATTTTATAAGATCTTTAGAATAATATTATTTTTATTTTTGGTAATGACAAACACATTTATATATCTAATGGAAACATCTTTCACAAAAGTCTTGTCAATACAGGTACTCTATGGCAATCTCGATGTGTGAGGAGGGTTTTTTACTAAATTATTATAAAAAAATAAAAAATAACCAAAATATTATAACTTTTTTTTATTTACCAAAATATTATAATTTTTTATTTACCAAAATATACCAAAAACAAAAACAAAAAACAAAAAAAAACCTGACCGATTTGACAACACCCTGGTCGTGCCAAGGTGATTGGCTGCACCAAAGGTGCCAAAGTCATTGGCGGCACCAATGTTATAATAGGGCTGGTCGGGGGGGGAGAAGGAGAGGGAAAGAAAGAAAGAAAGAAAGAAAGAAAAAGAAGGAAAGAAAAGGAAAGGAGAAGAGAAAAAAAAAAAGAAAGAAGAAGAGGAAAGGAGAAGAAAAAAGAAAGAAAAAGAAGGAAAGAAAAGGAAAGGAGAAGAGAAAAAAAAAGAAGAAGAAGAGGGAAGGAAGGAAAAAAAGAAAAAATGTAATTTTATTATAAATTTAATTTTTTGTAATATTTGTGTGTTAAAATTTATGTTATGTACATTATCGTACTTTATTATTTTATTTAGCATATATATTTTATGAAATATATTTAGAATGAAAAAATTCATGGTATGTACATTGTATGTTGATTAGGATTTTTTTATGAAATTTACTTAGGATGTTGAAATTAGTTGTTTTAGGAAAATAGCATTAAAAGTAAAATGATAAAGAAATATGTTTAAGAAAACATAAAATACGAAAAGAAAAACGGAAATTGTATATTCACGAAAATAATAAAATGCGAAAAAATTGTATATGTAATAAATTTCAAACATAATGCATTGAAATAATGTAAAATTATAAAATTAAAAATTATGATATTTTTAAAATAATAAAATGCGGATAAAAATACGAACAAATGACCAAGTAAGAGTGTATTAGTAAATTTTTAAAAATTCAGAAATAATTAATACAAATAATTGAAACAAAATGTACTGAAATAATATAAAATAATAAAATACGAAAATAATATATTTTTATTGAAAGTAATAAAATCGGAAAATAATACGAGCAAAGGGCAGGGAAAAGGGTTTTTTTCTAGTTTTTACCAAAATATTACAAAAAAATAAAAAAATTCCAAAATATTATAAACTTTTTTTTATTTACCAAAATAATAGAGGAAAAAAAAAGAGGGTGATGGAGGGGAATAAAAAGGCGGCCCTAATGGAGAGGAATAAAAAGGCGGCACCAATATGTGGCTAATTGCCTTTTAAGCCCTCCTTATTTATTATTTTCTTTTATTCCTCTTCAACACACTAAATTAATAAATTTCAAACATTATGCACTGAAATAATGTAAAAATATAAAAGAATAAGTTTATGATATTTTTTAAAATAATAAAATGCAGAGAAAAATACGAACAAATGGCGGAAGTAAGAGTGTATTACTAACTTTTTAAAAATTCAGAATAATTAATACAAAATATTTCAAACAAAATGTCTGAAATAATATAAAATAATAAAATACTGAAAATGATATATTTTTATTGAAAGTAATAAAATCGGAAAATAATACGAGCAAAGGGCAAGGATAAGGGTTATTTTCTTACACCAAATTAATTTAAATAACACACTAAATTAATAAATTTGAAACATTATGCACTGAAATAATGTAAATAATAACACATATCTGATGCGGTTAATAACGCGGTATGATTTATTATTTGTTAATCACGAGTTCTATTTATTTAAAAAGGATATACGCAGTATATACAAATAAATCATGTTATCGTAACATTTTTTCTGTAATTTAACACTATCAGGACTCGTTCCGAGTATTAAGGGGTCGTGTGAGTGTTTTAAAGAAAGCTCCGGATGCACGATTGATGCCGTACTTGGAGCTAGCCGGATTTGGGTCAGTAGCATTGATCTGGTCCTTCGACTTGCGTTTTGATTTCTTATTTGCGCTAGTGGAGCGGTGGCGCCCGGAGACCCACACTTTTCATTTTTCGTGCGGGGAGTGCACGGTGACATTGAAGGATGTTGCATTGCAACTTGGGCTCCCAATTGACGGGAGTCCCGTAACGGGAGTATCTTCATTTATCGATCTAGCTGTACTTTGTTATCAGCTCCTAGGAGACTCGCCAGGGGACGGTGAGTCATATTTTTCCGGCATAAAATTTACATGGCTAAAAGCAAAAATTGGACAATTATTAGCGACTGCCACTGAAGGTGAGTTGATGTGCGCTGCTCGAGCGTACATCATGCATATCGTAGGGGGAGTACTCATGCCTGATGCAAACGGAGACAATGTGCATTTGATGTACTTAACCCTGTTAGCTTATTTGTCCACTGCTAGCTCGTATAGCTGGGGCTCCGCCGTTCTAGCAGTGTTGTACCGGGAGCTTTGTCGGGCAACAAACCCGGATGTTGTAGACATGGGCAGATGCCTCATACTGCTACAGTCCTGGTTGCTCTATCGGCTGCCGTTTTTGGCATCCGTTAGTCACCAATCGTATGTGTATCCACTGCTGAACAGGTGATAAAATGTAAATTGTCATTATTTGTAGTAATAATATATTGACTAATGTTACCAACCCTAAACCCTATATTTTTTTCTGTAGGTGGAGTGTTCGTCCAGGTATCGGGAAGTCGTATACTGTCCCGATATATCGCCTCATGATTGAACAGCATGCCCGGGAAGGGGTAAGCTGCTATTCTAATATTCATGACATCTATTCTATTTCTATATCTTACTCACACATTATGGCTCTAACTCGTTACAATGTTATTAATCATGCAGTTTATATGGATGCCATACTGTAGGCCGAAAATTACAAATGTTGTACCCTCGTCCACATACGTTGATTCCCACATATGGTACACTAACGCACCAATTATCAATTTCAACGTAGTCGAGTGGTATCACGGAGATCGGGTGCTACTACAGTTTGGCTGCATCCAACCTATCCCAGATCCGCCGTGCCAGGTGGGGAAAGTTCACGGCATGACTAAGAGAGGAAAATTTCAAATGGATTGGGGAATTAAGCACCGAAAATTTGTGGCACTGTGGAACGATAGATTGCGTCGAATATCTCAGATGGTTATGGCTACCGACCCGCAACCATCATTAGAGTATATACAATGGTACTATAGTTGCGGGAAGCCATATATACTTGGAGGCCAGTCGACTGTAATCCCCCCGCACGTGCAGCAACTTGGGGGATCGGACGCAGCGGGCCCGATGGATCCGGATCCGGTGGCATATTATCCTCCGTAACCAGCAGAGCCCGAGCAGGAGCCCCAGCCAGATTCCAAACAATCACAGTCAACTGTGGATTCACATGGTTATATTCTGGATTTGACGGGCGGTAACTATTTTTCGAGCTTCGCAGGGGGCGAATACGCCTACGAGTTTAAACTGTTTGGATCCTAGCCGCCACAGTATGGCATGCCCGGCCCGTCCGACCCGTATCCGCAGCATCATGGGACTCATTTCGATTCAAGTTCGTCGGTGCCGAACGAGCCATAAGATTTTTCCTCTATGTTTGCCACACCCTCACCTGCGCCGAATGATGATGTTGGTCGTCGCCCAGAATGTGATCGTCGGCCTCTGAATAGGTATACCCCTAGGACAACACCATCGAGCCATCAATTTTAGGGGTTTAATGTACTTTTTGTATAAATTTAATATTTCTAATTTGATATTTGCTTACTTCTGAAGTTTTTTGTATAAATTTAATTATTCTATTTTTTCTTTATATTAAAGCTGAATCAAATTATAAATGCCTCTATTTTCGATATAATTTTAATAATTCCAAATGCGCACATGGTATTTTATAACTTATTTTGGATACAATTTAAGCATAAGCATTAGCCGAATAATAAAAATTATTTCAAATGAATTATACTTTTTATAAAAAATATACATAAAAATTTTACAGCATTAGGTCAATTCCGACCCGATCCGGACGACTGTCCAACATTAAAGTTTCGGTTAGGGCATTTATTCTGACTATGAGCACTAAACCTGCATATTCCACAATGCTTTCCGTCAGATTTCTCCCTAATGTCCATCTCATTAAGGATTCTGCTTGACTGCGGACGACCTATTAGATTCCTCCGTAGCCCTCTGTCTGGGAGAAGCTCGAAAGTCATCGGTAGCACCTCCTACGTAGATAGGTCAGGCAGGACGGGGAACTCATTCTCCTAGACACGCAATGTGCGCTCCAGCGTGTACACATCATCGACATATTGTTCAGCATCAAGGTTGACTTTAGCACACGCTGCCACGACATGCGCACAGGGATAATGAAGTGTTTCGAACCTCCTACACTCGCACCGTCTGTTCCGAAGATCAACTCCGTAGGACCTAGTTGGTATACCAGGTCGACGACTGATGGTCTCAGTAACTCGAAACATTTCCAGTCGTCGTGAATATATTTCCACGTTCATTGCCTCGCCAACCGACGGTTTGCAACCATTACATCCCTAACATGTTCGACAAACACCTGTCCCGCCTGAATCTAGTCAGCATGTAGAAAGTAGTAGAAAATACTGATGCAATCGGAAGATGACGTGTTTTTAACAAGACAGCGTTGATCCCCTCGACTAAGTTTGTGGTTATTTAGTCATAACGAAAGCCCTCGTCAAAACTTTAAACCCACTGCCACGGCTCCATTGTACCCAACCATTGTCGGAAAGATGTGTTTGCCTGCCCCTCCATGTCACTCTCAAGTCGGATCATTCTTTGCCGGAAAATATGTGGCTCTAACTCGTACGCTGCATACTTATTAAGGAAAAATAAGTTCTAGTAAGTCGATAACATCAAACATTACAACTTATATTGAAAATATAAGGTTATCATTTACCCCTTGCCATGACTTGTCTCTTCCAGTCTGCATTCTTATAATCTTTGTGGAAGTTAGCCGCAATGTGACAGGTACAGTAAACGGATCTCCACGGCACATCGGAACGCCTAATAGCTGCAATTAAACCCTTCCCTCTATCGAAGATGATACAAATGTTATCGTTCCTAATAACATACTTCCACAGATTTGTGACGAAGAATTCACAAGACTCCATGTTCTCTTTATCTACGATAGCAAATACTATCGGGAGCACGTTTCTATTACCGTCCTGAGTAACCGCAAGAAGTAGGATTTGTGTATATTTTCTATACAGTCAGGTCCCATCCACCTGCACAAGTGGCTTGCAGTGGGGAAATGCCCGCACACATGGATCGAACGTCCAGAACATCCGATGGAAAATCCTTTTTGCCGGCTGTAACTGGTCATCCGGGCCGTAATATGGCCTTGTCTGCAACTCAATCACAGTCTTCGGTACGTACTCCCGCATAGCAGCTATCCAACCTTAAAGCTCGTTACACGACGAATCGTAATCCCCATACAGTTGCTCCATCGCCATCTGCTTAGCTATCCATGCCTTTCGATATGAGGCTCGATACTGGAATCGTGCTTGCATTTCAGCAATCAGTACCGAAACTTTAATGGTCGGCATGTCCTTCACCATTGGCATGATACACGTACAGATAGTTTTCGAATCAAGTTTTCTATGATCTTCTGTCATACATGTTGATGTGCATGTATGAGGACAAATAAATTTTCGTATCTCCCACATCTGAGAACTTCTAATGAATACAGCTCGTACCGCCAATTGCAGCCTTCCGCTGCCTTCCAACACTCCCCAACATATATTGTCAGAGTAGACACGGAGACTTTATAATCCACCGATATGTTTATGCTGTACCGTTTAATGGCATATACGTACTCTTCTTTACACCTGAATCTCTGGCCTATGAATAACTCCTCATCATTAGATGTTACGGCCAGCCCGTGAGAATGAACTATTTCAGGGTACTCCGAAAACTCAGCTACATACGCTGCGTCAGGGTCTATGAGCGACATGTGGCGCCCAGGATTATTGTGTATCAAAATACGCCGCATTTGCTCCCCGACTGAAGAAGCGTTAATGCCTTCATCGTTGTTGACATCTTCATCGTCAATATCATCAGGTACATCGTCCACATCGAGATCACCGTCACTATCGACCTCTTCATCCCAATGATTGCCACCACCTTCTCCTTCGCCAGCACATTCTTCTTCACCACCAACTATATCAACATCGGGTGTAATATTCAGGTCGATATCGATCCCACCCATAGTCGATTCACTATCAACGTATGATATTGGAGCCACCATCCACGGTTCTTCAACTCCGTCTTCTTCATCAGATGCATTGACATCTTCATTTTGCTCCATACCGACTAACTCAGCAAATAAGTGAATCGGTGCATTCTTCTCACTCCCATTCCCACAGTAGATATCGACCATTGTCTCCACGTCTTTGTCGTCTACAAGTTCCATTTCCACGAATTTGATCGAATTTGTCGAAACTGGAAACTTGTAGAAAATTTTTGATATCCTTCTCCCACAACGTCTAAGAATTTTTGCATTAATCATTGCCTTCATTTCATCGAACGAGACATTTCTATTAAATCTCATTGCTATTTGTTGTCGACATTCAAATACACATCCAACACTTGTTGTCAAGATGACTCCATCGAAATAAACGCATACAAGAAACTTAGCATCCATCTTCAATATTTAATCTGTCAAAAAATAAACAAAATCTCATAAAAAATCTTGAACGATAAATAAATTACTTAAAAAAATTTAATGTTTCAATTTGCAATTTTGTACATGAAAACCGTTTAACCACTAATCCTAATAACTAACACAATAATAATATTAATAATTTTATACTCTAAATAATACATACTAAAATTATTAATTAGGGTTTTACTAAAATAATAACTAACTAACTATAATAATAATACTAGTTTTTACTAACTAGTTTATTTTGGAAAATAAAATAATAACTAACCATAATAATAATACTAGTTTTTACTAACAATAATACTACTAAGTAACATCTTAATACCTTAATAACATCTTAATAATAACAATAATAATAATAATAATAATAATAATAATAATACTAACTAAAACTATCAATTTGAGTTTTATTAATCTTAATAACTAAACTAAAACAAAAAAAATAATACAAAATATACAAAACAATAACAACAAGATAATCAATTATTTTTTTAAAAAAACACCTTCTTTTTCTCTTCTCTTTCTTTTTCCGCAACACCTCTTCTTCTTCTTATTTTTCTCCTTTTAGCTGGACAGAGCTCGTGTTTATAACACGAGTAGTGCCACCAATCAGTATGGCACCATTGGTGCCGCCAATCTCCTTGACATCATCGGTGCCGCCAATAACTTTGGCACCTTTGGTGCCGCCAATCATCTTGGCACGACCAGGGTGTTGTCAAATTGGTGAAGGTTTTTTTTTCTATTTTTTGTTTTTTTGTATATTTTGGTAAATAAAAAAATTTATAATATTTGGGTAAATAAAAAAGTTATAATATTTTGGTTATTTTTTATTTTTTTATAATAATTTAGTAAAAAAACCCTGTGAATGACCTAATGCCACAGGATAGAAACGACTGGTCTTTTAATCTCTTAAAGGACCTCATTTCATCAACGAACTTTGATTCTCTATCTAAAACAGTGATTAATCTATTTGATAGGGATGATAAACTAATATGGACTCTTGATCCATCTGGTCATTATACCACAAAATCTGGTTGCTCCCTTCTAGCTTCAAGAAATATCTAACCTACGCCACTGAGCAGATCTCATTCTAAGACCTTTTGGAAACGTCTTTGGAAACTAAGGCTCCCTTATAAACTCATCTTTTTTCTTTGGAAGATTCTGCACAATAGTTTACCACTCAAGCATGAATTGCAAAAAAGAATCCCCATCACTGACACTCATTATTCATTCTGTGGAGAAAAAGCATTAAGATTTGAGATCATGTTTTCCTGAAATGCTCTTTTGCTAGAGTGTTATGGTTTGGTAGTATTTTTGAATTCAGGATTGATAATTTGAGAGATTTAGATTGGAATTACTTCATTGAATCATACATCCTTAATCCAAATATTTCTTTGACTAGTTCATCACTTGTTGCGGCAATTCTATGGAGTTTATGGAAATGCAGAAATGAGAACATTTTTGAAGCTGTAAAGGTTTGTCCATCACAAGCTCTTCAGATGGCATATTCGATGTCTACACATTAGTCTGAGGCTTTTTTATCTCTTGCTAATAAAGTCCAAATCGAACCCACCACACCTGTTGCCTTGGAATTTCCTTCATTCGGACAACAATTAGGATTGTCAGTGTTCATTACTTGGAAAAAAGGTTCTTCTCGTATTGCTGGTGCCTTTACCATTGTCAATTTTGATGGGGGTAATTCTCAAGAAAAAATGACTATTATACAGATAATTGGGACATAACCTCATTGAAGCTTCATCTTATAAGGGAAGTGCTCTAATATGCATATAATATGAGTCATCTTATCAAAATTTACCTACAGAAGGATCGTCAGCTTTTCAATCTTTTACAGAAAAAGCTTCAACGTTGGAGTTGGAAACTTAATCCGTGGACTGAAGACATCTTAAAGCTCCTACACATCGTCCAAGCCATAGAATGGGTTAATAACAAGCATTATTTCATGCAGAACTTGATCCAATGGACAGTAGTGACAACTAATAATTGGTTGTACTACGCTTGATTAATATACCAAAAAAAATATGATTTTCACAAGTTTAAGAAATGGAATTGAGTTCGCTATTAAACTTGACGAAGAACACCCGATAAATTAATTTATTCTCCTTAATCTTTTCCCCTAATTACATAAACCTAAGTGAAAAATAAATTACAAAAACTTAAAATCAGCTTAGCCAGTTGTCTTAACCTAATGAATTCCTATGGATGGTTCCTTGAAAAAAAGCAATTTCCAAGATGATAAAGAAAATCACACAGTTCCTAAACTAAAAAAAAAAAAGAAAAACTCTAAACCCTAAACTCTTCCCATTCTTTCCTTTCTCTGTTGCTCTTGCATCGCCGATGTCCTACCTCTAAGAAAACTGGTTCTCATCACGCCATTTGCATGAATGTCTTCAACTAAACCCAGTCCCTCTGTTCTGAGTTCATCGAGTCTCCGGTCGTCATTAACTGCTCACATTGGACTCAAATCTTAAGCACTTCCAGATTTTAAAATTGTCCTCCCATATCCTTTATTACCGTGGAATCAATCTCCGGTGGAACCTCCTCTACCCAATAAACCGGTGACTCGCACTCTCGACCCCAGATGGCCAGTTCATGTGCTGCCTTATTCGTCAAGCAGGGAACGAACTGAAAAGATGAGTTCCTAAACCTCACAGATTTAAGTTTTATTTCTTTCAAAATATTGAATATCACAGACCTATCATCTTCTTGATTGTTAAGTTTTTTTTATAACAATGAGGGAGTCTCTTTTTACCACAATGTCTCCAAATCCCATTTCCTCTACGAATGTTACTGCTTATAGGCATGCAGTTGCTTCTGCTGTGGTTGGATCTCGAATGTTGATAACTGGGTACACACATGCTCCCATAACTAAGCCCATATTATTTCTTATAATGATGCCTAAACTTGCACTACCTTTTGACTGTTGATATGAAGAGTCAAAGTTAAGTTTGACTCGTTCTTCACTTGGGGCCTTGCAACTTGTTATTTGTGTATTGGATCTGTTAATAAACAAACTCTCAAGATAGCCTAGTTCAGCGATATATGCTTTAATGAATCCCACCACTTCACACACTCTTTCCCTTAACCCTTTATGATAGATCTTGTTTCTGTTATGCCAAATAGCCCAGTACGCTAGCTATTGCTATGCTAAGTTAAAAAGTTGTACTAACCACTGTAACCACTCATGGTTTTCATTTGTGGACAAGGTTAACACTTCTTCCTGAAACACGACCTTCGTGAAGAAACAGTCATGAAATAAGTGGGCAACCGTTTCATCATCTTCTCCGTAGACCGGGCAGAGAGCGTTGGTTCTCAGCTTCCTTAGCTTTAGATTACACAACGTAGGCAAATAGTTTTTAGTGATTCTCCATAGTTTTATTTTGATTTTGCTGGGGATATTAAGGCTTCAAAGTTTTGTATAATAAGTTTTTGTAGCATTTATATGTGATATGTATTCATCCCCCAACAAGATCTGGTTTTCTGTAATGCTCCATTTGTAGCCATTTTTCACTGTATAAATCTAGGATTTATCGCCTCGCCTTGCTAGTATGTCCGGTTGAGATGTATTTACCAGCAAGATGAAACTATTCGCTGGACTTGCTCCTCGCTAAATAAAGAGTCTAAGGTACTAACATTCCAGCTCTTTAAGTCTTCATCAATCAGATCCGCAACTATTGTATATCTCCAATTTATGTTTTGAATCTGTATTTTTCTTTCACCAGGGTAGGGCAGCCACGAGTCATTCCAAATGTTGACTGTTTTGTCATCCCCAATTAGCCTACCTATGCCCTTTTCCAGGATGTCACGGGCACCCCCAAATGCTTAGCCAGATATAAAGAAAGGGTAAGAACCTAAACATGCACTCATGAAATCGCATCTTGGATCATTCTTATTTTTCATTACTTGAGCCAACAGGTTGGTGGGGTTGGTTATTGCTTCCACCCTTGCTTAGCTAACAAGGCTTATTAAAAATTGAATGATCTCTAAAACCAACACCCCCTTGTGCCTTTAGGGTACATAATGATTTCTAACTACACTAATGGATTCCACGATTAGTTCTTCGGTTGCGCCACCAAAATCTGCATAATAATACTTCTAATTCACAACATAAAGAAATTGGTAAACTGAAGCACTGCATAGCCTGTAAAACAAATTTAATAAAAACCTCATTGCCTCCTATTGATAGATTATGGATACTTTAGCTTTTTATTTTTGTCAAGAATCGTTATTTGATTTCAACAAAAGTATTCTTCTTACGTCGTCCTACCATTGTTGGTAACCCTATATATTTCTTCGGGTTATTGGCAATTCTGACACCCAACTCCCCGCCTAATTTCTTTGATTCTTTTGAAATATTGTTGCTAAAATATATCAAGGATTTATTGAAATTTACCATTTGTCTCGAAATTCTCTCATATTCATTTACCATTGCCTTTATTGCCATAATCCCTTCTTTTGTTGCCCTTCCAAATAAGATGCTATCATCTGCAAAAAAATGAGCTATTGATAAGCCTACTCTCCTTACCTTCACTCCTTCGATTTTCTTTTCTCTTTTGGCTATGTTGAGCAGTTTCAAAAAGCCTTTTGCACAAATGATAAATAAATAAGGGCTTAGAGGGTCTCCTTGCCTTAAACCTCTTGAATGTTTGAATTCGATTCCTTTTTCTCTCTTGAGCACCACTGAATAAGAGACACTGTTAACACATCTCATGATCAAAGTTATCCATGCTTCACAAAATCCATATCCTCTCATCATTTTTCCATAAATTCTCATTCAACCCTATTCTATGAATCCTTTTGTAAGTGTTCTATTAGGGAGGCATAAAACCCCGTAAACCTCCAGTCTTCTTCTCCACCTTCCTCATGTCTTTTCACATCAATATGAGTATTTGAATAGATTTTTAGATCAATTGATAAATTCTCCTTCCATTCCAACAATAATCCCCCTTGAACCATCCGCACTTATATCTATTTCATTCCATTCACGTACCCACACTTCCTTCAAATATTTTCCATCTGCCTAGTGCTAACTTTTGTTTCTATTAGAAACAAAAGTTGGGGTTGAAACTATCTCAATAGGTTCTTGAGATGTCTGACCGTTCGTGGTTACCCTAACCCACGAACGTTCCAACCTAAGGTTTTTATTGTGATTAGTCGGTCTGCTTTTTAGTAGTCGCCAATATAATAATGACGAAATCTGCATCCATCTGTGTTACTAATTGTTCTCCACTTGTGACTTCCTTTGTCTTTTCTTCCCCTCTATCAATCCAACCGGCTCGTCTTCATGATTTGCTCCCTCCATCGTCAAATTGATGCATTCAACTTTAACATAGCTAATGAAGTGAATATTTTACTTTCTACCCTCCTCTAATTTGCCTCTCATAATTGATGCCTCATGTGTTCCTCTCTTTCGTATATGTAGAGCCTGATTGCCTCTTATGACGCCCACTAACTCTTTTCCTATTTGTTGTTCACTGTTCAAGCCTCCTTTAAAAGCTTTTGGTTCCTTATGTAGCCATCTACTATCTGCCAGCAGTGATCTGTTCGGCTGTGCTCATAAAGAGCTGTCCCATTCTAAGGTTACTTCTTGGTTTCCCAATGATAATCTTAGGGGGCAAAAACTTTCTCCATGCCCTAATCTTCCACACAAAAAAACCAAAACAAGGAAAGCTTTTCGTAGTGAAAAATCACATAGGTCGATTTACCTTGAATATATATGATAAAGAATAAGACGGATGAATGTGGAAGCGAATCGTAAAGTTTTTGAAAGTCATGGATTTGACTTAGGGCTCTAGACGTTCATAAAGAAACTTGGATTTTGACACAACTTGAAACAAAATCAAATCCAAGTCAGATAAAATAGTTAAAATAAATAACTAAAATAACATAATAAATCAAATATTAGAATAATAAGGAAGCGAATAAAGAAGATAAATGTAAAAATAGAACGTGGCGTGTAGATGTCCTAAGAAGCTCTAGAAACACGAAGAATCCACAACCTTTTTAGAGCAGCTTTAATTTCACCTCCAATCTAAAAAGATTGTTAAAACTCTTCTAAAAAAAACTCAAGGGAAATTATTGAAAAAAACTCAAGAGAATTTATTAACTCAAAAGAGAAATAGAATAATAATGAATTGTGTCAATTGTGTACAATGCAAAGGCCTATATATAGGCTAGCAAAATAAATCTAAATTGTAATATCACGAAAATTACTACAGTACGAAAGTAGGTATCTTTGATATAGTAAAATAAGGAAATAAAGTGGCAAAAGGAAATTTTGAGATATGTCAATATTGGGAAGTATATTATGACATATTAATTCAAGAAAGGATTAAATTGCAAAATGAGAAAAGCTTTGTTGCCCAAGAGTAAATACTCAAAATTTAAAAGGATAAAGTGTAAATATGAAAACTTAAAGGACCAATAGTGCAAATATTTTAAGGGTGAAATAATCTATAAACTAAGGAAAATGGATGAATTAGGACCAAATTGAATAGGTGAAGAATTATGAGGATTAAATCGTAATTTTGCCAAATTAAGTAATGACTCAAGAATGGAATTTTAAAAGATCATAAAGGGCAAAATGGTCAATTAGAAAGAGAGAACTCTAGAAAGTAATGATGATATTGGTGATATTTTAATTAATTAATTAGATAAATGTTATTTAATTAATATTTTATTAAGATTTTAGTATTATTTTATTATTAAATGATTAATATAAAAGGGAGGAAATATGAAGAGAATTTATCATCTTTTCATGCCTCCAACGTGAGAAGAAAAAGAAAGAAAGAAAATTTCTTTCTTTACAATTTGGACATTTCACCAAAAATTCACCATTTTCACGTAGAAATCAAAACAATTTTCCATAGCCACCAAGAGAGAAAATTGATAAGGAGACTATGGGGAGCTAGAATATCAAGCTAGATTCAAGAAATAGAAGCTGGAGGAGAGAAAATTAAGTTTAAGATTGAAATCAATAGGGCAAGGTAAGAACATCAAGATTTCAATATATTTTTGAGTTTGATATTATTGAAAAAGTATGAAATTGATGTTAATGTAGAGTTTTATTATATAAGGTTCTATGTTCTTGATATTTTAGTGAAGGGAAATAAAAGGAAGTGATGGGAAATATTGTAGAGAATGGAAAGGAGGGTTTATAAATTTGATTATCAACATTTTGCACTAAAACAGTTTTGGACATCAGTAGTAGTCTGAATTTGAAAATTCACCAAAAATTGTAGAAATTGAATTAGAGGTTAATTAAAGTATTAAATTAAAGTATATTGAGTCTAGTTTTACATAGAATAAGCGGTGTAAGCAAAAGAATTTCATATTATGAGATATATGAATTTTTGTGAGATAGGGTCAGATTGATTTCGGGTTCCCTTGTTCTGACTTTGTAAAATCATCAAAAATTGTAAAAAATAATTAGGGGCTTTAATTTATATGTTTAAATTCTTGATGAGTCTATTTTCAATAGAAACAAACAGAAACATCATCCAGGCCCCGTACTAAGAGGTAATTAATTTTTAGTAAGTAAAGGTCAAAGCTATCAAATAGCAGAACAAAGAAAAATTTGAGGAATTTACTGTACTTATTGGCTAAACTATAAATTCTAAAAATTTTATGGTAGAAAAATATTTGACTCTAGTTTTAAAAACATCAAGCGGTTCTTAATTTAGAATTCTGTAGCTCAAGATATAAATAATTTAGTGACTATGACTCAAGTGGACAACTTTGATATGAACATATAAGTAAATAGTGGAAATTATAGATAATATTACATATATGCATGTTATATACATTAAGGATGTGGAATGAAGAGGAGGAGGAGGAAAATATATGAAAATTCAACTAGCATGAGTTTTCATTAAAAAAGGCTAATTTGCATGTTTTAGGTTCAGAGACCAAATTGAATAAAAGTATAATTTTAAGGGTAATTTTGTAAAAATATCAAAATGACCAAATTGCATGAAATGAATTATTTTATTATTTAAATTAATAAATTGAATGAAATATTAATTTAGATCAAGATCGGTGGAAATTGAGGAAAATGGAAAATTACCAAAATGTCCCTAAATTTTGGTATTTCGTAATTTAGCTTTGGTATGTTCGTATGAACTATATTATGTATAATTTTTATTAAAGTGAATGTTATTTGGTGATGGGTATTACAGAAATATGTGTTAGTATTGAATTGAATGAGAAATATGTGTTAATATTGAATTGAATATTGATTAGTGAATGAAAAAGTGAATTTGATATTGAAAGTAAATTTTGAAAAGAAAGTGTGATTGAATTGAGAATTGGAAACCCTATTAACTAGTCGGACTGAGTCAGATATAATTGGCATGCCATAGGATTGGAAGAGTACGGAAATTTATCAGCTTTGCCGATCAGGCACTATATGCGTCGTATTAGGCACCACGTGTGTCGTTTTAGGCACTTTATGTGTCGTATACTGCTTCTAATACATTTACCAGGCACTATATGTGTCGTATTAGACACCACGTGTGTCGTTTTAGGCACTTTATGTGCCGTATACTGCTTCTGATATATTGATCAGGTACTGAGTATCGTTTTAGGCACAAAGTGCCATACTGGTGTGTTTGGTTGGAATTCGTGTATCCGCCAAAGTCTGATCTTGTTAATATAGGTAATTAATTGAAAAGTTAAATCGAATGAAATGAGTCAGTTGAGCCATTGAAAAGAAACGTGATTGTGGAATATAATTTGAATATGTGAATTGAATATGAAAATGTGAATAGAAAGTATGAACTAAATGTTCATGATATAAATAATGGCTCACATTCTGATGATAAGACCATAACTGGGTTATGGCACTATAAATGTAAGACCATGGCAGGGCCATGGCAATGCATGTGTAAGACCATAGTTGAACTATGGCACAGAAAGAACGATGTACTCATATCCGTAAGTCGTTCTTTGATTCAGTAAGAAATAGTAAGAGACTTCTGTGATTGAATTAAAAAGATTTATAGAGTATTATTGATATTGATCTGAAGGAAGTGTGTTTATTGATTATATTATATTTGACAAAGAAATTATGTATGTTGGGACTAGTAATAAACTCAAGTGCGACATGACAAGAAAATAATTTTATCAATGTTGAATTTATATGTAATATGTGCAAGTATGCTAACTAGTGTTGTTGCTTGATGCTTAGGCAAGTGCTAAGCTATTGGTTGAATGGTAAAATGATTATTTATATAATGCATTGAATTGGTAAGTATTTAAGTGAAAATATACTAGTGCTCATGAAAAAGTGGTAAGGTTTAAATTAAGCAATTTCTTATGAAATTACTTATCATGTGATCACTTCAGGAAAGACTTTGGTTAAATGGACTAGCTTGTGACCATGGTTGAATGATATGTTTGACTTGTGTGTCACGCATATGGAATAAGCGTGGAAAGTAAAGAAATGCAAATCAAAATACAGAAATTATGAAGAGTTAAAGTTATATAAAATTCTATTGAGCTTGGGATAAAATGTGTATGTGATGTTGTGGATTTATTCTGTAACACCCCTTACCCGTATTCGACGTCAGAATAGGGTACGAAGCATTACTAAAACACATACACTTGTAACGTATTATACCGAGTTGTAAAATTTCATCCAAATTAAAACTTTCAAATTATTATCTTTGAGTTGCTAAATAGGGCTTACGAGGTCCAATACATAAATATTCAACCAAGTCTTATAGCTTTCATCATTTGTTCATCTCATTTAATTCACAATTCTCATGTTCACAATTCAAGTCAATTTCTCAATCCAGTGTACATTTCAGTACCACAATAATTTTTTTAATTCAAATCATTTCATTAGCAATTTCCATATAATTCACGTACAATTCAATATTAGTAAGTTCAATACTAATACGTATTTACCATTTAACTCAACATTTATCGATTATACCATTCATTAACACATCTATGAAATTATCAATTTTACAATGAAAATATCACTTTAGCTTAAATAACAACATCAATTCAACTCATCATCCCCTTTTTCGTCATTTTTCACTTCAAATATGAACTTACTATTTCATTACCTTTCCACACCTGTTTCTTATGCATATCACACAAGACATAAACATATCATTCAACCATAGTTCATTTAAACATAATTCTTTTTGAAACAAACCACATGATAAACCATTTCACTAGAGATTACATAATTTAAACCTTACCACCCTGTCATGGTCACAAGCATATTTCCATTTAGGCACTTGCCATTTCAATGCATAACTTATAAGTTTAACGTGACATAATTCAGCCACAACTTGGCCAAATCCTAAGCAGGTACATCAAATATGTTAACCAAATAAACATATAGCATAAGCATTATAAGCATGGACGAACACAACATTTATTCATATATCAAACTTACCAACATATGTTAATTCATAAACCATTCATGACATTACTTCATGCCAAATCATATTCCAAATATACCATATACACATACTATGAAACTTTATTTTCCCACATGAGCTTAAACCATGAGAAATAATGCGCAAATATAAGCATCATTTCTATTTCATTGTCTATCAATTATAATCGAGCATATGACCAATTATACACAAATCATTCATATATTTCTTAATTTTCCTCCTCCTCCTCTCCATTCCACATCCTTAATGTACACTTAAACAACATTAACTATAATTTTACTATTCACTCACATGTATATTCAAAGTTGTTTATCTAAGTCGAGTCACTAAATTATTTTTATTCTAAGCTAAAGAGCTCCAAATTAAGATCCATTAATTTTCCATGAAACTAAACTCACATATATTCTTACCATAAAATTTTTAGAATTTTGGTTCAGCCAAATAGTACATTTTATTCTTTAAAGTTTCCCTTGTTTCGCTGTCTGATAGTTCTGACCACTCTTCACTAAAATGAATTATCTCTTTGTACAGAATTTAGATGATGTTTTGTTTGTTTCCTTTGAAAATATACTCATTAAGGATTCTAAGAATATAAATTATAACTCATAATTATTTTTTTACAATTTTAATTATTTTCCAAAATCGAACAGGGATTCAAATCAATCCAACCTGCCTCACTAAAATTCAAATATCTCAAAGTATATAACTCTTTTGCTTGATTTGTTTATTTTATGTAAAAATAGACTCATTAATATTTCATTTCATATCTTATTCACTCTCTATTTCAATTTCCACAATTTTGGTGATTTTCAAAGTCACACTCATTCTTGTCCAAAACTATTTTGTTGCTAATTCTAATTTTTCATAATTTCACTTTTTACTTTTAATCACTATTCAATTCAAAATTTACTTTTCCATTTTTCAAGTCAATATTCAATTCAATTCCACACATATATTCATAATCAATTACACTTAATCGTTACATGATCTCATGTATTTTCACTTAGTCAATTTCCCGATGAACACTTTGAAATAATAATAGATACACGGTGGATCTGCACACAGCACCACCCTTATAGTCAATGATACTCGGTGGAATCAACACATAGCAACCACCTTTATAATCAATGGTACCCAGTGGAATCAGCACATAGCAACCACATTTATAATTAATGGTACCCGGTATACGTAGTAGCCTGCACATAGTACTACACACGTGACCATTACTATCACATTCACATAGTGGCCTGCACACAATCCGTGCCACACCTGTGATCATTACTGTCACTTCATTCGTATCTTTTCTATTCTGGAGGTTCAACCGAGAAATTTCTCACTTTTCTTTTTCACTAATCAAAGTCAATTTCCCGTATTTCTTGACTTATAATAACACATTTAACTTATTTAACACTCACATTCATCAAAACAGTCCTTGAATCGAACTTTGGAAAAATTATGATTTTGCCCCTAAACTTTTGCATATTTACACTTTTGCCCTAAAGCTCGGAAATTAAATTTCATCTCTTATTCTTATGTTTTATGACATGCTGAACATTTTTCCCTTCTATGGCAACATCAAATTCCCACTCTAACACTTATGAACATTAGGTGTTTTTACCGATTATGTCGTTTTACTCGTTTTCACTTAAAATTGCTTAGCAAAAGTTGTTTAACATAATTCTAGCCTTATATCCTACCATAAAACATCAAAATAAACACATTTCACCTATGGGTATTTTTCCAAATATAAACCCTAGGTTAAATTATTGTTAGAATAAGCTAAATCAAGTTAGTAGGACTTCAAAAACGTAAAGAACATTAAAAACAGGGCTTGGAATCACTTACTATGGAGCTTGGAAGCTTGAAAACCCTAACTATGCTTCTCCCCTTGTAAAATTCGGTCATGGGGTTGAAGATGATAAAATTTTGGCCTATTTTGTCGTTTTAATTCATTTTAATTACCAAATTACCAAAATGCCCTTAACTTAAAAATATCCTATTTCACTTATCTCATGTCCATTTTTGTCCACCAACTTAACCAATGGTATAATTACCATATAAGGACCTCCAAATTAAAATTTCATAACAATTGGACACCTCTAACATGTAAAACTCAACTTTTGCACTTTTACAATTTAGTCCTTTTTATTGAGTGCCCAAACGTCGAAATTTTCGAACGAAATTTTCACGAAATCATTTTATGAAGTCGTAGACCATAAAAATATAATAAAAATAATTTTTTTCTCGTCAAATTTGTGGTCCCGAAACCACTGTTCCGACTAGGCCCAAAATCGAGCTGTTATATATTCACCTTGTGAGTTGATGAATATAGCTTCACGACTATTGCGGTATCAATATTGGATTATTCTTGATATGTATAAATTTCATATTTGAAATGAATTGATATGATTAAAGTTTATACAAGCTTATTAAGCAATCATTGCTTATGTATTTGTTTTCTTCTACTTTTCAGATTATCGGAAGCTCGATTGGGTAGAAAGTTTGTCGAAGATATATCACACTATCCATTGGTTCTATTGGTATGTATTAATATTTTGATTTTGGTTATAATGGCATGTATAAGTTAATTTGGCCAACGTTGGTTCATTAATGTTTTGATTTTGGTTGGTTTCAAATATGAATGCTAGATGAAATGAAATGTCTGATAATTAATTTGTAAACTCTGGTAATGCTCCGTAACCTTATTCCAGTAACGGATTCTTGTTAGGGGTGTTACATAAATAAAGCTCTTAAGTATACTAGAACTCCAATTTAATCTAAACAAGAAGTAATTTTAAACTAAACTTTCTTGTTAATATAAAATTCTTAAGTAACTTAAAATACTTAATAATTATAAAAAATTCAGAATAAGAGTTGATAAATAAAATATTGAGCTCATATATAATAAAAATTAAGCCTAAAACCTGAACCCAATATGATTTAAACTCGAATTAAAAGCCTAAAATTCGTAATTCCCGTCATAATCTCGTTCAAAAATTCTACAGGCGCAATCTTCACTAAAACAATCATAACTTGAGCTCCCGAACTCAAAATCGATGATTCAAAATGCGTTTCAAAGCTAAGAGATAGATCTTCAAACACCATGAGACATCTCCACCCAAAAATGTCAGGATCCCATCCAGAAAGTTGTCGCAAGTATGTTGATTTCCCAAGCTTAAAAATTTGCAGTTTTGGTGATTGAAATTTAATAACTTTCACCCCATCTATGCATGTATCAATATATGACGCGTTTCTTCCTTTAAGGGGGCTTCCCACATCTAGTTTTACTTTTATACACATAAAATTTTTTCACACCTCTTGTTACTATTGTGGTGTCATATTCTATGAATTTTTCGATAAAATTACCCAACTGTCTTGCAATCCCTTCCGACATTAACGTTATTGGGAGGTTATGAACTTGAACCCAAAAAATTGAGAATACTAGAGGGACTTGAATTAGATCTTCACCTTTTTCCAACCAATGAAATAGAATTAGGTGTATACTAAAAAAACCAGGGAATCCCATCTAAAACTCTTTTGAGATCCAACTTATTAAAGAATCTAAACAGGATCCTCTTTTCCTCAATTTTAGTTATAGAAACGCCTTCAATCGGATGCCAAATTTCAGTGAGAACATTTCTCATTGACAGAAAGTGGACCACACTACTCGTTAGATAATAAAGAATGAGACGGATGAACACAGAAGAAAATCGAAAAGTTTGTCAAAGTCGTAGATTTGACTTAGGGCTCTAGACGTTCGGAAAGAAACTTGGATTTTGACACAACCTGAAACGAAATCAAATCAAAGTCAGATAAAAAAATTAAAATAAATAAGTAAAATAAAATAATAAATCAAATATTAGAATAATAACGAAACGGATAAAGAAGATAAATGGAAAGATAGAACGTGGCGTGTAAAAGTTTTAAGACGCCTTGAAAACACGAAGAATCCACAACCCCCTTCAAGCGGCTCTAATTTCCCCTCCAAGATAGAAATCTTGGCAAAAAAAAGTTTGAAGATGATCCCCGCAATCTAAAAAGATTGTTAAAACTCTTCTAAAAGAAACTCAAGAGAAATTCTTGAAAAAAAAACTCAGAGAGAATTTATTAACTCGAAAGAGAAATAGAATAATAATCAATTGTGTATAATGCAAAGGGCTATATATAGGCTAGCTAAATAAATCTAAATAAAACTCCTAAGTATACTAGAACTCTAATTTAATCTAAATAAGAGTAGTTTTAAACTAAACTTTTTTGTTAACATAAAACTCCTAAATAACTTAAAATACTTAATAATTATAAAAAATTTGGAATATAATAATAATAAAATAATAAGAGCTGATAAATATAATATTAGGCTCATATATAATAAAAAGTAAGCCTAAAATTCGAACCCAATATTATTTAAACTCGAATTAAAAGCCCGAAATTCGTAATTCCCGTCGTAATCTCATTCAGAAATTTTGCTCGTATAGTCTTCACTAAAACAGTCATAACTTGAGCTCCCGAACTCAAAATCGAGTGATTCAAAATGCGTTTCGAAGTTAAGAGATAGATCTTCAAACACCATGAGACATCTCAACCCAAAAATGTCAGGATCCCATCCAAAAAGTCGTTGCAAGTTTGTTAATTTCCCAAGCTTGAAATCTGGCAACTTCGATTATTGGAATTTAATAAATTTTACCCTATCTGTGTATGTATGATTTTCCTTTTCCTCAAGAAGATTCGTCCTCGAATCTTGTCTTTGATCAAATCCTGATTTGATTTGCTTAGCTTTTGACGATGTTGTTGGGCCTTGAGTTAGTGTGAGTCCATCACATTCATGAGTCTGAAATTGTGGCTTGAGACTCACATCATTAGAACCTTCCCTACCAGACAGAGATTAAAATCATCTTCGCTTTCCTCTTCTTCCTCTTGATCATGGACTGGCTCTTCTTCCTCATCGGCAATATTGAGATTTGCTAATATTTCCTCCATGGAATTTTCAATCGTACTGTTCTATGGATCTTGGAATTCAAATTATGCCCTAATCAGATTAATAAAAGGAGGAGTCTTTCCAACTCTGTTACTGACCGCAGACAAAAGAAAACTTCTACTATGACTTTCTGCTACCGTCGGCAGACCTTTAAATCCAGTTTTTTAAATTCGGTAAAGAATGTTAGTCTGCATCAATATTTTTAACCACACATTACATTATACCATAAGATTAGAGAGACCTATTAAAGTTTAAATTTATACAACCAAAAACCAAAATTTGACGGAATATTTTTGAAACAGTCGCACATGATGGCAGCACATTGTATTAATGGACCTTTGCTGAAGAAACCAACCACTTGCCTTCACAAATATATATATATATATATAGTATTATTACTGGTCAAATCATTATTATTTAATGCCCTTATATTTAATTGTAAGAGGGTATTTGGTTAAAAATGTCATATTATAGGGTGAGATGTGAAGTGTTATCTTATCTTATTTGATCACAATATAAGATTCAATTATTTAATTAATGGGATCTAAAATTATTTAGAAGTAGATTTTATTAAATTTTTCATGTTATACAATTTGTTTTTTTTTAAATAAGTTTAGTATCCCTAATATTATTTTAGTTTCAATCTCTATAAAATTATGATAAATTTCTATAATTCTTATTTTTATTATAAGCGTGTATATATATATATATATATGATGTTGAAATGAATTTATAGATTATAATTATATTAATCCTTGAAAAGTGATTTCATCACCAATTTAATATATTAATAAATCATTAGAAACAATATAATAATTTTAATTTTGTTTTTAAAATTAGACTTAAATTTTATTTAGAAAAATGACTAATCTAATCAAAATAATAAAAAGAAAGGGTAAATTGATTCAAAATTAATTTAATGTTACTTAAGGTATAGGTGGTAATGAAATTGTAACATTTTGATACTATTTGAAAATATAAGAATACAGATGGTTGGAATATTAAGAATTCAACATTACGGGATGTAATATAAGGTCCAACCAATCAATTAAACAAATTTAAATTTGGTTTTAAAAAATTATAGCTTAAGCTAAAATTCAGCTTGATCCAACTTATCTTAATGACTCATTTCACTTTTTAAAAAATATATTGAACCAATTGATTCAAGTAGTGGTCAAGACTAATGCTTTTAAATTCGTGTTATTTCTTTTAATAATATCCTTTTTTAGACTTCAAATTTGAATTCTCCTCCATTATCCTTTATTTAATTGTAAGGAATCTAGACCCTTGCAAAAGTTTTTCTTGCACTTCCAGAAAGTCAATGGTTTTCGCAATGTTTCGACAAACAGAAAAAGACAAAGCAATCTCAAGACTTGTCCTTCAACACATTACCATATTAATTGAATTTCTTCTTCTTCTTCTTCTTTTCCAAATGAGACCTTACTTTCTGCACCAAAATTTGAAGCCATTAATGGCCATTTGCAGCTCCAAAATTGTAAACCTCTTGATCACCACGGTTCTCTTTTGCCTCATTGAACCATTCTCCAACGCCATATCCTTCAACTTCACAAGTTTCACCACCAATAATAACAACATAAGCTACGAAAATGCTTACCCTGCTAGCCGAGTCATTCAGCTTACAGCCAACCAGAGAGATCGTCAAATGACCGCGAGCCTTGGTCGAGCCACGTACTATGAACCAATGCACCTATGGGACAAGGCCACTGGGAATCTCACGGATTTCGCCACCCATTTCACCTTCACCATCGATTCACAAAACAGGTCTGCGTATGGAGATGGGATAGCATTCTTTCTTGCACCCCAAGGTTCGAAGATCCCCGATAATGTCACGAAAGGTGGTAATCTAGCTCTTGCGAGTGACGGTATGGGACTGAACACAACAGTGAATAGATTCGTTGCTGTGGAGTTTGATATTTATCGGAACCGATGGGATCCAGAGCACGAACATGTTGGTATCGATATCGATTCGATGAAATCGGTGGCGAATATTACATGGTGGAGCGACGTTATGGGAGGGAAAAGAAATGAAGCATGGATAAGATACGATCCGAAAACGCATAATTTAAGCGTTTCCTTTACTGGATTTAGAAATAATACTACCGTCATGCAACACCTTAGTGCTATCATCGATTTAAGGCTTTACTTGCCTGACAAGGTAACTTTCGGATTCTCGGCAGCCACCGGAAATGCATCTGCCATACATCAAATTTCTTCTTGGGATTTCAGTTCAAGCTTAGAGAACGATAGTAACACGACTGATCCGACAGCTGCCACACAACCTAACCACAAAAAAAGAAAAAACAGAACAGGTTTTGCTGTGGGATTCGGAGTCGCCGGTGCTTTTGTTGTAATGGTTTTAGTTGGGATTGCTAGTCTTTATAGGAAGAAGTACCAGTCTGACGAAGAGAACGGTGATGCCATCGATGAGGCAATAGAGGATGAATTCGAGAGGGGGACCGGACCGAGGAAGTTCTCGTACAAGGAACTTGTTCATGCCACCGATGATTTCAACGAAGTCCAGAAGCTCGGCCAAGGTGGATTTGGCGGTGTTTACAAAGGATTTTTAAAGGATTCAAGCTCCTACGTTGCCATCAAACGAGTCTCAAGTGGATCAAAACAAGGTATAAAAGAGTATGCTTCGGAAGTAAAGATCATAAGCCGATTACGACATCGAAATCTCGTTCAACTCATTGGCTGGTGCCATGAAAACAAACAACTCCTCCTTGTTTACGAATTCATGCCCAATGGTAGCTTAGATTCTCACCTGTTCAACCAAAACAGCTTATTGCCATGGGAGTTAAGGTTCAAAATTGCTCAAGGATTAGCGTCGGGACTGCTTTACTTACACGAAGGGTGGCAACAATGTGTGGTTCACAGAGACATTAAATCAAGCAACGTGTTGTTGGACTCCGATTTCAATGCCAAGCTAGGCGATTTTGGTCTCGCGAGGCTCGTGGACCATTCCAAAGGGTCGCAAACAACCGTGTTGGCCGGCACAATGGGGTACCTTGCCCCAGAATGTCACATCGCCGGCAAAGCCAGTAAACAATCCGATGTTTATAGCTTTGGCGTCGTTGCTTTGGAGCTCGCTTGTGGACGAAAACCGATCGAACCGAAAGCCGGAGAAGGCAAAGTGAATTTGGTGGAGTGGGTTTGGGATCTTTACGGAAGAACCGAATTGCTTGAAGCTTGCGACACTAGGCTTAATGGCGTGTTTACGGTGCGGGAAATGGAGCAGCTGATGATCCTGGGGCTATGGTGTGCGCACCCAGATGAGAATTCGAGGCCGTCGATACGGCAAGCGATTCACGCGCTGAATTTCGAAGCTCCGGTGCCGGTACTACCATCGAAGATGCCGGTGGCAACGTATTATGCTCCTCCGATGAGTGTTACTCCGTTAAACCAATTTTCAAGCAATAGTACTTACAGTAATAGCAGCAGATCCTCGCAGTTTACTTCGTCTTCGAGTTCTTCTGCAACTGCATCTCTTTTGTTAGCTCCTCCGGTTTAAAATTAAATTGGTCAAAATTTACATCATATCCCTGTATTTATATAAAATTTGTGATTTAATCCTGTACTTAAACCGTCAAACCGAAATTTTATTAATTCTTCAATTTAAAAATCTTAATCTAATTGATGATAGCAATAGTGTTTTCTGTAAAATTTGCCATCAATGTAGATTAATCATGGGTTGAGTGGTTTGACCTAATTTGAGCCTAAAATTTTAACACCCATTTTAACTTTGTATTTAAAATATTTAAAAAACTCATTTTATCTTTTTATTTAAAATCCAAATAGTGATTCAATTATTAGTATTTTCTATTAACAATTTTCATCAATAAATTCATCCAATCATATTTTAAAAAAGTAAATCATCAGTTTAAGTTTTCAACCATCGTAAGATGTGGGTCTAATAAATTTATAATTTAATCACTTAACCATTAATAAATTTATAAATTTACACTATAGCCACTCAATCCTTGCACCATTACTCTCTAACCTAATACTCGAAGTAGTACTCAAGCCTCCAACCTTAACAAAACTATTGTCATCCCCATATCTCTCCTCTAACCTAACCAGCTTAGCACCTCTTCATTCTTAACCTACACATAGTTTCCTATTCAACCAAAGCCATAACACAAGAAAATCTAAAATCAAACTATTCATACACGTTACCTTGAACCAGCTACCAAATATCATAACAACCACAATCAAAGCAAACAAAAATATAAATAAAAAACAAATAGAAAAGAAAAGAAAATCTCTTATTTTAGCAAGCCTAAACAAAACCTAGGACAAAATAAAATTCAAATATTAAAAAAAAAAAACTCAGACGTACTAGATTCAATCAATAGTATATTACTAATTATTCTTATATTATAATTAGGGGTGAGCATTCGATCGAATCGAATCGAATTGAATCAAAAATTTTCGAGTTAATCGAGTTTTCGAATCTCATTTTATCATCCTAACTTTATTTGAAGTTTTCTCGAATCGAGTCGAGTGAGATGGAATTCGAATCGAATCGAATCGAATATATTTGTTCGAGTTAAATTTTAAAAAATAATTTTGGGTCCTTGTAACCGTTGTCACCCATCGTAATAAAATTTGTCTACCTTAATCAAATTTTTTATTAACTTTCATCACCTCATAATTTATTTATTAATTTTTTATATACTGGTTATCTTCTTTGCTTGCTTAGTTGTTTCAATTATCTTGATTCTTGTCACTATGTATTTTGGAATTAAAAATATATTAAATATAAAAATATGATTTTTTAATAAAATTTATTTTAAAAATAAAATGTGAAATTGATAGCAATATAAAATTTTAACACGAATATTTTATGGCATAATTAATAATTCAATTTTAATATAAATATTCAATATGACTAAACAATTCAATAATATAAATAATATAAAATGTGAAATTTAATTTAATAATATAAATAGTAAATATAAATAAAATTATTACTATTTATGTTTAGTGATTTTTTTTGGATAATTTTGATTTTTTATTTGAGAGTAAAGGGTGAGAAGTAAAAGTTTAGGGGGAAAATAAAAAGTTTTGGAGAATAAAAGTTTGAGGGAAAATAAATAGGAGAGAGTAAAATTTTGGAGGGAAAATATTAAAAAAAAAATTGGAGGGGGGAAGGTTTGGGGTAGATGGGAGGTGGGATGGAAAGGGAATAAAAGTTTTAGGGGAAAAGTGGGAAGGAGTAAAAATTTTGAGAGAAAATAAAAGGTTTTGAGGGTTTTTGGGAGTAAAATTTTGAGAAAAAATAAATGGGAGAGTAAAATTTTGGTATGAAATGGATTTTGGGTAGATTGGGAGGTTGGGAGGGGAGGGGAGTAAAAGTTTTGGGGGGAAAGTGGGAAGGAGTAAAAGTTTTGAGGGAAAAGTAAAAAGGTTTGGGAGTTTAGGGTAAAACTGTCAAATATTATAGTTTGATATTCGAATTATTGAATTATTCGAGTTATTCAATTGAAAACTCAACTCGATTCGAACTCGAAATTCGAAAAAAAAATTCGAGTTGATTCGAATAACTCGATTAACTCGAATAACTCGATCCGTTTAACTCGAAATTCGAATTTTTTTCGATTTTTTCGAGCCGAATCGAGTTTTTCTCACCCCTAATTATAATAACAAAAAAACTCATATTAATTTGCTATAATTATGGTGATAGTATATTATGTTGGAAAATATGAACATCACATATATAATACGGGTAATTACATGTTATTATTTACTATCATGATAGGTTAGCCCAAATTAAAAGTGATCTAATTTGGTTAAGGTTTATTGGACTTTAATTATTAAATAAAGTATGAGTCAAATATGTATAGATACTCTAGTAATTGAGTTCTAATTAATTTCTAATTAATGATGGGCTAATTAGGAATTAGGGCTAATATGCCAAAGTTATATATATTAGGTTATGATCCTCAAATTACACACAATATAACTTTTCTATTAAGTATGACTCCTATTTTCATTCAAATTTGAAAAATAATCTTTTAGTTAAACTCTGTTTATTTATTTCAGTCAAACACTGATTAGTTTAGATTATTTTATTATTATTTGACATATGAATTTAGCCTATAAATAGGCTCTTTTACAACCTTAGAAAATACACCCATTAGAGATTAGAACTCATAACACATTTAAAGAATTTTGTGTTTACGTTTTGAGAGTTCTTTGTTTTCGGGTTTTCGGGGTTTAGTTTTTATCTCCATCTTTTGTACTCTTCGTTCTTTTGCCATTATAGTAAAATTATCTTTGCCCGTGGTTTTTTATCCTCTTTGAAGGGGTTTTTCCACGTCAAATTTGTGTGTTCAATTTCTCAATTATTCTGCTATTTTTGTTACTTGTTGCTTTAATCGGGACGATCCTAACATTTTCTAATATCCCATCCTTAGGAAAGAGAGAATAAATATTCTTTCTGAATTTTTTGTGTGCTAAATTGGAAGATAAAATCCCCAAGATCCGGAAAAACTTTTAAGAAATTCTTGTATTCAAGTATGCTTCCGCATCTAATTTTATTCTTGTTTTATTTTTTGATGATTTCACATGACAGATCCTGATTTATGATTTCTTAAGTTTTATATCATAACTTAATTATGATTCTAACATATTATTATTATATCATAATAACATTCATGCAATCAATGATTGTTATTCTCGATAAGTTTGTTAAAGCCATCCCTTAGGCTCCAACCTCATCGGTGGTCAAAGAAATCCTATTGAGAGGTTCCGTAAGTTTGGAGCCAAGGACTTGAAGGTTTTGAAAGGTGACGATCCCTCCGTTGTTGAATACTGTCTCAAAAATATCCAAAAGGTCTTTGAGCAACTTCATTGTAATTCTATTGAGAAGTTGGCGTGTACAGTATCCTCATTGAAAGAGGAGGCATATCAATGGTGGACAATTATAACTCTAGCAGTTCCATTTGAATGTGTATTATGGGAGCTTTTTTTTTTTTTTTTTTAGAATTTCATAAGAAATTCATTAATAAATTGTATCTGGAGGAAAGGAAATGCGAGCTTCTGTATTTGGTTCAATGTGACATGTCTGTGGCTGAATGTGAGAAGGAATTTACCATCTGAGTCGGCATGCCAAAGAGTTTGTGAAGATCAAATCTAATAGTTGTGTCCGATTTAAGAGGGACCTAAATAATTATTTAAAACTCCAATTGACTATCTTGAAAATCTACGAATTTCGAAGTTGACTGAAAGGGTCAAAATGGTAGATCACGTACAGATTGAAGTAAAGGAGACCGGCTGGTAAGTAGAAGTGTTATGGAACGAGAGGCTCGTGATCGACTTGCACGTTACCACCCCCTTCTAAATGAGCTCGAGACTCCCAAGGTCGGAGTGTTTCTACACTGGCCTGTTCTTAAAGATTGGGTCAGAAACAAAAGTTTGAACTTGCAATCTGACCAAAACAACAATATAGGTATGTAGGTAGCATTGGAGGTTCATGATTAAGACTTTCATAAATGATTCATATAGTATTTAATCATTTATGCCTTAGCTTCCGAATACTAAGGTAAGCATGATTATCAATTTCCTTACTAACAATAAAGTCAAGTCCACTAGGTCACTTACCTTTAGAGCATATTATCCTATTAAAATTATTATTAGCTTACTTATTCATTTACCTTCGTTTCATCTCATTTACTTAGAAAATATTTAGCTCATGACGCATAGTGTTATTTTTAGTCATCTATGGTGACATTTAAAGTTCATTATCATCATTTAATTCATTTTCACCTATAGTAATTGAACTCTAGTAAAATCAACTCAGATACACAAGACTCTTCAAACTAATAAGCATTGAAGTGCAAAATCATATAGTAGTGCAACACATCCCTCCACCACACCAATAAGCTCATAAGAACATAAACTACACCATATCAAGATGCACCAAAGTGCATGGCCCGAAGGCAATATAAAGTGCACATATGTGCAAAACCTACACCACACCGAGGGACACCAAAGTGCCAAGCCCGAAGATAACAGAACTCTAGATATGGAATTCCATGCGCTATAGACCTTAATTCGCACGTCAATTGTATCCTAACATTTCACGATGTCTACTAGGACACTTTACAATTATAATTAACATATATTCATGAAGGCCATTAACACATGCATATAAACATATCATATAAGGTACTTTATATACTTTTACCTACTTTTACCTACTTATGATCAATTCCATATCAATAAAAGTCCTATGGGCATGGTCATTTTTCACATGTAGGCATCATAGGTGCTTTACATTTACATACACATTTTCACATTTTTTAGGCGTTATACACATGTCCATTTCATTTAATAGTTCCTAACAATGAGAATTCATATTTTCAATTACTCTTTATCTTTTACATGACAAATCTCATATTTTTAATATGGTATCAACTCTATTGACTAAATGTAAGAATTAACCAATAAATTGCATTATTGGCCATAATGATAATTATTCACACTTTTACTTTAACACATAATTTCCACATATCAAAACATGCATACTGTATAAGCTCATTTTTGCCCGGGGCCCAATATGACCCAAACAAAACCAAACACCAAAATAAAAATAAAACCAAAATATCCCAAAAGTCTATCACCAGCCAAAACCACAAGCAGCCCAAATACAATTAAACCCTAGCCCAACAAGCCCACAAAACTTAACAAGATTTTAGCCAAAAGAAACCCTAGGTGCGCCGCACCTAGGTCCACCCCCAGCCACGCTGCCGCATGTGGACCAGGCTCCCTCAGTCGCCTATCGCCGACCATTTATGTCTCTGACACCTGCAAGAGGAAATGAACACGCAACAGCCAAAGCTAACAAGCAAAAACAAACGCAAAAAGACAAAAGGAAATAATAACAAATAGCCTTAGTTCGACTATAAAAGTCGAAAATGAAACCATTTTATTTTTCTTCTGGAGATTGAATACAAAAAAAAAACAAAAGAAAAGACTTTGAGTTTAAGGTGATATTCTGTTTTTAATGTTTTAGATCTAGGGTTTTTTTTATTTTTATCTACGAAAATAAAAAGAAAAAAGAAGAAAACCTCACCTGGAATCGCCCCGCAAGCCCCGATGCCAGAAATCCCTTTTTTCTTGTAGTCGAAATCAGACCGAGATGGGGCGTAGGAGGTCTTTTACCTTCGACCTTTGGGCCTAGAAGGCTTGGCCTTCAAACGGCTTTTAAAACAATGTTTAAAATAGGTTTTGTGTGGCTCTGACCGCCGCTCACGGTGGAGCCACGGCGGCGCTACGGCTGTGGCAACGACCAGACCTTAGACCGGAGGGGGGAAGAAAAGTTGAGAGGGTTTTTCTTTTTCTTTTTTTTAGAAGGAAGTCTAAAAATGAATGTTTTAAAAAAAATTTGGCTTTTAAAGTAGTTTGAAACGGTGCCGTTTTGGGCCAGTGCTCCAGGCGCCAAAACAGCGTCGTCTTGGCCCTGACCCGCAACCCGATCCAACAGCCCACAGGATCAGCGTGTTTTCGTGGTGATTGGGTTATTTGCGCGCTGGGTCATTCCCCTTTTGCGCTGAGATGCAATTTGCCCTTTTGTTTCTTTCATTTTGGCCTGATGATTTAATTCGGATTTCATTTTAATCCGCGCTGAAACGTCGCGTTTTGTGGTTGGGGAATATTGCTCGATCAGTCCCTCGTTCCTGGCACGCATTTCATTTCAGCCCCGAGCTGCTTCTTTTTATTTTATTTGCAATTTTAAACCCACGAATTTTATTCAGATTTCTATTTAATCCTTAACCTACAATTCCAACCTTTTACAAATATTACTTCATTTAAATTTTTATATTTATGATTCCCTTTTTATATTTTATTTATTTCATTTCATTTTATTATTCATATTAAAATGTTTGATATTAGCTACTTTAAGTTGTTTCATATAATACCTATTTAAATTGCTTTCTATGTTATTTTATTAAATGTTTTACATGTATTATTTATTTTAGATTTTATATCATTTCCTTTAAATTGTTTTGTGCAGTGTTTGTTTGAAATTGTTTATTGCAAACTATTATATGTTTTAGTTATATTAAATTGTACATTCTTAATTTTAAATATTTCGCATGATTCATTTTAAATCTTTATTATTTACTCTAAGTTGTTGTTATGTTATTTTAGTTCATTCGTTTTGATTATTAGTTAGCATTGAAGTAACATACATCCTGCGATTACTGCTATCATGCAAGTTATGAATTGTTTACTCGTATTTTCATATTGTCGTCATTTATCAATGTAACCCTTTATTCACACATTGTTTTAAACGTTACATTAATTTTTACTCAAACGTGCAAAAATGAAAATTTTAACATAAGTTAATATTTTTGCGTTTCGGTGATTCGAGATATCGTACCCTAACTTACGGGGTTTCGATTTTCTCGTTAAAACCAAATAGCAAAATATCCTTTTAAAATTTCAAAAGATAAATGAAGTCTTGATAAAGCAATATTTATGCGCTTTGGTGATTCAAGAAATAGTACTCTAAATTACGGGGTCTCGATTTTCTCGTTAAACTCAAATGGAAAAATATCCTCTTTAAACTTCAGAATATAAATTTCAATAAAAATTAAAGGCAAGCTTATTCTCTATGGTTCCAAATATCGTGTCCTAGCTTACGAGATGTGATGTTTCGTTACTTTGAGACGAGTGGGTCTTTAACTCTCCTTTCGATTTATTCAAACATTTTTTAATAATATTAATAAAAATGGATCGTATTTTAAATTTCCTTTCGAATTTTCAACTTTCGACATTAAGACATTAAGTAATCAATTAGGTATCAATTTTGGGCGTTACTAGGGTGCTTCCTCGTACGTAACCGACTCCCGAACCTATTTTTTTGAATTTCGTGGACCAAAATCGTTGTTTTAATATAATCAAATCGTTTCTTAAAAACAAATCAAATTGTTTATTAAAAACAATCACTTTTCTAGGTGATCCGATCACACCTCATCAAAAAAGATTGGTGGCGACTCCCATTTTCGTTTTCATTTTCAAAATTCAAGTCGATCCCATTTTATCAAAAATTGGTTTCGACAGCTTGGCAACTCCACTTGGGACCTAAAATAAGTGAGTCAAGTCACGAGTTGATTATTTTTTGTCTTTTTGTCGAAAATTGAAAACTTGTTTTAAATGTACGATCCTTTCATTGCATTTCATCTGTCTTTATTACGATCTTCATCATTGTGGTTTATAATTGCTGTGTTGGTTTAAGTTTTGGTATCTCTCTGCATATTGCACCGCATGATCTGTCGATCTTACCCTTCTAAGTGGGAGTGAGAAACTACGCCTTCGTGAGGTTTTCACCTCCGCATGGGATAGTGAATCACTTTCGAGATACATCCGTACCTATGTCTTCTTGAGATTTTCATCTCCGCGTGGCCATAGGGAAATGTATTCCCTTGAACTGAACTCGGTCTATATGAGTCTATAATTGGTGAGGATCGAGGAATCTGCCAGTTCGGGTACCTTTACTTTAGAACCAAACCGCATATAATGAGCTGTAGGAACCTACCCTAGGTAGAACCACATCAAACCCTAGTGGTTTCCTCAATAGTAGCTTTAATTATTATTTCTTGTATACTTTGAATTTTAGTTTTATGTTATACTCACTTGCCTTGTTTTTGCTTCGACTGTAATTGCATGGCATTTTCATCATAAAAGAGGTGTTGATTCACGTTCAGTATCTAAATAGAGAGCTTGTCATAAGAAAATAAGTTTCTTGATAAAATAGAAGACAATGCGGTCGTCCAAATATGGTCCGAGAAAACTTAATGAGGTAAAGGTGATAGTCTGATGAATAGATACATGACTTTACTTCGTTGCTCGAGAATTCAAGCTGAAAAAGATTATTTAAGAGTCGTCAGTGTTTTAACTTTCTTAAAGAAGCTAACGAGCATCACGAGGATGAGTGAACAGGGGGTCGCGACTTGGATCAAGCAAAAAGGAGATAGAGAAGGCACCCCTTTGAAGAGTTCGCAAGATTCGATCTTAACACACTGATACTTTGAGTATTAGGGCAAGACCGTATATGTAAATATCCATTTTATGTAAAGAGGTTTGTTTTCTAGAAAAGTTGTTCTAATAGAATTGAATCAAGATCAACGCCTCTTTTCGCATTCATACATCAACATTACATTTCATTGCATACAATAAATTTCCTAAAATCCAAAAGTACTTCGAGTTTAAAACTCTAAAACAGAGCCAGATGGATGATAAAGAATTGAAATTCTTTGAATATATCAATGGTTCGAAAGGTAAAAATGCTTGTGCCTTTGAAGAATGAACTAAAAAAAACTATCAGGAATTTGTTTCTACATCCCTAGAGGCGTTCTAAACAACTAGACTGTGGAGGAGATTCTTGTGTTTTTTAGGACCAGTTCAGAGTAATATTCAGAACACTCTTATTACTCTAAGCCTGGGAGCAATAGAAAATCTTTTTTGTGAAAAAGGCATATATCCACTATTTTTTATTTCAACGAAATGCATCTTTGTGTCTTGTTTTGGCAAACATTCTTTTGTTCCTTCCATTTCATTCATACTCATACCACACAAATAATTCCCCTTTGATTCATTGGTTCTTTGAGTCTTCTTCATCCTTATAACAGGTCTCCAGATATCAATGATATGAGCGACACTGTTATTGACTCAGAACTTCCTTTTGAGCAAGATATGTGTCTAGAGGAACCTCGGGACTTTGAAGGCGACCGAGACTATATCTTATCTCTTGATTTGTTAATGATGGGAGAATAAGATGAGAAATAGATCCTACCTTACAAAGAATCAATGGAAGCCATGGACTTTCCCTATGAGGGGCATGGATGTCATTGGGCCGACCTCGCCAAAAGCTTCTAGCGATCATCGATTCATCTTTGTGGTTGTCGATTACTTTACCAAGTGGGTAGAGGTTGTTTCATATGCCAATATCACAAAGTTAACAGTCAGTAAATTCTTGAAAAAAAATCATATGTCGGTATGGAATGCCAAAAAGGGATTATATCTGACAATGCACTAAATTTAAACAACGGCACGATATCAGAAGTTTGCAGTCTGTTCAAGACTAACACCATGTCGCCCAAAAATGAATGGTACCGTGGAGAAAAAAATTAAAAAAACAAAAACAAAACAAGAAAATAAAAAATAAAAAAACCCTCTACCGAGGCAACTCATTTCTCATTGGTATATGGAATAGAGGCAGTTTTACCCATCGAAGTTGATATTCCTTCCCTTCGAGTCTTTTTAGAGCTGAAGTTGGATGAAGTAGAATGGATCCAAGCCCAATATGATCAGTTAAATTTGATTGAAGAGAAAAGGTTGAAAGCTATCCGTCTTGGTCAAATGTACCAAAAGTGAATGATGCGAGCTCACCAAAAAAGGTTTACCCCAGAGAATTCCATGAGGGGGACCTGATATCGAAGAAGATTCTTCCCATACAAAAGGACTTTAGAAGAAAGTGGATGCAAAACTGGGAAGGGCCTTATGTGGAAGGCCCTATCTGGAGAAGCAGTGATTTTGACCGAAAGGGATAACAAGTACTTGTCTAATCCTATGAGTTTAGATTCAATCAAAGAATGTTTCATGAAAAGAAAAGAAAAAGAAAAAAATAAAAAAAAAGAAAAGAAGAAAAAGAAAAAGAAAAAAAAAGACCAAGGCGAAAACCTGCAAAGGGCGCCTTTAGACCAAAGGGGTTTTGAATTGAAAACCCAGGAAAAGGGCAATTCAAATTTGGATCAAAGGTGGGGCATGTGGTAGCCTTACTATGCCTGAATTAGCAAAACAGAAGGATGCTACATCTTGGGGCATCAACAAAGTCTTCTAGGACTTTTAAGATATATATCAAGTTCAAAAGGTTCATCAAGAAGTTTGCGTAGAGAAGCTCATGCTACGATATTTGGGGCACCTATTTCCATTTTATTCATTTTTTTTGTATTTTGACAAAATACACCATATTGATTAATTTATTCTCATTTTGTATTCTAGCAAAATTTGCTATCTTGATTAATTCATTCATTTCGAGCTTTGCTCTCAACAAAACTTTATCTTGTCCATTGTGATAATCTTTTTCAAACATTTTTCATTGAAATAACAATTAATGGACTGACAATATTCAAGCAGAATGAGTTTTGAATATTACTCTGAAAGCTTCTAAATAGTGCGAGGACCTGAAACATGACCATTATTTAGAACTAACCAAACTTAAGGGTTGGAAGCATTTGAGAAAGAATAGTCTAAATTGTGACTATTTCTTTGGTTTTTCTGTTAAAATACCAGCTAGACAATAAGGCATAGTAACACGTCAGTGATAGAACATTGATGAACAACTAGTAATGACAACCTAAGCATTAAAAGAGGATCATTCTCGAAAAATGACATTCTGCATTCATGCAAATATCATTCATACACATCTAGTTATGAGCATTTGATTCATTCTGATTATAACATCCTAATTACTAGGCATAAATAGGTCCATGAAATTGATTCTACAAGTCATGTTCCCCAGAAAACAAGTCATGTTCCCCAGGGAACAGATCAGCGAAACCACATATCCTATACCCCTGAAGTTGCAGTGGGATGGATTGAAGTCATTATGGTAGATCTTGTATTCCTGTATTGGCAGCAAAGTAGATCAAAGACACCAGCCTCGCCTCCCTGAGTTTGCGGCGGAGCAAGTTGAAGATAACAGATCTTGTCTTCCTGCATTGGCAGTGAAGTAGATCGAAGACACCAGCCTCGCCTCCCTGAGTTTACAGCGGAGCAGGTTGAAGATAACAAATTTTTTCTTCCTGTATTGGCAGCAAAATAGATCGAAGACACCTGCCTTATCTCCCTGAGCAGTAGTGGAGTGGGTTAAAGTTTACAAATCTTGTCTTCCTGTACTGGCAGTGAAGCAGATCGAAAACACCAGCCTTATCTTCCTGAGCAGCAGTGGAGTAGGTTGAAGATTGAAGATTTTGTCTTCCTATACTGGCAGTGAAGCAGATCGAAAACACCAACCTTATCTTCCAGAGAAGCAGTGGAGTAGGTTGAAGATTGCAAATCTTGTCTTCCTGTATTGGCAGTGAAACAGATCGAAATAACAAGCCTTATCTCCTTAAGTAGCAGTGAAATAGGTTAAAGATTGCAGGTCTTATCTTCCTACACTGGTAGTGAAACAGATCAAAAACACAAGCCTTATCTTTCTGAGCAGAAGTGGAGTAAGTTGAAGATTGCAGATCTTGTCTTCCTGTACTGACAGTGAAGCAAATTAAAAACACAAACCTTATCTCCCTGAAGTTGCAGAAAAGCAGGTTAAAGATACAAGTCTTATCTCCCTAAAGTTGCAGTGGAGCAGATTGAAGCTACTGATCCTGTCTTCCTAAGCAGTAGTGGAACAGATCAAAGACAGCAAACCTTATTTCCCTAACGTTGCAGTGGAACAAATTAAAGCAACAACAACAAAACTTATTTCCCTGGCGTTGCAGTGAAACAGAGAGGATACCAATCTTATCTCCCTAAAGTTGCAGTGGAGCAGATTGAAGCAATTAATCCTATCTCCCTAAAGTTGCAGTGGAGAGGATTAAAACGATAAATCCTATACCTCTGAAGTTGCAGTAGGTCGAATTAAACCTACCATAACAAGTCTTATCTCCCTGAAGTTGCAGTGGAGCAGACTAAAGATAACAAAACTTATCTCCTTGAAGTTGCAGTGGAGTAGGTTGAAGTAACAAACATTATCTCCCTGAAGTTGCAGTGGAGCGTATTGAAGCTACTAATCTTATCTCCCTAAAGTTACAGTGGAGCAAATTAAAACGATGAATCTTATACCTCTGAAGTTGCAGTAGGTCAGATTAAATCTACCATAATGAGTTTTATCTCCCTAAAGTTGTAGCAAAGCAGGCTGTATAATAGTGGATCTTATCATATCAAACCTTATCTCCCTGAAGTCGCAGTGGAGCAAGTTGAAGCAACAAGTCTTATCTCCCTGACGTTACAGTGGAGCAGACTAAAACTACGAATCTCATCCCTCTGAAGTTGCAGCAGAGTGGATTGAAGACACAGATCTTATCTCTCTAAAATTACAGTGAAGTAGATCGAAGCAACAAGACGCAGTGGACTGGAATGAAGCTATCAAAAAAAGTCAAGACGCAGCGAGACTGGGCAAAATTGGTCTTTCTTAAAAGTCTTTGCTCCATTCCCGTTACACGACAATGAGCAAAGAGGGGCAGCTGCACAAGCCAATTTTTTCCCGGGGCCCAATATGACCCAAACAAAACCAAACACCAAAATAAAAATAAAACCAAAATATCTCAAAAGTCCATCACCAGCCCAAAACCACAAGCAGCCCAAATACAATTAAACCCTAGCCCAACAAACCCACAAAACTTAACAAGATTTCAGCCAAAAAAAACTCTAGGTGCGCCGCACCTAGGTCCACCAACCATTGCGCATCAAGAACCGAAGCTCCCTCGATTAGCCTATCGCCGACCATTTATGCGTCTGATACCTGCAAGAGGAAATGAACACGCAACATCCAACGCCAACAAGCAAAAACAAACGCAAAAAGACAAAAGGAAATAATAACAAATAGCCTTAGTTCAGCTATAAAAGTCGAAAATGAAACCATTGTATTTTTCTTCTGGAGATTGAATACAAAAAAACAAAAGAAAAGACTTTGAGTTTAAGGTGATATTTTGTTTTTCATGTTTTAGATCTAGGGTATTTTTTTATTTTTAATCTACAAAAATAAAAAGAAAAAAGAAGAAAACCTCACCTGGAATCGCGCCGCAAGCCCCGTTGCCGGAAATCCTTTTTTCTTGTAGTCGAAATCAGACCGAGAGGGGGCGTGAGAGGTCTTTTACCTTCGGCCTTTGGGCCTAGAAGGCTTGGCCTTCAAACTGCTTTTAAAACAGTGTTTAAAATAGGTTTTGTGTGGCTCCAACCGCCGCTCATGGTGGAGCCACGGTGGCGCTGCAGCGGTGGCCACGGCCAAACCTCAGACCGGAAGGGGGAAGAAAAGTTGATAGGGTTTTTCTTTGTTTTTTTAGAAGGAAGTCTGAAAATGAATGTTTTAAAAAAAATTTGGCTTTTAAAGTAGTTTGAAACGGCATCGTTTTGGGCCAGTGCTCCAGGCGCCAAAACAGCGTCGTTTTGGCCCTAACCCACGACCCGATCCAGCAGCCCACAGGATCAGCGTGTTTTCGTGGTGATTGGGTTATTTGCACGCTGGGTCATTCCCCTTTTGCGCTGAGATGCAATTTGCCCTTTTGTTTCTTTCATTTTGGCCTGATGATTTAATTCGGATTTCATTTTAATCCGCGCTGAAACGCCGCGTTTTGTGGTTGGGGAATATTGCTCGATCAGTCCCTCGTTCCTGGCACGCATTTCATTTTAGCCCCGAGCTGCTTCTTTTTATTTTATTTGCAATTTTAAACCCACGAATTTTATTCAGATTTCTATTTAATCCTTAACCTCCAATTCCAACCTTTTACAAATATTACTTCATTTAAATTTTTATATTTATGATTCCCTTTTTTATATTTTATTTATTTCATTTCATTTTTATTATTCATATTAAAATGTTTGATATTAGCTACTTTAAGTTGTTTCATATATTACCTATTTAAATTGCTTTCTATGTTATTTTATTAAAAGTTTTACATGTATTATTTATTTTAGATTTTATATCATTTCCTTTAAACTGTTGTAAACTATTTTGTGCAATGTTTGTTTTAAATTGTTTGAAATTGTTTATTGCAAACCATTATATGTTTTAGTTATGTTAAATTGTACATTGTTAATTTTGAATATTTCACATTATTCATTTTAAATCTTTATTATTTACTCTAAATTGTTGTTATGTTATTTTAGTTCATTCGTTTTGATTATTAGTTAGCATTGAAGTAACGTACATCATGCGATTATTGCTATCATGCGAGTTATGAATTGTTTACTCGTATTTTCATATTATCGTCATTCATCAATGTAATCCTTTATTCACATTGTTTTAAACGTTACATTAATTTTTACTCAAACGTGCAAAAATGAAAATTTTAACAAAAGGTAATATTTTTGCGTTTCGGTGATCCGAGATATTGTACCCTACCTTACGAGGTTTTGGTTTTCTCGCTAAAACCAAATAGCAAAATATCCTTTTAAATTTTTAAAAGATAAATGAAGTCCTGATAAGGCAATATTTATGCGTTTTGGTGATTCGAGAAATCGTACCTTAACTTACGGGGTCTCGATTTTCTCGTTAAACTCAAATGACAAAATATCCTCTTTAAACTTTAGAATATAAAATTTCAATAAAAATTAAAGGCAAGCTTATTCTCTATGGTTCCAAATATCATGTCCTAACTTACGGGATCTGATGTTTCGTTACTTTGAGACGAGTGAGTCTTTAACTCTCCTTTCGATTTATTCAAGCATTTTTTAATAATATTAATAAAAATGGACCGTATTTTAAATTTCCTTTCTAATTTTCAACTTTCGACATTAAGATATTAAGTAATCAATTAGGTACCAATTTTGGGCGTTACGAGGGTGCTAATCCTTCCTCGTACGTAACCGACTCCCGAACCTGTTTTTCTGAATTTCGTGGACCAAAATCTTTGTTTTAATATAATCAAATCATTTATTAAAAACAATCACTTTTCGAGGTGATCCGATCACACCTCATCAAAAAGGATTGGTGATGACTCCCATTTTAGTTTTCATTTTCAAAATTCAAGTAGATCCCATTTTATCAAAAATTGGTTTCGACACATACTAACACTTCCATTTCAATTAATTTCTCTATATCATATATTTAGTTAACATGTATTTCATGATTAAGAATTCAATAGAACTCATTGACTTATTACCTATCCTTTAAACCATAGAGTTTATATATGTTTATTATATATATATATATATATATATATATATATATATATATATATATATATTCATTCCGTATATATCATCTAAATATTATGTAATTCATAAACTTTAACGTAAGATAAATAATAATATCTAAGGTACTTACCTTTTAGATGTTCTACAACACAAAATTATACTTCCGTACGTGAACTTAAATCTCACCTCCATCAAGCTTAAAATTTCATTTCTCATTATTTCTCCATTTACCATATACAAAAATACAAACCAAAAATTAGCATATAACTTTCTAAGCTTTATCAAAGCAATTAAATTCAATTAATAAGCTAGGAGAGGTGGAAATCACCATCAATTATCTTTTTGAAGCTTTCTCCCTCTAGCTTCAATTTTTCTTAATTAAAACTTACGGAATCCTAGACTAAAAATGGAGTTTTTGATGGTGAAAAACTAGTATTAAGGTTGTTTTCTAAGAGATTTTAGCAAAATCTCAAAGTTTGATTGTTGGGTCTTTAGAGAATTTGAAGGGGAAAGAAAAGAAAATTGAAACCAGGCGATAGTGGAAAGAAGGCTAAAGAATCCTTTCTTCCTCTTTAAAATAAAACTCGAGTGTAAAAGCTCGTTCTATCAATTTCAAGCCCAAAGTTCAAAAATTGAACCCATTCTTCTTAATTCATGACACAATGGTCCAAATAAATTTCCATATATCAATTGTTTCATCAATATAATTTTTCCATCATAAATGCATTTTTATGGTAAAATTATCATTTTGCTCCTTTTTACTATTCAGCATAATTTCTTCTCAATAGTAGACACTTATCGAAACCAAATATCATGATTCATATGTAACCTCTCTAACTAATCCATGAATAGTGAAAATTATACTTTTACCCATTTCTCGATAAAATGAAAATTTTACAATTTAGTCTTTATACTTTACAATATTTCTAATTTAGTACCAAAAGTGATTTTCACTAAATAATCCAACTTATACTTATGCCAATTCATCACTAATAATTCTTTTTCCCATTTTGGTCAAATTTTCACTTTACTCCTTAAATTTTCAAAATTCATGATTTGATCCTTTCCTCATGTTTTCACTTCTAAATTTTTTCATAAATTATCATATTTAAAATCACTTTATTTTCATAAAAATTCTTTTAATTGGCTCATTTTTAATTTTCTCGAAAATTTAACATATTCACTAATAGTGCCACATGTCTAATTAGAAATTTTTGAGATAGTACATATCTACTTGATTTTAGTGAGAATTCAAGGTGGGTTGAAGAAATTTGAGGTTGATCGCCAATATACCCTTGGAGCTAGAAAAATGAAGAAATTAGTCCAAAAGTGATTTTCGTTGTACTAGTTCATATTCCAAGTCATTCTCATGTTAAATAATCAAAATTACCTCATATTTCTCAATTTGGTGGAATTACATTTTAGTTCTCTAACTTTTTAAAATTTAAGATTTGGTTCTTTATCCACATTTACACATTCACAATTTCTATATTGATTTTCATTTCCAATATAAATTTAATTCCTTATGAATTCTCTTTATCTTACTCATTTCCATATTTCTTTAAAAATTCACTAGACACGATCACGGAACAATATCAAATGTAGGAAATTTTGGGGCGTTACATGTTTCTCAACCAATAGTTGGTTTGTTTCCTACTTCACAACCTGTTAGAGCTACTAGGATTGCAACCTCTAGCAACTCTGGAATCGCGGAGAAAGGAAATGAGGTGTTAGGGTCTATCTTTAGCTCTCATAATCTGTACATGAAGTTTTTAAGCTAGCGAGATAAACTTACCACGGATGATTTTCCATTGAACCCCGAGGAGACCATGTCTCGCTTGATCGCCAGTATACCCGTGGAGCTAAAGGATGTCGGTGCTCCATATCTGCCCATAAATCTAATGGGTTCGTAGCCAACTGTTTGAGAGAAAGTGTGCTAACCTTTATGAAGCTGGCTAAGATCTGGTTGCATTGTCAGACAAAGGCTAAAGACTTGCTGCATGAAAGTAATGCGTTTAAGGCTTGTGGAGGAGTTGAAGCATATTTTGATTCCATGAACACCTCCAGCGAAGCACAGGAGAATTTTAGAGAGCAATTTCACGATAAAGTAATTCTTCCTCCTGCTACTTTGCAAGTTGAATTAGGAGAAGTATCGATGCTGAGGATGAAGGATTTTCTTCCAACTAGGGTGTAATTGAGCTAAGCAGAGCCTGAATACTGTGAAGCTCGAACTCGATCAAATATCTATTTTTAAGTTCCAGCTTCACTCGAGATATAATTGAGTTACTTGAGTTTGAGCTTAATTAAGCTCATTTACCACTTTTTGTATTAAAATAGTTAACTAATGGAGTTAATTGTCCGTCAATTGTTTGAACTAACTAGAAACATTATAAAAATAAAGAACCAAGTTACATTAAACTTGAGTCTAATGACTAAATTTTAAATTTAAGTATACTAGAAGGACCAAAACTCCGAGAAAAAGCTATGTTCAAATGTTCGGTCCTGTTCTCAATGGATAATTTTAAATTTCTTTTAAAATCATAATTATCTCGGAATTATAAATATAATTAAATTGTGTCATATATGGATGAAAAATAAAATTATGTAACAACTATATTTATAAAAATTAATATAAAAATAAATGAGGTTCTAGTTGAAATGGAAAAATAGAGATGTTAAAAGCTATGTGTGTATTTTCTATTTTTATATAAAAGATATAAAGAGATAAAAATATCTTTAAGATTATATGGTACGTTTTGTAAAATAATGATATTTTAGTCGTTATTCAATTGAGTTGGTGTTCAATAAACTATAATTAAATAAACTATCAAATTAAGAATGCAATAAACGATAAATACACTAAATTTATATTCGGTGAGACTTAAATTAATAATATCAACGAAATCTTTTATCATTATATTAACAACTTAGTATAACGAAATTGATAATATAAGGGGGGAAAAACATTCCAACAAACTCTTTTTGGGTTTTTTTAGTACATGGATGAAATTTGAGGCATTTATATTGAAAATGTTGCGAAAATGAGTGTCGACCAGCAGAGTTAATGGAGTTATTCATGTCCCATATATATACATATTTAACGTGGGATTGTAATAGTTAAACATGAAAAACATGGCTCACTTGGTCTAACTTCAGAAGTATTTGGTGCATGATATGTCGGTATGGGCCTCGAACTTGGAAGTTCCGGCAACGGTGCCTCAAAGTTAAGAACCTGAATAGCTTGCCTTATTGACGGTCTTGAACTCGGGTCAGGATGAACACACCACAATCCAACGATCAACAAGCATTCGATCTGTTTATAGTCGAACTCCATGCATAGTTTCTGGTCCACAACATCAAGCAGCCTTTGGTTTCCATATGAATCCCACACCCAGGCCACCAACGATGCCTTGGACTCTTCATATTCAGGCTCTATTGATCGTCTACCACACGCGATTTCCAGTGCCACAATGCCAAAGCTATAGACATCTGATTCCTTACTAACTTTTCCCGAAGAAATGCACTCCGGTGCCATATAACCGATGGTTCCAGCTAATCGAGTAGTTTGCGAACCTTTTGCATGATCAACTAGCCTAGCTAACCCGAAATCCCCGAGTTTAGCATTGAAATTTGAATCCAACATGATGTTGCTGGCTTTGATATCCCTATGTAGCACACAATGATCGCCTTCTTCATGTAGATACAATAGAGCCGACGCCAAGTCCTGCATGATTTTGCATCTCACTTCCCAGTTCAGTAAGCTTTTGCCTTTGAAAAGATGGGAATCTAGGCTACCATTAGCCATGAACTCGTAAACGAGTAGGAGCTCGCGTTTTTCGTGACACCAGCCAATAAGCTTGACCAGATTTTTGTGTCTCAATCGGCTAATGATCTTCACTTCGGATGCATATTCCTTGATTCCTTGTTTAGAGGCCTTTGAAATCCTTTTAACAGCAACATGGGTATCCAAGTCCCTCAAGTACCCTCTATAAACTGCACCAAAACCTCCCTCTCCTAGCTTTTCACCTTTGAACATATTTGTCACTTTTGCTAATTCTTCCAGGGAAAATTTCCTCGGCGCCGCTCCATGTCGAAAGTCACTGTCGTGAAAGAACATATCCGATACGTGATCGTGATCGTCTACATTGGTGTCGTCCTCTCGTCTTAATCTCCTTAAAAAGAACCACAAGAACACACCTAGGCCAAAAATCAAAGCACAAGCTCCAACAATTAACCCCACCACTAACAAACCTAGGCCAAGAATCAAACCAGAAGCTCCAACAATTAACCCCACCACTAATCCTCTAATGTTTTTCCTCCTTTTCGGGTGTTCTGAAGGAAAGGAATGTGGTGCAGGAGCAGCGCTTGGAGAGATTGCTCCGATGATTACATGATTGTCATGGTCTCCATTGGCGTTGTCCTTGTTTCTTTTTCTCCTTGAGCAGAAGCAACATCCCAAACATAGGACAACAATCAAAGCACAAGCTCCGACAATTAACCCCACCACTAGTCCCATCAGGTCATTCGGATCAAAGGAATCTGGTTCAGCAGCAGGGTTTGGCGAGATCGCTCCGATGAGTGACCAATTCTCTGGATGCTTAGCTGGAGGGTCATAGTTACAAACAATAAAAGTTCCCCCGTTATTACATCTCACTTTTGCACATCCGAGACGAATTGAATATTTCCAAATCACTTGAGTATAATAGGCACAGTCATAGCCTAGACTACAGCTATTTGATTCAAAGTCATAGTAGTGCTTCTCATCAATCCACATTTTCACAGCATCGGATCCAGAAAGATCATTCTTGCTCCATGCAAGATTCTCACCGTAAGGCCCTCTAGACTCCACAAGCTCACACTGCGATATCCTCTGTTTGGCATGGTCTGCTGCGTACCTTGCCACCACATCGTCCCAAGTGAGGGGGCGAACACCGACTGCTGCACGAGCTTTGTTGTGTACATTCAAGTAGTCTTGAGGTGATGAACCATCTGCTGTGGAACTAGGGCTCGGTGCAGCTGCCACCGTGACGTTGGATCGGTTCGAACCTGGTTGATTGGCTCCCAGGGAACCATGTGTTTCCATACAGCCCAACAGAGCCAAGACGAACAAACAAATTGTTACCGAATTCTTGCATAATTTCATTTGCAAAGAGGGATCAATTAAGCTCATCAAATTATCTATCACAAAAGTAAAGTTACAGTAAGACCCGGCAAAAAGTCCACAACACAGCTCAGCCTAACCAGTGGCTTAAATTACGAGCAATACCATGGGGCATTCGTTACACGATACCCAACAAAAGGACACTTGAGAGGTTGTCTTCGGTAAGCAATTTTAGAACTCTGATAAGTATTTATCGCCTTATGATTTTCGAAAAATGTGAAGTTAATGTTTCTAGTTTGTGTTTTTTTTTTTTTTTGAACAGAAGACGACCACAGGGGTCGACACATATTATTAAGTAAAATCGCTAATTACAGCATGATATAATTAATTTTATCATTATATAATTAGTTCAATAATTTATACAAAAGATGTATAAAAAAACACAAATTATATGAAAGAAATTATAAAAATCAGCAATTCAATTATTTATACGCAGTAAATTAGTAGATGCTAGAATCAAATCAGATTAGTCTATTAAATCAATTTGACTAGTGGCAAAAATTGGATATAGATCAAATCGATAGTGATAAAAAAACCAAAATTGAGATAAAAATCAACGGTTGAATCAATTTATAAAATTTATAATAATTTTAATTGTTTATTTTATTATTATTGAATTGACAATCGAATGATTAAATTAAGCACGGATCGTCTAATCGATTCCACCACTAATTTTAAAGCTTTATAATTAAGTAAAAGCCAATAGTATATGTTTATTTATGTTTTAAGTTTTAATCCTTTACTTTTTCAGATTTTAAAATTAAAGTATAATCATTAACATAATTAAGATTATTTTATTCATTTGAATTCTATTATGTCCCTTTTAGTTTTATTTTATTTTATTTTATTTTTTTAAATGACACACCAATAAATTTAACAACCTTAAGAATTAAAATTAAATTTTGAAATATGAAAAACAAATAGAATAAATTTTAAAATATAAAAATATAAAAAATACACAAAGTTATAACATCTTTTTAACTTAATTTTTTGGGTCTAGAAATTCTGAAATTTCCAAGAAAGGAGGAGGAAGAGTGGAGGAGAGCAAGTCAAGCATCGCGGTCTTTACGCAACTAAGTAATAAATAATGTATGGCCTCTCTTTTGTTTGTTTTTTGAAGAAATGGAATTGGTGGACTAATCGGGCTAAGTTTGAAACACGTCTGATCTGACCCGTAATTGTATTCTACATGCGGAAGTTTCTTCGAAAAAAAGGCTAATTTTTATAAATATGTTGGAAATAAAATTTATTTGGAAAATATATTGTTTTTTTTAATTTATTGATTTACGCTATTTTTAGAAAGACTACTTTTCATTAAAAATATATAACTTAGTTTTTTTGGTCTAGTGGTTAAATCTTAGTGTTTTTATCTTTAAGTCTCAAGTTCAATTCCTCTCTTACTCACATTTATATTTTTTATTTCATGTTGTTTTATGTTTTCAATTAATATTTTTAACAACATTATCCATAATTTCACTATTCACTCACGTGTATACTTAAAGCTGTTTATTCGAGTCAGGGTCACTAAATTATTTTTATCTAGAGATACAGAGCTCCAAATTAAGATACGTTAATTTTCTGTGAAACTAGACTCACATATCTTCTTGCCATAAAATTTTCAGATTTTTTGGTTCAGCGAAATAGTACAGTTTATTCTTTAAAGTTTCCCCTGTTTTGCTATCTGACAGTTCCGACCACTCTTCACTAAAAATTAATTATCTCATTGTACTGAATTCGGATGATGTTTATGTTTATTTCTTCTAAAAATAGACTCATTAAGGATTCTAATCATATAAATTATAACTCATAATAATTTTTGTACAATTTTTAATGATTTTCCAAAGTCAGAACAGGCGAACCCGAATTCATTCTGACCTTGTCTCACAAAATCTATTATATCTCATGATTTAGAAATCCATTCCTTACACCGTTTCTTCTATGAGAAACTAGACTCAATAAGATTTAATTTCATATTTTATTCACCCTATCATTCAATTTCCACAATTTTTGGTGATTTTTCAAAGTTGAACCACTGCTGCTGTCCAAAACTGTTTTAGTGTAAAATGTTGATTTCCATTTTGCCCCAAATTTCACAGTTCATACAATTCAGTCCTTGCTTAATTAACCCCTCAATTAAGCTAAATTTTCTCAATTAGTACTTTACCTAGACATTATAACTTATTTCACAACTATTGAAATTCATAATTTCCACATAAAACCTTAACTTCAAATTCTTTTACTATTACGTCTCAAACATTCACTTTCTATTCAATTCTTTCAATCAAATTGGCATATGAACAATTTAAAGCTCTAATTCCATGCTAAATCATCATATACTTCCAGTATGTATTCATTGCAACTTTCAACTACTTTCATATAATCAAAAACTAATGAATACAACCAGTGGGCCTAGTTGTAAAAGTCACAAAAATATAAAAATTTCAAGAAATAATCAAGAATTGCACTTACCTGCAGTAAAAATATGAAGAACCAGCTTAAAAAAACCCTTCAATGGTGTTTTAGCTGATGAGAATGCAGAAAAATAAAGAGAAATCCAGATAATTCAACTTTGGTCCTAACTTTATTAAGCAAATTTTACAATATTTCAATTTTGCCCTTAATTCTCCTTACTTTCTTGCTGATTTCATGCCTTTGCCGTCCAACCCAAATAGACCTTGGGTCTATTTTCCTTTTAAACCCTCTTCCTTTTATCATTTAAGCTATTTAATCATTTCTCAAAATTTTTGCATTTGTTACAATTTAGTCCTTTTGTTCAATTAATTATCGGAACTTTAAAATTTCTTAACTAAACTTTAATACTAACTTTTTAACACTCCATAAATATTTATAGAAATATTTATGGCTCGGTTTAAAATCCCCGAGGTCTTGATACCTCATTTCGATTCTAATTATTTTAATATTTATTTCTAGTGCACTATTCACTATTTCAAAAATTTTCCTAACTTCACATTTAACTTATACTTACTAAATTAATAGTATTTTCTACCCATTTGTCGTATCCAACACTTCTGAAAATTCAGGCCATTACATTTTTCCTCGTCGAATTTGTGGTCCCAAAACCACTGTTCTGACTAAACCCAAAATCGGGCTACTACATCCTAACTTACTGGGCATGATCCTTTTTTTTTCTCAAGTTTTAAACGATCTCGGGAATTAAGAAAAGATCATGTCCTAACTTACTGGGTATGATCCCTTTTTTAATCCGAGATAGCTAAATACCTTTTAAATAAGTAAAATTTTGGCATTCATTCGCGCATTGGGAATTCAAGACATTGTGTCCTAACTTATTGGATATAATTCTCTTTCTCGATTAACGTGAAATATGCCTTTTTCCCGAAAATTTTCAACATTTCAATAAAAGATCATATTTTAAATCTCCTTAAAGTTTTCAATCTTCGACACTAAGACATTAATTAATCAACTAGGTACCAATTTTGGGCGTTACGAGGGTGCTAATCCTTCCTCGTACGTAACCGACTCCCGAACCCCTTTTTTTGAATTTTGTGGACCAAAATTGTTGTTTTAATAAAATTAAATTGTTTATTAAAAACAATCACTTTTGAGGGTGACCCGACACACCTTATCAAAAAGGATTGGTGGCGACTCTCATTTTTTTTTTTCAAAATCCAAATCGACCCTGTTTTACAAAAAATGGTGTCAACATCTTTATTTTTAGGAATTTAATCTTTTTATTTTTTTAAATTTAAAAATTTAAGTCTATTTGTTAACACTGTTAAATTCTCCGCAGAAGCAGGGTTTGGCGCAGCTGCCACCGTGACATTGGATTGGCCAGTCGAACCTGGTTGAGTGGCTCCAATGGAACCATGTGTTCCCATACGGCTGAACAGAGCCAAGACGACCAAACTAAAGGCTACTGAAATCTTGCATAACTCCATAAGACATCCAAAAGATGCCCTTTGCTGCCTGCTCAATTAGCTCATCAATTATCAATCACAAATGTCAAGTTACAGGTGGGCCTAACCGGCAACTGGACGATATGTGGCTTAAATTATGGGCAATACAGCGGGGCTGATCATCCCAACTTTCACGTCACCCAACAAAGCGAGACTCTATTGAGAGAGCTAGTCAACAGTTAGGGACAAAAATGAAAGACTGACTAGTGATTATAAGGTCAAAAGATATATACCATTAAAAGATTGATGGAATAGAACTTGCATGGGAGCTTGGCTATCATAAAAAACAGGTGGAATGCGACGATGTTGTTGTCGTGAAACAATGGGACGTTCGAATGATCTATGTATACCGCGAGGCCAACATGGCAGCAAATTAGATTGGATGGCCAAACTTTCTGTTGAAGCACATCCTGGGCAGACCAAATATCAAATTCCACTCCAAGAGATGTTCACTAGCTGTTGCTTTGTGATCGTTTAGGGGCAACTCGTACATGAGCCTGTCCAGCTTAGCTATTTATGTCCTAGAGTATAATGGACATATGCCACTTAAATTACATACGCTGGATTTCAAATTATAACAGTCCTTTTTTTTTAATCCACATTCTCACAGCATCATATTCAAAAAGTTGAAAATCAAATTTTATTTTTATTAGATAATTGAATTTAAATGAGTGAATTTCTGTATTTTTTTAATATTCAAGCTTTAAAAGTGTAATTTAAACTTAAATTGCTAATGAGGCTTTTTGATAGTGTTAGCAAATATAATTTGAACTTAAATTACTAAAATTTATTATTAATTGAAAATTTCAAGTCGTATTTCGAAATCCAAAATAACATGTATCTAATAAGGTATCGATTTTTAAATCTTATGATGGTGCTATAATCTTCCATGTACACAAATCCAATAATTATCTTTTTTAAAAGATAATTTTTTTAAAAGATAATTTTATAGGTATTCGATCACTCTTAATAAGACTTTAATCTTTAAAATAATATTTTTCCCATAACTTTGCAAATAGCATCTAGCTAATTTCTCGGTAAAAAAAGGTTTCAACAACGAGAAATGATTGTATGAAATTGTGATCTCACGTCATCTTTATCCTTTTTCCAATAGGAGAATGACAAATCAGATTTTTCTTCCTGATTTTCAGATTTTTCCTCTAAAAAAATTCAAATTGAACTAAAAATACTAAAATTTAGGAGGAATAAATATGATTTGTCATTCTCCTATTAGAAAGGATAAAGATGACATGAAATCATGATTTCATACAATCCATTCTCTTCAACAACATACGATTAGTTTATGTAATTTTGTATTCAACCATTAATAATTATTACATTTTTTATAAAATTAATTACTATTATCTAATTCAAATAAAAATAAATTTATATTAAAAATATTTTTGAAAGCATTTTTGAATAAGTATTAATGAAAATCTAATACTTAGCATTACAATATTTACTAAAGACATCCTAAGGATTATAAATTTATTCAGAATGATTAAAATATAGGAATATATCAACTTTTTCAAAACAAATATACCTTAAACTTTTTTGTCAATTTATTTTCAAATATCTCATCAATCGGTAAAAGACATCTCTAATCTCTTATAATTTTGAAATTAAGAAATTAGTCTCTCAAAAATTTGAAGCAATTTAATTTCTATCAATTTCAAAAGTGGACAACTAAGGATAATTAATCACGGTTAGTGTTTTCTATCAATCGTGCATAATTTTAATTGGTATAATAACAAATTTAGCATTCAATGTTTACATATTTTGTCATTTTTCCTTAATTCTAAAAAATCAACAAATTGAACCTCAACATTTACACAAATGTTGCAAGGTCAACTTGTTAAATTAGGATAAAATTGACAGAATGTGTAAATTTGAAGGCTAAATTTATTATTATACTAATCAAAATCATGTACAATTGATGAAGACGATAACATCGTAATTAATTATCCTTAATTACTCACTTTCAAAATTGATAGAAATTAAATTACTTTAATTTTTAGAAAATCAGTTTACTCAGTTTCAAAATAAAATTTCCGCATCAACCTTCAAATTATATATATAAATATAATTTAATTTACACTTATTTGTTATATAAAATAAAAAAATAATTTGGACTTATCAGTTATCAGCTTTATGTATGTGTGTATATACATGCGCGAAAAATTGTACTTATCAGCTATATATGGGACAGTGGTTCAAAATTAAAAAGGAAAAAGTCATATATGCCAAATTTTGCTATCAGTCCCTGTACTATAGGTAAAATATGAGTTTAGTCTTTATACTTTTTGCTCCATTTTAATCTCATTGCTTTTCCAAATCAATCAATTTTAGCACTTGTACTTTTTAATTTTGATATTTTAATCTTGAACCAAACAATACAAGTTAAATCCGTTAGATTAAATTCTGCTATTGGTCTTGTAAGTTTTGTAGATCTAGTCTTGATCCTTCAATTTGATCAGTTTTAATCCTTATACGCTTCGAATGTTGATATTTCAATATTAACTCGAACAACAACAATTAAGTGATACAATGTGACTTTTTGTGAATATTATGTAAAAATAGCAAACTAACATGATAACACACGTGTGATAATATGTTTGCCTCATAAAATTATTTTAAAATTTTAACTTAACAAATTTCACAACTATCACTCAATTAAAACTGGAGTTTCAAAATTGTAATTTACATATAGTATAGTGACTACTAGCAAATTTGACAAGTACATGTATGGGAATGGGAGCAAGAAGTTCTTTTCTCTGCTTTGTCGGATAAACATTTTATAGATAATTGGAGTTTATTCGTACATTTTCAACACTTTTTATTAAATTTCATGTCCAACTTAAAACAATGAACATTAATTAGGAATTTATGGTCGTTGGTATCACGATTGTTGAAAGTTTTTTAATCTTCGTCTATTTAGAATTTAATTTTTATATTTTTATTTTTAGGAATTTAATCTTTTTATTTTTAAATTTAAAATTTAAGTTTATTTGTTAATCTTGTTAATTTTTTTAAAAATTTGTTACGCTATGCTTTTGAATTTTAAAAAAAAGAACTCACTTGGCCTACATGTAACAAAAAATAACATTGTAACAGACCTGAATTTAATAAAAAAATTACAGTGCTAATAATTCTTAAAATTCACATTTAAGCAAAGTACTTTTTTTTTACTAAACTTTCAGACTGGGCTTTATTTAATATATAAAACGAATTACATAACAAAAGGTCCAAAGAAAAGAAAAAACATAAAAACAATGAAATTGGCCTAAAGACTTAAAGTGGCCCAAGGAAAAAATAGCCTAGACTTAAATTCAGAGTAATCTAGAAAAAATAATAATAACACCGAAAAATTGCCCAATCAGAAATCACTGATTACCTTCCTATCTATAAGCCATCATTTATTTTTTCTTTTTGACGATTTCAGTTCTCAGGAAAGCTATCCTTTCAAAACTGTTCATCTACTTACTTAGGGCCAATTCTTCAATGTTTTCAAAAAATACTTTTAAAAATTGTTGTGGAGAAATATTTTTGAAAAATTTGAGTGTTTGATGTTACTGTCAAAAAGTCTTTTGAAGAATAAAATGTCTATTTTAGATATGATATTATAAAGTAACAAATATGTATTTACATAATGTTCAAATTAGGTAATATTATGATATTTTAGCAAAAATATAAAAAATAATCTATTATAACTTATTGTTAATATTTTAATAATAATATTAATTTTAAATATTTCTAAGTAATTAATATTAATTATTTATTAAATTTAATTAGAATATATAAACTATATTTAAATATTTAAATATAATAATTAAATATTTGTAATTAGATATTGACATAATTGTATTATTATAAAAATTATTTTTATTTTTAATTAATGCTTTTAACACATTTGTATTATTTTATTTTAAAATGTATTTGAATATATAACTCATATTAGATATCAATATAACATAGTAAACATAAAATTAACAAATTAAAATATTACATATATTTGGATTAAAGTTTTAAAAGGGATAATATTTATATACTAAATATAAATTCACAATAGACATGTACTGAAGCATATACATAGAGTGCTCTAATCTTGTTCTCAATTATATTATTTCTTTATAATTAATTTAACTTGTTCAAAACTATTAAGAACATATATTATATAAATATGTGGTTTCCAACTAGGAAGCTCTCAAATTTTCAACTACAATTTCATTGAGCAAATTGAATAAAAATTGCATCCAGAATGGCAAAAATGTCATCAATCTCCAAAGTCTAGTTTGCAACTAAATACTTCATATCTGTCCGGGGAAATTTTCTTATAGAAAGAAAACACTTCAAACCATCTTAAATTAGTAATATGGGAAAAAGACTATTAGATGGACAAATGTCAGACACAGGAAAGACTCAAATGAAGTCAATTTCATAATATAAGATTCTAGGAAGAGGGAAGAGTGTATTGCATTTCATTTAAGGGTTCAGCTAAAATCTTTAAACAGAATCAGACCCATAGTAATAAAACTTGTACATACCATGATGTAAAAAAGTACAAGGGAAACAAAAGAGCAAATTTCAATCCACTTAGATGTTGAACATATTTTGAATAGACCAACAAAATCAGCTATCCACTGTAGCATACTTGAGAACTCTATAGGGAGTTGATACACATAAAGCATGACAATGCTGAAGCCTACATAAAACTGGAGAGCCTTCCACAACCTTGACAAAAAAGAAACAAAACATAAGCTACTAAAAACATTAACCAATGATCAAATCAAATTCATTGACAAAGAAAATGAAATAGAATAATGTACAAAGAGTCAAGAAGCAATCACCTGAATAGTCCTAGAAAATTGCTAGTCAAAGACCAATCCACTAGCCCAATACAACTTTCAATGAAAAATGGGAGAGAAATCCACGAAGGATGGCTAATTCCCACAACCAACTGAATAGCAGGTAGAAGCAAACAGGAAGCAACTCTAAGATGGGAACCTTTCATGAAATAAAAAACGCGATCATTTCAGTTGGCTAACCAACGAAATAGCAAACTACTAGGCATACACATTATATGTTATTAATGCAGTTTGTGCATACATTGGATATTACTAAGTTGGCAAGGATACAACTCAATACTGCATGAAACACAAAGCATTTGTTCGCAAAGAAAACTCATTTGTTTTGTTACCACATGAAAACCCTTGACTAGATTGACAAGAACTCTAAATTGAATATGAGGCAAAATAATGCTTTAGAAGTTCTAATAGCTAACTTATAAGCTTTAAGTAGGCTACAGAGATTAATAATTTCACCTCCAATCCATAAGGCCCTAAAGATCACAAGAGAAATATTCCACTGGTAAAACATGTGCTATCATTGACACAAAATGAGAAAAGAATAATAAGGCTTCACTGCTGCTGTAAAAGAGGGACAATTAGGGGAAGAGTGTTGAACTTGATTTAATTCATTTAACAAAGTGAATAAAATCAGCTCTAGTTCATATCCTTTGCATGCAATGAGTTAATCCTAAAACATGCATATAGGATTGCTAAATGGATCCTGTTTTGGGTGGGGAGTGTACATAGTGCAACAATATCACTACATAAAAAACAATTAGAAAAGTAAGGAAATACTTACAAACCTAATTGTTCAACAACTGTTAATAAATGACCCCAACAAGTATACCGCCACGGAACAAGACCGAATATGTTCCCATGTATATCAAGCAATGCAACTACTAGCACTAGAAGTTGTGTAACCAAAAAATATATCACAATGGGAGATCTCCAAGACTGGATTCTGCAAAAGCATAATCAAAGGGACAAACTATCAAAATATGCAGAAGAGACTGAAGGAACAGAAGAATTAAAGAAAATAAAATATATCCTTACATCATAAAACCAATTAGCTTGAGCCACCAAGCATCTCCTACACTCTGTTTATAGCCTCCAACAGCCCATATAACAAGATATGCAACTTGTGAAAGAAAAACAAGTAAGGAAAATATGATAATAGGTCACAGTAACAAATATTTCCTCCTGAAACAAAATCAAACAATTAATTTTAAGGAGAAAGAATTTTTGTAAAATCAGTCAATTAATTTCTGTAAAATTTCTGTAAAAATCAAACAATAAAAACAACTAAAAACTAAAGCATAATGAATAATTAAAGAGAAGAAAAAGAAAAGATACTCATCGGCGAAAGAGGAACAAAGAACCAGAGGAAAGAACTTTGTAAGAGAAAATATGAAAAAAATGGGTATAGCCAAAGAACCAGAGGAAAGAACATTTTCTGGGGAGAATACAGGTTAAAAATAGAAATTATCAGCCAAAAGAGCTGAAGAAAAGTTAAAATTTTCAACTTCTCCATCTGCTAAAAAGCACTTTTTTTAAGCTAAAAATTATTCTGAAATAGTGTTTGTTCTTCATTGCTTTTAAAGAAAAACAACTTTTTCTTGCAAAAGTCCATCTCAGATGGACTGGAGAACGGAGCCTTAAGGATTTCCTTTCTTTTTTTTTCTCTTCTCTGACCATTTTCAGTCTGGTTCTCGCGCCCAATCGGTTTCCTTGTGGTTTTTGACGTACCCAGGGATGCTCTTTACCAGGTACACCTCCTCCTTCTTTTTCAAAGATTCTGTTGCTAGTATATGTGCTAGAGCATTTGCTAATCTTGGTGTATATTTGAACACGATATTTCTAGATCTAGCTGTTCTTTGTTGAATATTGTGTATACACACTCCTACGTGTGATCGATCTTGACTTTTTGCTTTACATTTCTTGATTATTGCTAATGAGTTACCTTCGACAATGATCTTCGACCACTGTATTTCGATTCCTATTTAAACTGCTTTTCGACATGCAAGCACTTCAGCAGCGAAGGTGGAGGCCACCTCTTGTTGGATTTCTAAGCAAGATAAGAGGACGGTCCCTTCATCATTTTTGGCCACAATACCTGAAGTCGATTGGTAATGACGCCCATCGTACGCCCTTCGAAATTACAGGTTTTCTTTTTCTAATACCATTTAGTTCAGTAATATAATTATTAACGAAACTCGTTATTTCCAGACCAGTGCTACTTTTTTTTCATGCACCCTAGCATTTTTTCCCCATATGGCCCATAGCGCACAACAAAAAAGTCAACAGTGAAAAAGGGGATTCTGATAAAAAACCCATGCAAGCCACTGTAAAAAAATCCATATTAGTATCCATTAAAATATTCGGGATTGGTAATGTTGTCCAGACTTCAACTGAAATAGGGCATTCGCGGAATAGATGATCGATTGTTTCAGCTCCTCCTCCACATCGGGGGCAAATTGTATTATTAACTAGCTTTATGTGATGCATATTGACCTGTATAGGCAAGTAGTTCCATGATATTCTCTAGATTTTAATTTTGATTTTAGTAGGGAGATTTTGGAGCCAAAGTTTTTTGTAAAAATTCCTATAGTCGGTTTGTAAAGCATAAGCTTTAAGACTTTCACCAGTATTTTGTAATAGTTTATAGGCGCTACGGACCGAGAACTCGCCCAAAGATTCACCACTCCAAACAAGAAAATCATCGTGGGTTCTTGTGCCAATGGGATACAAAGGATCTTTTTAGCATCTCTTTCCGAAAAGGTATTGAAAATCAACTCTCGTTTACATATTCTTTCATTACTATCTATTAACTCAGCAACTTTAGAATCTCGCATATTATGAAAAAAGAAGATATTCTGAGGTTTTTTACGTTTGGAATCCAAGCATCATTATTAATTGAAACATTCGTACTCGTACCCACCCTCCAACAAAGTCCTTTCGGCAAAATAGCCTTCGTCGCCTAGATATTTCTCCATATATAAGAACTTGTATTTCCCAATCGCGAATTTAAAAGATCATCATTCAAAAAATACTTTGCTTTGAGCACTCACGCAATAAGAGAGTTCTAGTTATTTATAATCCTTCACCCTTGCTTCGCTAGTAGGGAAATATTAAACTAAGTCATACTTATGAAACCCATTCCCTCTTCATCTTTTGAACAACACATATGTTTCTACTGGCACCAATGTATTATTTTTTTTCCCATATCCTTTTTGCCACCAAAACTTAGCAAAAATGTTTTCTAATTCCCCACATTAAGATTTCAGTAAAAGAAAGCATGACATAGCATAAGTTGGTATTGCCTGAAGCACAGATTTTATGAAGACCTTCTTGCCCCATTGTGATAGTAATCTTGTACTCCATCCTTCAATTTGCAAGTAAATCATATCCTTGAGATTTTGAAAGGATTCTTTCTTATGTCTACCGACCATATTAGGCAGTCTTAAATATTTTTCCAGATTTATTGAGCTTCTCACACCTAATAAAGTTGAGATTTCTTCTTTTTTTCCCCCTCTGTTGTGTTTGAGCTATAGAAGATCATTGATTTGTTAAAATTCACGCATTGGCCTGAGCATCGTTCGTATTCCTTCAAAATTTCTTTCAATATCAACGCTCCTCTCTTTTTTGGTTCACCAAACAAAATACAATCATCCGCAAAAAGTAAGTGTGATATCTCTGGTCCCCTTCTGCTAGCTTTTGCTCTTTTTAACAAGCACTCTCTTATTGCCAGTCTCATCAAAGATGAAAGTCCCTCACTGCATATCAGAAAAAGGAAAGGGCTGAGTGGATCACGTTGTCAGAGCCCTCTAGTAGGTTTGAAAATGTTTCGTCTTCTCCCATTAATGTTTACTGCATAAGAAACTATGGAGATACATTTCATAATTAGTGCCACCCATTCCCTTGCAAAGCCCATTCGGAGTATTACTTCATTTAGAAAACCCCATTCAACTCTATCGTAAGCTTTGCTCATATCTAACTTCACTGCCATATATCCTTTTTTTTTGGTACGCTTTTGGCGAAAAGTGTGTAAAATTTCATAGGCTAATAGCACATTACCAAAGATTAATCTTCCAATGATGGAAGCACTTTGGGCACTATCAATACATCTCTTAATGATTTCTTGAAGGCGATTTGCTATTGTTTTTGCCACAATTTTGTAAATAACTGTGCATAAACTAATAGGTCTAAAATTAACAAGACTTGTGGGGTTTGGGATTTTTGGAATAAGCATAATATCCATCAAATTTAAAGAGTCAAAATCCTTACCATCTTCAAAATTCTCAAACAGAAAGTTTCAACATCTTTACCTACAATGTGCCAGAATATCTGAAAAAATAATGTCGAAAAACCGTCAGAGCCTGGTGCTTTAGTAGTCCCCATTCCTTTCAAAGCCGAATGAACCTCTTCTGTCGTATATTATGATAATAAAGTTTTATTGATATCAGATGAGATACTAATGTCAATGCCCATTAGTAGGTGGGATAAATTCCCAATTCTATTAGATGAAAATAACTTCTGAAAAAATATAACAGCAGCCTCATTAATCTTTGATTCGTCAGAGATTTCGCCTCATTCATTTGATTCTAGCCTAGTTATTGTGTTTGTTCGTCTACGAACTAGGGCATATGAAAAAAGGCAGAATTATTATCCCTTAATTGAAGCCAATTGGCCCGTGCCCTTTGTTCCCAATACCTTTCATCTTTATTAATCTCCATATTAAGTCAAAATTTGGCATTAATTAGCTTTGCCATCATATCTTCATCCCTCTCCTTCGGCATTAGATTTTCAAGTTCCTTTGTGAGCTTTCGCTTTAAACTGTCTCGACCTTTCTTAATTGTGCTTGCCTATCTCTTCAATCTGATCTGCAACCTTTCAAGTTTTTTAGTAAGCGGACTAGTTGATGACTCCCAAGATTCCTTAATTTCTTGTTCAATAGACTCCTCCATGGTCCACCATGCCTCAAATTTAAAACTTGGGGTCCCCTTACAAATTTTTTTCATTATTTGTATTAAGAAGGAGGGAGCAGTGATCTGATATCAAATGTGTTAAGTGTTGAATATTTCTCTTTGGAAAAAGATGCATCCATTTTTCATTCGCAACGCCCCTATCAAGTCTCTCATTGATGTTTGTTTTCGGTAGATTCCTTCTCTTCCATGTAAACCATACCATCGTATACCCTACATCCACTAATTAGAATTCCTCTAAAACCTCACGAAAGGCCTCTATTATTCTCTCTTCCCTCGGTATACCTACGCTCTTTTCAAAGGAATACATGATTTCATTAAAATCACCACTTACTAACCAAGGATAATTTTGTTCTTGACCTAGTTTCCTTAACAAATTCCACGAGACATTCTTGTTGCTTACATAAGGTGAACCATAAAACCTCGTAAATCTTCATTCTTCATTTACATTGTCCTTCTTAATCATCACATCAATATGGCTTTTTCAGAAACTTCTTAAACTAACCATAATTTCCCCTTTTCCATGCCAAACATAGCCCATCTCGAGAGCCTTCTATTCCGACATCAATTTCATTCACAAAACCACATCTCTTTTTGACCTTTTCCATACGCTTCTCATTAATTTTTGTCTCCATAACAAAGACCATTTGGGGGTTGTATTGCTTCAGCAAATACTGAAACCTCTGTACTGCCCGTGGACTCCCTAATCCACAAACATTCCAACATATAATTTTCATTGCATCCGGTCGGGTTTCCTTTTGGCAGCCGCCAATCCATATTGGTTGGGAACATAAATTTGTTCTGAGTTTTCTATCGACAAAACTGAGACAACTTCGACATATATATCTTCTCTTTCATGTTTCATTCTTTTTGCTCCGTTTTCATAAGACTTTTCTATATTGCATTCTTCGGTTTCTATTTCTGCAAATTTCCTCTTCTTTATTATGCTATCTTCACTATTTTAACTTATTAAGACCGCTGGACCAATTTTTTTCCAACTTGACTTCTTGACTGGATTGGACTTATCTTCTAACATACTATTTCTTTCATTCAACCTTTCAATTTTCTTTACTGCAGACCTTTTTCCTGCATCTTCTCCACCTTTTCTATTCCTGTTGGTTGTAATTTATCCTGTAAGCTTCAGACCATAGCATTCCCATCCTCTTATTGTTTATTCATCTCAGGAAACCTCTCTGTGACACCTATGTAAGAGCATTGAGGCATCATCTTCTTTGAGAGGGCACTAAATTTCAAACTCTTCTTCCCAATTAAGTTTAGTTCAGCTTTTAATGCTAAAAAATATGGTGGATCGTCTCTAATTTTATTTTTTTGCAGGTATCAGTCTAAGACAATCTTTAAAACCATGCCCCATTCTTCTATATCCAAAGTAAAAAATCAGCAACTTCTCATATTTAAAGGAGATCCACGATTTTCGTTGAGTATCGATTGAGACAAAAATACCTCTATGAAGAAGTTTTTGCACATCTAATTGAATTCTAAGATGAAAAAAATCTCCATTGATTTCAATCTAATTACTCTTTCAAAAGTATCCTTAATGGCGTACAATAGATCTTTTGTCGAATTTTGGTAAGCATGGTCCAATCTTGATCCAAAACTAGAAGGAATTAAGCCGGACCTGAATTTTTTCCATCAATTTAACCAACCGATCGAAAAGTACAAGATTTTATCGAAACAGCCATGGTTGCCCTCCATAACTATCTCTAAATTTTGCCCTGCCAATTGAATCTCAATTTTTTTCCTTATCTTCCAGATGCCTTTCATCTGTGCCCTAAAGCTGTCCAGATTGTAAGATTTTTCTATCCATATCGTACAGAGCAGAGTTGATTTCTCATTTGGTTCCATCACCTAACTTTTAACTGATAATTGGATAAGTTCTTCTGCCAAAAGGGATATCTCATCGCCTCCGAACCAATCGTCGCCACCACTTTCCTCCATCTCAAGCCGCAATAGTTACTGTTCTTGCTAAGATACTAAGCAAAGCACTCATGGCCACACATTTAGAACAGAGTATTTAGATTGACTAATGAGATTATAAAAGTTGAGGTACCAAATTATATCAAAATTAAAATATATAAATTAAATTTCAAAATTAAACAAAATATAGATATCAAATTAAAATTTAATCATTCTTATAATCTAAAATAAAAGAGGATTAGAATTAAAATTTACCCATTATACCTTCATGTATATGTATATATATATATAATAGACAGGTATCCCTATGTAGCACACAATGATCGCCTTCTTCATGTAGATAAAATAGAGCCGATGCCAAGTCCTGTACGATTTTGTATCTCACTTCCCAGTTCAGTAAGCTTTTGCCTTTGAAAAGATGAGAATCTAGATTACTGTTAGCCATGAACTCGTAAACGAGTAGGAGCTCGAGTTTTTTGTGGCACTAGCTGATAAGCTTGACTAGATTCTAGTATCTCAATTGGTTAATGATCTTCACTTCGAATGCATATTCCTTGATTCCTTATTTAGAGGCCTTTGAAATCCTTTTAACAGCAACATAGGTATCCAAGTCCCTTAAGTGCCCTCTATAAACTGCAACAAAACCCCCCTCTCTCCTAGTTTTTCACATTTGAAATTATTTCACTTTAGCTAATTCTACTAGAGAAAATTTCCTTAGTGCCATTCCGTATCGAAACTCACCGCCGCTAAAGAACACATCAGATATGTGATGGTGATTGTCTATGTTGATGTCGTCCTTGTGTCTTTTTGTTCTTGAAAAGAAGTAGAAGAATAAACCTAGGCCAAAAATCAAACCACAAGCTCCAACAATTAACCCCACCACTAATCCTCCCATGTTTCTCTTTGGGTGTTTCTAAGGAAAGAAGTATGGTGCAGAAACAGCGTTTGGTGAGATTGCTTTACTGATTGATTAATTTACATCGATTGGAACCTTACCGACAATTTTACCTAGAGGGTCATAGTTACAAACAATAAAAGTTCCCCCGTTATTGCATTTCGCTTTTGCACATCCGAGATTAACTGAATTGCGCCAAATCACTTGAGTATAATGGCTACATATGTGGCTCAAATTACATGCATCGAATTTCAAATTATAATTTCTCTTTTCATTAATCCACATTATTATAGCATCAGATCAAGAAAGGTCATCCTTTCTTCCCGCAAGATTCTCACCGTAAGGCCCTTTTGAAGGCATAAGCTCACAATTCAATATCCTCTTATTGGCATAGTTTGCTGCAGACATTGCCACCATATTGTCCGAAGTGATGGGCCGAACACCAACTGCAGCACAAGCCATGTTGTGTACATTCAAGTAGTCTTGAGGTAATGAACCTTCTGCAGCAAAACTAGGGTTTGGCACAGTTGCTACCATGATGTTAGATTGGTTCTTACCTATGGGATCGTTACTTGGATGGTCATAGTTACAAATAACAAAAGTTCCACCGTTATTGGACCCAATCACTTTTGCACATCCAAGACGACTTGAGTTACGCCCAATCACTTGAGCATATTACCTACATACATGGCTTGAATCACATACACCAGATTTCAAATTATAATAATCTTTCTCATCAATCCACAATCTCACAGCATCGGGTCCAGAAAGATCACCGTTACTCCATGCAAGATTCTCACCATAAGGCCTTCCCGAATGCACGAGGTCACAGTCTGATATCCTCTTTTCGGCATAGTTTGCTGCGTACCTAGCCACCACATTGTTCCAAATGATGGGGCAAACACCAACCACCGCACGAGCTGCGTTGTGTACATGCCAGAAGTCTTGAGGTGACGAACCATTCTTTATAGAAGCAGGGTTTGGCGCAGCTGCCACCGTGACTTTGGATTGGGTCGAACCTGGTTGAGTGGCTCCTATGGAACCGTGTGTTCCAATACGGCTGAACAGAGCCAAGACGACCAAACTAAAGGCTACTGAAATCTTGCATAACTCCATATGATATCCAAAAGAGGCCATTTACTGCCTACTCAATGAGCTCATTAATTATCGATCACGAATGTCAAGTTACATGTGGGCTTAACCGGTAACTACACGATATGTGGCTTAAATTATGTGCAATACAGCGGGGCTGATTACCCCAACTTTTACGTCACCCAACAAAGCGAGACTCTATTGAGAGAGCTAGTCAACAGTTAGGGACAAAAATGAAAGACTGACTAGTGATTATAAGGTCAAAAGATATATACCATTAAAGGATTGATGGAATAGAACTTGCATAGGAGCTTGGCTATCATAAAATACAGGTGGAATGTGACGATGTTGTTGTTGTGAAACAATGGGACGTTCAAATGATCTATGTATACGGTGAGGCCAACATGGCAGCAAATCAGATTGGATGGCCAAACTTTCTATTGAAGCACATCCTGAGCTTCCCAAGTATCAAATTCCACTCCAAGAGATGTTCACCAGCTATTGCTTTGTGATCGTTTAGGTGCAACTTGTACATGAGTCTATCCAGCTTAGTTATATATGTCCTAGATTATAATGGACATATGTCACTTAAATTACATACAATAGATTTCAAATTATAATAGTCCCTTTTATTAATCCACATTCTCGCAGCATCATATTCAAAAAGTTGAAAATCAAGTTCTATTTTTATTAGATAATTGAATTTAAATGAGTGAATTTCAGTATTTTTTTTCAATCAAGCTTTAAAAGTGTAATTTAAACTTAAATTGCTAAAGACGCTTTTTGATAGTGCTAGCAAATATAATTTGAACTTAAATTACTAATATTCATAATTAAATGAAAATTTGACGTCGTATTTCTAAAATCAAATAACATGTATTTAATAAGGTATCGGTTTTTAAATCTTACGTTGGTGCTATAATCTTTCATGTACGCAAATCCAATAATTATCTTTTTTTTAATTACTTTTTTAAAAGATAATTTTATAGGTATTCGATCACACTCTTCATAAGACCTTAATCTTTAAAAATAGTATTTTTCCCATAACTTTGCAAATATCATCCAGCTAATTTCTCAGTAAAAAAAGGTTTCAACAACGAGAAATGATTGTATGAAACTGTGATTCTACGTCATCCTTATCCATTTCCAATAGGAGAATATGGCAAATCAGATTTTTTTCTCCTGATTTTTAGCATTTTTAGTTGAATTTGAATTTTTTTATAGGAAATTGCTGAAAATCAGGAGGAAAAATCTTATTTGTCATCCTCCTACATGGAATCATAGTTTCATATAATCCCTTCTTTTCAACAACATACACAGTAAGTTTATGTAATTTTGTATTTAACCATTCATAATTATTACCATTTTTATGAAAATTAATTACTATTATTTAATTCAAATAAAAATAAATTTATGTTAAAAAGATATTTTGAAAGAATTTTTGAGCAAGTATTATTGAATGCCTAATACTTAGCATTACAATATTTACGAAAGACATCCGGAGGATGACAATTTTATACAGAATTATTCAAATGCAGGAATATATCAACTTTTCAAAAAAATATTTTTCAGAATTCATTTTTATAAAATATTTTACACTAAACAAATAGACCTTAATTTTTTTTCAATTTTTTGAATATCTCATCCATCGGTAAAAAGATAAAAGACCTCTCTAATCCCTCTCAATTTTGAAATTAAGAAAATTAGTCTCTCTCAAAAAATTGAAGCAATTTAATTTCTATCAATTTTAAAGTGAGCAACTAAGGATAATTAATCACGAAGTTAGTGTCTTCTATCAACTGTGCATAATTTTGATTGGTATAATAATAAATTTAGCATTCAATGTTTACATATTTTGTCATTTTGCCTTTAATTCTAAAAAATTCAACAAATTCTGCCTCAACATTTACACAAATGTTGCAAGGTAAACTTGTAAAATTAATACCAAATTAACAGAATGTGTAAACTTTGAAGACTAAATTTGTTATTACACCAATAAAAGTCATGTACAATTGACAGAAGACAATAACATCATGATTAGTTGTCCTTAGTTGCTCACTTTTAAAATTGACAAAGACTAAATTACTTTGATTTTTTTAGAGAAACCAGTTTACTCAATTTCGAAATTAAAGAGATTGGGAAATCTTTTTCTGCATCAACCTTTAAACTTAAATTATATATATAGATATAACTTAAATCGAATACTTAAACCTTGGACGGATAATATATGTTGAAACCGTTTTTTGAAAACAAAAAATTTGGTTGTCGACTTTAAAAACAAAACAGGAGTCACCACCGATCCTTTATAAAGGTGTAATCGGCCCACCTTAAAAAAATAATTTTGGTTTGCGAAATTTGAGAAAACAGGTTCGGGAGTCAGTTACGCACGAGGAAGGATTAGCACCCTTGTAACGCCCAAAATTGGTACCAAATTGATTTTTGTTAATGTCTTGGTGTCGAAAATTTGAAAAGATTTTAAAAGGAAACTCTTTATTTCATGAATGAATTAAAATAATAAGACATTCTTATTTCAAAGAAATAAAACACCACACCCAGTGAGTTAGGGCACAATGTTTTTAAATCTTCAAAATGCCCGAATATTGACTTCTGCTTTTGAAAATTCTTATTTCGAGAAGAAAATGCCATGACCAGTAAGTTAGGACCCAACATTTTGAATTCCCGAGAATAAGCTTTTATTTAAAAAATGTGAATTTATTGCAAAACGAATACTTGGCTTTCTAAACTCATCGAAAAATAATCGCGATCCAGTAAGTTAGGACACGATCTTTCACGAGAATCATGAATGCCAGATATTTTGGAATTTATAAAATAGGATGATTTAAATATTTTGAGAAAATCCGAATGTATATTTTTAAAAGGGATGCTAAAAGGGTTAAGGTATAACATGAAACAGATACTCTAATTTCAAACATATATGAATAAATATTTACAAATATATACAAGTAGGTATAATATACGAATAAATTTACAAGTATGCGTACGCATATATTTAATGCATACATATAAGTGTACATATAAAAAGACAAAATTTAGTAATCTCTAAAAGCGTATATGTGAGCAAAAATAAGAAAATGCCTATGTATGTATTTAAAAATCGGGAGAAAAAGGATATGTATATGCATATGTTCACAAAATAAAATGTATAAGTATATAAATCTATTATAAAAAAGTGTATATTGAAAACCATGTGTATTTCAAACGTGCATGTGTACATATACATATATTTGTAAAAAAATGTTTGTGAAGGATAAAAACGTATATACATATTTTCAAAAAGAGGAAAAAATATTTATATATATATATATAAACGTATACTATAAAAACGTATGTACACTATATAAAAATCTATGCGTATATATATGTATAGGAGGTAATGAAAATAAAATAATAATAGAATATATATAGAGAGAGAGAGAGAGAGAATGCACATGTAATTATAAAAGGTATATATGTAAGATGCGTGAAAATGTATAAAAATAATGAAAATGATAATGATGACAAAAATAATAAATAATATAATAGTAAAAATGCAATAATAACATTAACAATATTAAAAAAACTAAAATGTCAAATGAAGGATTAAATCGAAAATAAAAGAATTTTGAGGGCCGAATTTAAATTAGAAAATACGCGAATGGACCCAATTAAAGTGCGCACAACAGAAGGAGGACCTAAGTGGAAATTAATTCATCCTCTCAAAACACTGCACATCTAGGGACCAAATCGAAACAGCAGTAAGGTGTGCGTTAAAATTTAAAAGACTTAAGAAATCTAATTAAAAACACTGCAGAAATAAGGGGACCAAACGCGAAATTAGACCATTTAAGGTCTGAACGCGCGGACCCCCTCTCCCCAAAGTGTTGTTTGTTTCTGCTTTAAGGAGAGCAAATCTGGGAAAAAGGAAAAAAACATTTTGTTCTTTCTTTCTTTTTTAAAAAAATGGTCTGCTAGGGTTTCTTCAAAATTTTCTTTTTGCGCCGTCGCTCGTCGGCCTTTTGAACCGGATCTCCGATTGCGGCGGAGATGGTAGCAAACGGCGGCCCGAACACAGAGGTAAACTCCTCTTCGCTCTCTTCTCTTTATAAATCAACAATAAACATGAAAAAATAATGAACACCAGAAGAAAAAAACCTTTATATTCAAAAAATTTTGTATCTTTCTTTCTTTTTCTCTATATTTTTCAGTGTTTCTATGTGTATTCCTTTACACCGAAAAATCCCCCTGATTCACTGATCTTTCACGGCTTTAAATAGCCGAAATAGAAAAGGAAAAAAATTCAAAATCACTAAAGATCTATTCTGTTTGGCATCTTCTCCGATTTTTTGTTATTCTTCTGCCTTTTGTCGTGTTTGTACGCCTCTTTTTCGCAGGTTTGGTGGCTGTTAAGTGCGTGCGTGGAGATGAGGCCCGAGACGTGCGGCGCCTGGAACCTCGCTGGAGGCGTGGGTGCTGTGGCGCAGAGGCAAAAAAGGGCTAGAGTTTTACTTAGGTTTTTTTTGTTTTGTTGTATTGGGCTAGTATGTGGGCCTGGACAATTGGGCTTATTACAATATATATACTAAATTACAAAAAAAAAAGTCACTTTACAAAAATTTATGGAAATAGGCCCATTTTTCGAAAATTTATAGGAATGGGCCAATTTAAAGAAGCAATCTCACATTGTCTATGAATAAATTGTAAACTTATTCATAAGTCTATATATACATATATCTCATACCCCACATTACTTAAGAAAATAAGTGAAATGAGGCTTTAGGTCTATATAAAGATTTTGTTTTGTAAGTTTTATTTTCACATTAATAGGTGGCACACAACAAAAAATTCGGTGCTTTCACTTTTAGTGTTGATGTGGCAAAAATGCTTTCTGATTGAAAACGTTTTAACAAAATTGGCTCATTTCCGTAAATTTTCAAAAAATTGACTTATTTTTGTAATTTTTTTTAGAAAATGGTTTTTTTTTAAATTTAAGTCATATATATATATATATATATATATGAATTTGCACTTATCTCTTCTTAAAAAAAAAAAACTTAATTTATACTTATCTGTTATATAAAAAAAATTGTACTTATCAGTTATCAGCTCCATGTGTGTGTGTGTATATGCCCGAAAAATTGTACTTATCAGCTATATATAGGACAGTCGTTCAAAATTAAAAAAGAAAAAAGTCATATATGCCAAATTTTGCTATCAGTCCCTGTACTCTGGGTAAAATATGAGTTTAGTCTTTATACTCTAATTTGCTCCATTTTAATCTCATTGTTTTTCCAAATCAAACAAATTTAGCACTTGTACTTTTTAATTTTGATATTTCAATCTTGAACCAAATAATACCAATTAAATTCATTAGATTAAATTCTGCTATTGGTCTTGTAAGTTTTGTAGATTTAGTCTTGATCCTCTAATTTAATCAGTTTTAATCCTTATGTTTTTGAATTTTATATTTTAATATTAACTCGAACAACATCAATTAAGTGATATAATGTGGCTTTTTGTGAATATTATGTAAAAGTAGGAAGCTAACATGATGATACACATGTGATAAAATGTTTGATTAACTTAAAAATTTCATAATTATGATCACTCAATTAAAACTGAAGTTTAAAAATTGAAAATACAGGAATAAAAATGAATAAATTATAACAACTAAATTTGTAATTTACATGTAGTATAATGACTACTAGCAAATTTGACATATATATGCATGGGAATGGGAGCAAGAAGCTCTTTTCTCTCCTTTGTCGGATAAACATTTTATAGATAATTGTAGTTTATTCGTACATTTTTTACACTTTTATTAAATCCCAAAACTATACATCAACTATGATTTAATATGCAATTGTATACATGAACTTTGATTTTTACAATTTTATACATGAAATTTTGATTTGATCCAAATCTTGTAAATTATTAACACAATTATTGATATAACATCAATTTTTGTTTATATATTGCATATATAAATAATTATATTAACCCAATATTATTTCTTAAAATATGTATGATTAAATCAAAATCAAAGTTTCAAGTATACATTTGAACTACAATTAGAGTTTCACGTGTATAATTGCACCAAATTAAAATTCATATATACAATTGCACATTAAATCAAAGTTCATGTATAATTTTGAGATTTATCCCTTAAATTTTATGTCGAATTTAAAACAGTCAACATCAATTAGGAATTTATGATAGTTGGTATCATGAAAACGCTACTTACTATATAATATCACTAATATGGTTTCCAATCACGTTTCGCATTGAGTTATTTATTTATTGACTAAATTATAGACTCAATAATTTATAATTTATAATTTGCTCAAACTCTTTGTGTATTTAGAATTTAATCTCTATACTTTTATTTTAGGAGTCTAGTTCCTCTACTTTTGAATTTAAAAATTTAGGTCCATTTGTTAATCTTGTTAAAATTATTTTGTTAAATTTTTGGTGTGAAATTTTGAAATAAAAAAAACTCACTTGATATCCGTGTAACAAAAAATATAATTTTGTAACAGATCTGAATTTAATAAAGAATTTTAATGGTGCTAATAATTCTTAAAAATCACATTTATCATTTTAATTAGAATAAAGTATAAAAGTTGAGGTACCAAATCATATCAAAATTAAAGTATATAAATTAAATTTCAAAATAAACAAAATATAGAGATCAAATTGAAATTTAACCATTCTTATAATCTAAAATAGAGGATTAGAATTAAAATTTACCCATTATGTCCTCATGGACAGGTATTCCTGTGAAAAGACTCATCCGTCGCAATTATTAGACTAGATATAAAACATTAAAACGAATATATAAGAGTATTTGGGGTTTTTACCAAAATACTATAAAAATAAAAATACTGAAATAGGGTGTCAGAAAAAATATTTACCAAAATGAGTTACTTTTTTATTGGAGCCTATTAGATAGGCGCTAATGAATAAAATAATAATAATTTTTTTTGAATAAAATATAATTTTATATTTTCCCAGGTCAGTATTTAGACCCGTATAATACATAGTATTGGCACCTATCTCAGAGGCGCCAATGGTGGTGCCTATCTGGGAGGCACCATTATTGGTGCCATACTGAGAGGCGTCAATGCTTTGATTTTTCCCTATAAATACCCCCAACACAGACATAAATTTTACTAGAGAAACGGAAGAAATAAGAAGGAAGGAAGCAGAAGGAAAAGAAGGAAGGAAAAGAAGAAAAAAAATAAGGTATTTTGGTTTATTTCTTTTTAAATAGAATGTAGAGTCTTGTTAGTAATTTTATTATTTGAAAGTTATTTTGTCAGGTTATTAATTTGGTTAGCTTCTGAAAGAAAAATTTTGCATTAAAATTTTTATGTAATTTGTTTACATTTTGAAACTGTTTTAAGAAATTTGAAATTCTTTTTAACAAATCTAGTATTGAAAATGGAGAATCAGTTTTTTGTATGCGTTTATTTCGATGGAGAAATTTTGACAACAACTGTGGGATGTATATTTGAATGTCGCAAACAAGTAGCAATGAGAATTGATAGAAATATCTCGTTTGATGATATGAAGGAAAAAATTAGTGAAAAAATTTATAGACGTTGTGGGAAAAGGATATCAAAAGTTTTCTACAAGTTTCCAGTTTCAACAGATCCAATAAAATTTACCGAAATGGAACTTGTAGACGATGAAGACGTGGAGACAATGGTCGCTCTTTATTGTGGGACTCAGAGTAACAAAAATGCACCGATTCAGTTATTTGCTGAGTTAGCCGGTGTGGAGGCAACTGAAGATCCCACTCCATTAGGTGAAGAAGATGGAGTTGAAGCACCGTGTATGGTGGTTCCGGTATCGTATGTTGATAGTCAATCAACTATACATGAGATAAATATTGATCTTAATGCTGCAGCCGAGACTGATGTGGTTGGTGATGATGTATACTATAGTAGTGATCCTGTTGATTACGAAGTGGATAGTGAGAGTGATCCCGACGCAGACGAGGTCCCGAATGATATTGACGACGAATGCGTGAATGAGGATGGAAACGTTAATGCATCTTCAGTCGGAAACCAGATTCGTCAGACAGATACACAATAATCACAGGGCACACATGTCTCGGATAGACCCGTCTGCGCACGGCAAATTGAGTTTCCGAGTACCTGAAATACCACATGCTAACCGAATGGGCGTATATTCTGATCCAGAGGAGTTATGCGCGGGCCAGAGATTTGAAAGTAAGGAAGAATGCATGTTTGCCATTAAGCGGTATAGTATGAATATATCAGTAGATTACAAAGTCATCGAGTCTAAACCAACATTATATATTGGAGAGTGTTGAAAGTCGGCAGAAGGCTGCAATTGGCAGATACGAGCTGATGTGGGAGATACGAAAATTTGTTGGGCCCCACACATGTACTTCAACACGTATGACAGAAGATCATCGAAAACTTGACTCCAAAACTATCTGTACATACATCATGCCAATGGTGAAAGACACACCGACCATTAAAGTTTCGGTATTGATTGCTGAAATACAAGCACGATTCCAGTATCGAGTATCATACTGGAAGGCATGGATAGCTAAACAGATGGCAATGGAGCAATTGTACGGAGATTTCGATGCATCGTACAATGAATTACAGGGATGGATAGCCGCCATGAGGGAACACGTGCCGGGGACTATAATTGAGTTGCAGACACGATCTTATTACGGGCCAAATGACCAACTACAATCGAGAAAAAGAATTTTCCATCGGATGTTTTGGACTTTTGATCAATGTGTGCGTGCATTTCCCCACTGCAAACCATTTGTGCAAGTTGATGGAACCTGGCTATATGGAAAATACACACAGATCTTACTTCTTGCGGTTGCTCAAGACGGCAATAGGAACGTACTCCCAATAGCATTTGCCATCGTCGATAAGGAGAACATGGAATCGTGGGAGTTCTTTCTTACCAACTGCGGAGGTATGTTATTAGCAATGATAATATTTGCATCATTTTCGATAGAGGGAAAGGATTAATTGCAGCTATTAGACGTTCTGGTGTACCATGGAGATCTGTTTACTGCATCCGGCACATCGCGGCTAACTTCCAACGAGATTATAAGAATGTAGACTGGAAGAGACAAATTGTGAGAATGGGTAAAGAATTACCTTATCTTTTCAATATAAGTTTTAATATTTTAGAGCAATACTGTAACTTTAATTTTTTTTAATACATATGCAGCGTACGAGCTAGAGCCACACATTTTTCGCCAAAGAATGGCCCGGCTTGAGAGTGACATGGAGGGTCAAACCAACACATCTTTCCGGCAGTGGCTGGGTACCATGGAGCCGTGGCAATGGGCTCAATGTTTTGACGAGGGCTTTCGTTATGGTCAAATGACTACAAACTTAGTGGAGGGGATCAACGCTGTGTTATTAAAAACACAACATCTTCCAATTTCATCTGTCTTCTCGGCAACGTTCTACAGGTTGGCTACATTGATGCCAAGAATGGGTCAGCAACAAATGAACCAGATGGAGGCAGGACATGTCTTTGTCGAAGGCATTAGGGATGCAATGGTTGTAAATCGTCGAATGGCGAGGTCGATGACAGTAGAAGTATATTCACGACATAATGAAACGTTTCGAGTTACAGAGACCATCGGTTGTCGACCTAGTATACCACCTAGGTCCTACGGTGTTGATCTCCGAAATAGACGATGCGATTGCAGAAGGTTTCAAACACTTCATTTTCCATGTGCACACGTCGTGGCAGCTTGTGCTAAAGTTGGGCTCAATGTAGAACAATTTATCGATGAAGTGTACACCATCGAACGCACGTTGCGTGTATGGGAAAACGAGTTCCCCGTGCTTCCTGACCTATCTACTTGAGAGGTACCTCCGACGACCTTCGAGCTAGTCCCAAACATAAGGTTGCGTAGAAACCTGAAAGGTCGTCCGCAATCATCCAAAATCCATAATGAAATGGACATTAGGGAGAAATCTGACGGGAATTTGTGTGGCGTATGCAGATTACCCGGTCATAATCGGAGTAAATGCCCTCTCCGAAACTACCATGTTGGACAATCGTCTTAATCGGGTAGAAATTGATATGTACTTTATTACATAAAGATGGTTTGAATCACAAAATTGTCTACAAAATTGTCTACAATTTGAAATTGTAAAATAAAAAAAAACATTATAATTTTATTTACATAAGAACTATCATTACATAAATATGAGGTTGTTTATTACAAAAACCCTAATATTACAATATTCATATAAAAAATTACAATATTCATACAAAATTACAAAATTACAATATTCATACAAAAAATTACAATATTCATACAAAACTATAATATTACAATATTCATACAAAAAATTACAATATTCATACAAATTACTAATCCAAAACTATAAATACAAATTTAATTATAAAATAATTACAATATTCATACAACATTACAATATTCATAAAAAATTACAATATTCATATATACAAAAAGTTAGAATATTCATACAAAATTCTAATCTAAACTATAAACACTAAATATAGATAATTTATAATTAATAATTAATAACAAAAATTCACAATATCTTCTAAAATATTCACAAACTATAAACTTTTAAAATTATAAACAAAATTATTTACTAAAAAATACATTACCTTTTTTCTTTCTTTCTTCTTCTTCTTCTTCTCCTTCTCTTCTTCTCCTTTCTCTCTTTTTTTTTCTCTACTGTGTGCCATGTTGGGACCATTTACATTTACTTATAGGCAAAAAGAAAAGATGCATGAAGGGACAACACATGCAGCAGCATGCAGTGGTGCAGCGGTGGGCAGAAGGCCAACCATTGGTGCCTCTCAATGAGGCACCTTCATTGGCGCCTCTTTATGAGGCACCTTCATTGGCGCCTACCTGATAGGCGCCACCCGACCCCACCCGACCCTTTGACCGTATTTTGACCCGTATTTTTTAAAAAAATATTAAAAAATATAAAATTATATTTTATTCAAAAAATATATATATTATTTTTTTATTCATTGGCGCCTATCTAATAGGCTCCAATGAAAAAAGTAACCTATTTTGGTAAATTCTTTTTCTGACACCCTATTTCAGTATTTTTTATTTTTATTATAGTATTTTGGTAAAAACCCGAGTATTTGATACAACTCTTTTAACTTTACACGTAAGTGTTTTTCTCTATTTTTACTTTTTAAAGTAAAATTTAAAAACTTAATTTGTAGGGTTCAAAAATTAGATGTGATCGTGTGTTTGATGATAATTCTATTTAAAATCTATAAAATAAATTTATATATAAATTTGTTAATTCGATTTAAAATCGAAAATCTAACTTGATCAAATTAAACTTAAATTTAACTTAACATGATTTGATCATAAAAATCAATAATTTAATGAATTTGATATTAACTTGAATTGATCGAATCAATTAACTTAAGCCTAAAATAATATAAACTCGAAATATTCTTAATAAATAAGAACACATAGATTTTATGTGAAAACTCTTTCGGGAAGAAATCATGGGCAGAGGAAAACAAATTCACTAATGTTGAAAAGCAAATAATATAAGAGAAGTTTCGACTATATCTATTTAATTGTTGAAAAACCCTATTCTAATCAAAATCAAATAGAAGAAATATAGTTCTATGCGAACTCGCATTGTGCAGTATGGTTCGTACTCTAGTCTAGTTTTGTGTTTAATAGGGATTTATTATTTTTTCAACAAGTGATGGGATTTAGGTCACACAATCTCTAACAAAAATAACTTCAACTTGGGGTACTCGAAAGCAAATTAACCTAAAATTTGCAAAAATTATATTGACTTCATGTGAAACCAACTCCACCCGTCCAATTTGTTAATTGTACTAATGCATATAGATATAAAATATGTTAAATACAAGTACGGATATGATAAAAAAAATTAATTAACAAAGTTGTTTTCACTCTCAAAGTCAGTCCGAGGATTCTTCTATCTAACTCTCTCGAATACCGATTTCATTCTACTCGCTTTGTTTAGCCGACTCTTGTCCAGTTCTGTACCAACTTTGTTATGTTGACGGACGCAGAAGTCTGTTCAACAAAGCGAGTAGTGAATTATTTAACAACTCTAGGGAATAGGGGCACAGTAACCTATAATATGGAAAACCGCTAAGCGGATTTCGGCTCCATGTTTTTGGGTTAGAAAACCACTTCTGGGTTTCCATTTAGAGTATAAATCAAGATTTTCCTCTTTCACTTGCAAGGGAAAAAGAAGATTTGAGTCTCTGTATATCATTCACCTTTCATCCATCATTATTAGTTTCAAACAAGTAAGCTTTTTTATCTTCTTCTTTTTTTTTTTTTAAATTCCTACTGCAAATCATATATGTTACCTGTTTACGCATCTTTGGTGATGGATGGAGTGAGAGATGCTAAATTCCATAACATAAAACAAGGTTAAATGTTTGAATATGGTTGCTAGAAGGGTGACGATACAGCTTGTTGCTTACTTAAAATTAGCATCGGAAAGGAGTATAAGCTCCGACATCTCGAATTCACGTCTGTCTTGCAACAACTTGAGAACCTCCAAACAATCTCTCAGCTCGATCCATGCGTAAACAGCCTCTAAACAGGATGGCACCCATTCTTACTACTTAATATGTGTATATATTTTATGACTTTGCTGAGAATTTCTTTTCTTGATCGATGCAGGCAAAGAGAAGCAAAAAGGGGGAAAACCCTAATTTTCTTTTTTATTTATTTATTTAAAGGGAAGAAAATTAAGGGGGTTATAATGGGAAGAGGGAAAATAGAGATAAAAAAGATAGAGAAATCATCAAGCAGGCAAGTGACCTTCTCAAAGAGAAGAAATGGATTATTGAAGAAAGCTAAAGAGTTAGCCATCCTTTGCGATGCTGAACTTGGGTTGATTATCTTCTCCAGCACTTCCAAGCTTCATCATTTTGCCAGCTCTAGGTCAGTTCTCTTTTTTCTTTTTTCTTTTTCATTCTTTTGTTAATTTTAATGAATTATTTTGGTATCATTTCTCTGAGATATGGGCAGTGGCGAACAGGGGTGAGCAAAACTTAATTCGACTTAAAAAAATGAAAAAAAAAATTTAAATTTCGAGTTAAACGAATCAAGTTATTTGAAATAATTGAGTTACTCGAGTCAACTCGATTTTTTTTGAATTTCGAGTTCCAATCGAGTTTAATTTTCGAATTCGAATAACTCGAATAAACCGAATACCAAACTATAATATTTTACATTTTGACCCCAAAGTCTCAAACCTCTTTACTTTTCCCCAAAACTTTTACTCCTCTCTCATCCCAACCCCTTCTACCCCAAACTCATTCCCCCCCCAGTGTAAAACTTCACTCTCCCCATTTACTTCCCCCAAAAATTTTACTCCCAACCCCTAAAACTTTTTATTTTCCCCTAAACTTTTACTTCTCACATTTTTACCTCCAAATTAAAAATTAAAATCATCCAAAAAAATCCCTAAACCTAAATAGTAATAATTTTATTTATATCTACTATTTATATTATTAAATTAAATTTCACATTTTTTACTATTTATATTTGTTTAATCATATTGAATCTTTATATTTTTATTAAAATTTATTTACTTGATGATGCTACAAAATGTTCGTGTTAAAATTTTATATTGGTACCAATTTCACATTTTATCTTTAAGATAACTTTTATTAAAAAACGACATTTTACATTTAATATATTTTTTAATTTCAAAATACATAGTGACAAGAATTAGAAGATAATTGAAGCAACTACACGCAAGCAAATAAGTTAACCTGTATATAAAAGATTAATAAATAAATTATGAGGGGATGAAAGTTAATAACAAAATTGATTACGGTAGGTGATAGTGATTATAAAGACTCAAAATCATTTTTTAATTTAACTCGAACAAATATATTTAATTCGATTCGATTCAAATTCCATCTCACTTGACTCGATTTGAGAAAATTTCAAATTGAGTTAGGATGATAAAATACGATTCGTCAACTCGATTAACTCGAAATTTTTTCATTCGATTCGATCGAACGCTCACCCCTAGTGACGAATCCCGGGGAATGTCTTAGTAATGATAAAATTGTACTTTTTTTCTCCCTAAAAATGATAAAAAATTTATTTAATTATTTAAAAATTATAAAGATATAATTTTTACTATCATAAAAATATAGAATTTAATTTCGACGCCTCAAAAAATTTATCTAGCTTCGCCTCTGGATATGAGGGTTGTTTATAATTACATATATAGGGAATGGTTTAGTTACTTTCATTCATTTGTCATGTGTGTAAAAATTAACAATTTAACAATTACAATTTATATCAATATAATCAAACTTGTCATGTGTGTGAAAGTATTTAATCAATCTGATATCTTAATAGAACATTAAATATAACAGTTGAATTATCAAATTATTTATCCTATAAAAGTTATAAAATTAATTTAACACATTGAATTTATATAGAGTATAAGTAAATAATGTTAATAACAGTGAGGATGATTCCGTACATTATTAATAAGGAATAACTAAGGTTAACATTAATTAATAATATTTTTTTGTTGAATAACAGTATAAGATTTTAAAATCCTTAAAATGAAATAAGAATAAACTTTATTAATTAATAAATTATTTTTCAATTATTATCATTATAAATAATTAATAAATTTTATTCAAACATAATATTTTATTATTCTGAGCAGATATAATTTATTTTGGCCTAAGTAAGAAAATAAACAAATTATTTAAAGGTATGAATTTAATTTATCATGATAAATGCTTCAAATGGTGACCTAATTGCATAATCAACAAAATGTGAGGGACCGAATTTTAAATTAGCCCATGATGCGAATACACCGATGGACATTTCTTTTATAATGGGAAGCGATCTGCTTATATCGTGTAAAAACTAAAGTAATTTTACACACTTCCATAACTTTAGTGATCCAACAGTTAAATTTATCAATATAATTGTACTTGTCATGCATGTAAAATTTTGAATTGATCAGATATCTCTATCATATCAATCTAAAATAATGTATATATTAATATATATTCAACAATAATTTTTTATTACATAAAACAAAGCAGTTAGAAGTTTTAAATTTACATCAAATTTAACATGCATGATTTATATGAATAGACAATGAAATATAATGGTTGAGTCGTTAAATATTAATCATATAAATAATTATAGAATTGTGTAAAACTTCTTTAAAAATGAATCCCAACCATATATATATAATCATGCACTACCAGCTGAATATAGCAACACTCATAAATAAATAAATCAAAACTTTAAACACAAATTTTTTATGAAATTAATATATAAGAAATTTTCTATAAAAATATTCACTTAAATTTATTTTTCTATGAAAATGTAATATATAAAATATAAGATGAGCATCAACGAAAAAATTCAATTAAATAGCGAGATTTTATCTAGGAATATTTATATGATTTTTTTAAAATTAGATTATTATTAGTTATATGCATAATTGAGTTAAAAGCTTAAATACTCATTATAATATGTATTATGAATTCTAAAAAGTTTTCATGTGGTTTTGGATGAGCGGTGCATTTATCTGTGGTTAGTGTAAAAACAACGGTGGCGGAGAAATTAGATATTGTAGCGATACTGTAGCATAAGACAAAAAATAAGCTAAGTGCACCACACCCTACCGTCCATCCAAACTCACCCTTAATTAGGGATGAGCATTCGATCGAATCGAATCGGAAATTTTCGAGTTAATCGAGTTTTCGAATCTCATTTTATTATCCAAACTTTATTTGAAGTTTTCTCGAATCGAGTCGAGTGAGATGGAATTCGAATCGAATCTAATCGAATATATTTGTTCGAGTTAAATTTTAAAAAATAATTTTGGGTCCTTGTAACCATTGTCACCCATCGTAATAAAATTTGTCCACCTTAATCAAATTTTTTATTAACTTTCATCACCTCATTATTTATTTATTAATTTTTTATATACTGGTTAGCTTCTTTGTTTGCTTAGTTGTTTCAATTATCTTCAGATTCTTGTCACTATGTATTTTGGAATTAAAAATATATTAAATGTAAAAATATGATTTTTAATAAAAGTTATTTTAAAAATAAAATGTGAAATTGATACCAATATAAAATTTTAACACGAATATTTTATGGCATAATTAATCATTTAATTTTAATATAAATATTCAATATGACTAAACAATTCAATAATATAAATAATATAAAATGTGATATTTAATTTAATAATATAAATAGTAGATATAAATAAAATTAGTACTATTTATGTGTAGTGATTTTTTTTTGGATAATTTTGATTTTTTATTTGAGAGTAAAGGGTGAGAAGTAAAAGTTTAGGGGAAAAAAAAGTTTTGGGGAATAAAAGTTTGAGGGAAAGTAAATGTGGGGAGTAAAATTTTGGAGGGAAAATATTTAAAAAAAAAATGGAGGGGGAAGGGTTTGGGGTAGATGGAAGGTGGGATGGGAATAGAATAAAAGTTTTAGGGGAAAAGTGTGAGGGAGTAAAAATTTTGGGAGAAAATAAAAGGTTTTGAGGGATTTGGGAAGTAAAATTTTGAGAAAAAGTAAATGGAAGAGTAAAATTTTTGTGGGAAATGGATTTTGGGTAGATTGGGGAGTTGGGAGGGGAGGGGAGTAAAAGTTTTGGGGGGAAAGTGGGAAGGAGTAAAAGTTTTGAGGGAAAAGTAAAAAGGTTTGGGAGTTTAGGGTAAAAATGTAAAATATTATAGTTTGATATTTGAATTATTCGAGTTATTCGAATTCGAAAACTCAACTCAATTCGAACTCGAAATTCAAAAAAAAAAATTGAGTTGATTCGATTAACTCGAATAACTCGATTCGTTTAACTTGAAATTTAATTTTTTTCGATATTTTCGAGTCGAATCGAGTTTTGCTCACCCCTACCCTTAATTAGATTGTAGGTATTTTCTCCAAATTTTCGAATGTATATATAAATGATTTAGATAACATTCGAATTCAAATGTTATAATTATTATTGACAATCAATGTTTTTGAAATCAGATCAATGGTTAAACCGACCACATCATCGATTCTTGATCCGATCGATCTGTCCAGTTCAAATTAAATAGAATATTAAAATTTTTATTAAAAAAATTAAAAATTAGTGATAATTATGCCACACTCTGAATAAGTTTTTCAAGTAGCATACTTCAATTAATATGAAGTTGCATAATAAATCATTTTACATAAGTAAATTGAAAATAAATTAAGAGTACATAAATATTTAAGAAATTGATACATATCTCATTCAACATATTTCATTAAGTTAGAGAGAATGTGGCAAATGGAGTAAATTTTTAGCAATCATTACCAGATATGCCATTCCACATATCTCATTCACAATTAGCTATAAAAAAAAGTTTCCCATTCTTGCATTTTTTGTTTTAGAGGTTTTAGCTCTATAGCTCTTGCAAACTTCAATTCACCAAACACTACAATTAGAGGGTTTGACTATCCAATCTTCCATTTGTGTTCAAATCAGCTTTCAAAACTCTATTTACCAAACACCCCTAAAAAATATTATTTATTTATGAAGTAATATTAGATGCAACATTTATGAATAACAACACAATCATTATTAGGTAAAACAGAAAATAGAAGAAGATTTATAAATAAATACTAAAATTTTTATTTAAACATAATTAAATATTAATTATAATTACTGTATTTTTTATTTTAGGTTTAGAGTTTATGATTTATAAATTAGGGTTTACTTTCGAGTTTACATTTAAATCAAGTTATGTATACCAAAAAAATAAAGTTATTAATATTTATTTATAAGTTTTCGATTATCTTTTTTTTTTCATCAATAATGACATGTCGTGTTGTTGTTTACTGACGACACACGAGATTAATACACTAATGGTGCATCGAATATTCACCCTTTATTTATTTGTTTATGTTACCTTTTTTAACAATTTTTCATAAGACACGTATTTATCAACCAGGCTATTGGTGTAATGATAAAAGATTTTATCAACACAAAATCGAGGGTTCCAACTAGATATTAGATGTGTCCATGGGTCAGGATGGGCCCAACCAAAATTTTAGGCTCATTTGTCAGACTCGGCCCAAAAATAGGCCTAAATTTTGTCGAAGTTCGGTCCGGATAAAAATTCTAAAACCCGGGCCCAGTCCGCCCATATTAATTTTTTGTATATATATTTTTAAAAATATAATACATAAAAAATACTAAAATACTAAAATAAATGTTTCCCAACAAATTGAAAATAAATTTAAAAAATATATGTATACTTGAATAATACTTAAAAATGTGCAATTTAACAAGAAAATGCTTCTAAAATAGGGACAAAATTAAAAATAAAATAAGAGTTATACAATATCCAAATAATAACAACAAAATAGTAACAACATAATTGTGGAATGATAGCAAAATAGTGGAAAAAAACAAGAAAATAGCAACAAAATAATTAAAAAAGAGTAAAAAACAACAATTTTTTTTGCATATTCGGACCGGGCTGGGGCCAAAAAAAGCTTTACCCAAGGCTTAACCCATTTTTTAAAAAGGTCTTATTTTTGTTGCCCAAACACATTTTTCGAACTTATATGTTTACCCAAAGCACTCCTACTTTTTGGATAGACCTTCAAATCGTAGCCAATTCTAGTTCCAACCTCGAAACCCTTTCCTCTTGCCTGATGTAAAAAAATAGTCATTAATGCATGTTTTATATAGCATGAAATCTGTCATAGAACGCTACAACAAGTATAGAGAGGAATATCATCGTCAACTACTTGATCCTGCTTCTGAATTGAAGGTAATTATTTCTCCACCATTTGCTTTTATTTCATAAATTTTCCTGCACTTTTTCCCTTTTTGGTTCAGTGTGTATGTGTAGCATTTTTTGCTACTTTTTCCCTTTCGGTTGGTTTTAAATTATCTTAAATGCTAGATTAAGCTTTCAAATGAGGTTTAGATATTATTTAAATTTGATTTGATGATAAAATGTTAAAGGATCAGAGATAACCTTTCTTTCAGAAGACAATAATTAAGATTGTTGAGAACTAATTGATTACTAGACGAATGGTATTTTGAAAATTTCTTTCAAAAGAGTTAATCCTCAACAAACTTGAACATATAACTTAAAATAAAATATTTTAATCAGAAAAACATGAATCCAGATCGAATCTAAAAATTAAAATTGAATTAATCTGATCTAAAACCAATTTACAATAAAATACTCCACATTCAAGAATATAATTTTTTTATTTAATATCTGATTTTGTGGTTGATATAGTTTTGGGAAAAGGAGGTAGCAAGCTTGAGGCAACAACTAAATGACTTGCAAGAATACCACAGGTAATCAATCTCCCATTATTCATACATAAAAATAAAAATATTTAAAGTTGTGTTTGAATGAAAATTTTGTGTAATTTTGAGACGGGATTTTAATAACTTAATTTTATTTTTTAAATTTCACTTAGAATTTTATTCAATTTAATATACATAATTCCATCATAAGATAAATAAAAAAAAACTTAAACTTCAAAAAATCATTTTATTTAATTATAATATATATTTTAGAATTTCGAACAATTTTGCCAACTGAGCCACGGTCTCATTGACATTTAAAACAACTTAAAATGCTATGTAAAAGATTAGTCAACTTAATCTACCATCATAGTCGACAAACTTGACCGATTTAGAATATCTTACACGACATTTTCCACTGTGATGAATTGCAGGCAGCTGATGGGGGAAGAACTATCTGGTTTAAGCATCAAAGATCTACGGAATCTAGAAAACCAACTTGAAATGAGCTTGAAAAGTGTTCGCATGAGAAAGGTAAAATTAACTTCAAAACCTTGGTGAAATTTGCATTTACAACATTCAAGGATTCAACAATGCAATTTTCTCTCTCTTATTGTTTTGTTTTTAGGACCAAATTCTTACAAATCAAATCAAAGAGCTAAGTCTTAAGGTTAGAAAAAATTTTGCTGCACTTTCATGTTTTTTCGCTGATTTTCATCTATAGAGATTTTCTCTGGTTTGATTTTGGTTTTAGTCCTCTAATTTTTATTTTTAATGATGTTATTAATTTGTTCCAAATTGAAAACGAATTAATATCGAGTTATTTTATTGACTGAATTGCATACACAACTCATTCTAGTTTTATTCTTTTTACTATACTAAATTTTAGGGTTTGCTCTTTTTACTTTAAATTAACATAACGTTGTCTTATTTTTATATTACTATTAAATTGTCGGCAAATTCCATATTGGTTGAAGAAAATCTTGTAAGAGGGTTTAAATATAGCTTTGCCTCTTACTTTTATTGAGTAATTGGGAGATAAGACCTAACACACATGCCTTGCTACTTGGTTTGTGTTCATGTTTTTGAATAATTTTTGTTTCTTTTATCAATTTTTTTTTTTGTTTTCAGAATATTTTTTCGGTTGAGGAGAATCCTTTGTATTTTTGAAAATTGACTCTGCTATTTTACTATTTTGCCCTTTCAGAAAACAATAGAAATACAGGCCATTCTTCTCATTTTTCACAACAACAAAAACAACAATCTCTTCCCTGCCTTTCTTAGCTCGCCTATTTTCTGTTCCAAAAACTTTTCCGGTCAAATTTCCAACCAAGTTTTTAACTTTAATTTCTAGTCTACTGTTCTGAATACTTTTGAGAAGAGCAATATCATTTGTGTTCTACCTTCTTTACTCGGGTGTACAAATATTTAAACACTGTGTTAACCTTGGGGAGCAACGTCCACTACACACGTTTACACCGATCAAGGCAAATTTACTTCTAAGGCAATAGTTATTTCACAGCACAGTGATTATTTTATTTATTTACATTCAATTTATTTATACTATTAGTGCTAACTATTTTACTTTGCAGTGGTATATTTTTAACATAAACGTCAAAATTAAAAATGATGTTTAATTGCTTGTTCTGATAGTTTGGAAATTTAATTAATCATGTTCAACCAATAATCAAAATATAATGCGAATACTTAAAAAAAAAAAAGATTCCATCTCTTTATCCGTTACTATCAATAATATTATAAGTAAAACACTAAATTTATAATTAAACATATTTTCTTGTTTATCGAATTTCAGGGACACCACATTCATAAAGAGAATCTAGAACTACAGAAGAAGCTAGACCTTATTTGCCAAGAAAATACTGAACTTCAAAGGAAGGTATTCGCTAAATATTTGAAGCAGTGGTTAGAGCTCGCGTTAGATACTTAAATATCATCCCTTGTTCTCCCAGCCCAATACTATATTGATAAAAGAAAATTCTTGTAACTGCCGGCAAATGAATAATTTTCCTACTGATAATACTAAGCAACACAAATTTTTGGGGGTGACACAGGTTGATGGAAATGGAACAGTAGAAGCAAATGAAGGCAGCAAAAGCTCATCCCACAGTTATGGTTTCAACAATGGATATGATGAGTTGCAGGCACCTGTTGTCGATCTCCGGTTAAGCCAGCCTCAACAACTTCCCGACGCTGATACATCGTATAGAAACCTAAGACTGCTTTGAAAACCAGGTAAAATTTTATAGAATGTCCCTGTACTATGCATTTTTAGCATATCTAATCCCTCTAGTATAATTTGATTGTTTTTAGTCCCTCTACAATTTGGAAAGCGTATTTTCAATCTTGAGGTCAAATTTTTTGTGAACTCCGTCAGATAATTTAATATGGCTTTAATATATATATATATATATATATATGTGATAGATGTAACATATACACTTTTGGCATTTTTGTACATTTGGACAAATGCCGTGTGATCATATATTTTACGTCACGATTTGGCTCCTGAAAATTATACCTTGGTATTTATTTTTTTTTTGTCGTATATAAACTATTATTTTTGTCTTATTTCACCCAAAAAAATTTATCCGGGTACAATAAGAACGTGACACTTTTTTATGTTGGAAGTAAACTGGAACGAAACTAATAGTTCATATACTAAAACGAGACAAAAAAAAGTTTAAGTACCAAAATAAGAATATGAGTTCAAGGGTTAAATCGTGACTTAAGCAAGAAATATATGTTACATCAAATTATTTGACATAATTAACGAAAACAAAATAGAGAGACCAAAATTGATCGAAATATAGGAGAGAGATTAAGTCCGCGTAGCAAAGGGACTTCATATAGAATTTGACCATAAATAACTAGAGCATATAGAAAACAAGAAAGCAAAGCATTTCAACATCCAACCCTAAGGATAAACTTTGGGTGGACATATCATCAATGCTCCAACGACGACTTGCCCATGCATGGCTAAAATTAAGCTTCAATGGGTGAGCTTTTTCATATTCCAGATACTATATAAAGTATGTTCCAAGTTATAAATTACTGTAAAAATAAGAGGGAAACAAGTCTAATAGGATATAAATTTAGGTAATAAAGAGAATATAACTGATGTTACTCAGCTCTGCCTTGTAGGGTAGGTTTGGATGGGCGATTGAGTGCGGTGTGGTGCGTTTAGCTTACTTTTTGTCTCACGCTACAGTATCACTACAGTATCTAATCTCACCGCCACCGCTGTTTTTACACTAACCGCAGGTAAACGCACTGCCCATCCGAATTCACCGGTAGACAGAAATTGACTAGCTGCAAATAGCAGTTGCATGCTTTATTTTTTGTTATCCAATTTACACTTCCGTGGGTGATTGAAAAAAGGGCAAATAGAAAAGGTAAATGAATGAACATTGGTGTCGATACCAAATATGAATGGAGGAGAAGAAAAGTGGTTCGCACGGTGGTGCTGAGAGGCGAGAGAGGTGGTTTTGGAGTTGTGAGGTTAATTTGGCAAAATTTCGATATGTGAAGGGATCTCTTCGTGGTGAGTATGGTAATGATGAGGTATGTCCCCTTGATATAGGTCTCAAGTTACGAAAAGCAACTAGCTAAGTTAGGGAAGCTACTCCTTGCTATCTCTTTAGGCGAAGTAGCTCCTTTGGACGAGTTAGTTTCCCGGCCCCTAACAAATTGTGTTAACTATATTGGTGAAAATTTCAACAATTGGTCGAAATCATATAGTTCTCACTGATAAATGACGGGATGCATGAGGATGAGAGGGGGTGTGTAATAGAGATGTTTATGTATTGGAGTTGAGTTTGTGCGTGCTATAATATTATATTTAATTGTTTAAGTATGGTCTAGTTCGGAATATGAACTTTAAATTTTGTTCAAATTCATCCATTTTTGTAAACGGCTAATCTAAGTCTATTTAAACCCACTCATTTTTTTAAAAATATAATTATTTTTAATTAATATTTAATAATATTATATATATCTTCTCCTACAATTATATACATTAATTAATTTTATTAAATATCAACATACACAACTTAACATGTCTTTTTATATTTACATTATAATTAGTTTATTTAATTTTTCATATAATATAATTATATAATATATATCACAAACTTGAAAACGGATCACGTAACACCTTACACTCCAAGAATGCGCACAAGTGTTATATATAATCGCACACAAACATCAAATACAAATCTCCCGGGTGCTAAAAGCAAATTTGCTTATACAAAAATTTTAAGAGCTCTTTTATTTTGTGGAATGTCAATTATACCTTAATATTTTTCCAAATCGTTTAATGAAGCTCTTAAAAATGATCGAGAAAAAATCAAAAATTCAAGTTGTCCCTTCTACATGGGTTGATGTGAAATGAATAAATGGAGAAGGAAGTGATAAAATCAAGTTTTTAAAAATTGAAACCAAGAAGAAATGTTCACAAATTATACAATTACCAAGTCAAAAATAGATGAGATTGAACCATGAAACTGAAGAAAAGTTTGAAGGGAGTTTGAGAGAGAAATGGAGAGAATTTTGTTTGAGCAATTTTGCTTCTTTCATGAATGGGGAATTGGACTAATCGGTCCTTCCAATTGAAATTGGTAATGGTCTATTTGCTGTAGTACCCTTCGTCAAAATACCCATTTAACCCCTCACATGTTTCTAAATCACATCAAAACTCTTAAAGACATTTGAACATCAAATTTTAGTTCTCTTACAAAATAGTTCATACATAAATTTCTAATGTCTAAATTCTAACTAATTTTATGCTATTTAATAATGAAAATTAAATTATAACTAATTTTTTAATTAAATCTAATATTAGTTAAGTGATAATTAAGATACTTAATAACTCTATTCTCATTAATAAACTCTATTTTGGTAATTTGATGAGAATAGTTTATTAAATTAAAATAGAGTTATTAAGTAATTTGATTAAAAATATTAATAGAAATACCGACATGCCTTATTGAAAAACCGAAGTAATAATAAAACCGATCACCCATAAATGTAACCCAACTAGAAAAAATAAATTATAATTATAAACTATTCTCATCAAATTTAGTAAATTTTTAAATAAACTATTCTCATCAAATTACCAAAATAATACACAAAATGCTAATTAGTTTATACTTTTTAAATAGCTTTACTTTAGGTAAAATATATTTACTTTAATAATAAAATAAAGGGCTTTTATGAGTAAAAATCATAGATTAAGAGCTTATTTAACTACAAAAATAGGTTGAGGGCTTGTTTATTAAATAAAAAAGTGAGTTGAAGAGAAATAAAAAGAAAATAATAAATAAGGAGGGCTTAAAAGGCAATTAGCCACATTTCAATTTTAGTGCGCCCAGACAGCGGCAGCAATTCACTTTCAAAATCTAAAATAGTAAATTTTCATGTCAGGTCCTTAAAACTGCAGATAGTTACATTTTAGTCCCGCCAATCTCTTTGGCACCTTTGGTGCCGCCACATGTTTTTTTTTTGCAGGTTTTTGTTTTTCGTTTTTGGTATATTTTGGTAAATAAAAAAAATTATAATATTTTGGTAAATAAAAAAAGTTTAATATTTTGGTTATTTTTTATTTTTTTATAATAATTTAGTAAAAAACCCGTAAAAACTCCATATCTGCAAAATTGTTTCCTTCATCTTTTATAAGAAAAGAAAAAAGGTGAAATATTTTCAAAGATAAAAATATAACTTTTAAATTCAAAGTTGTTTCTTTTTCTTTCATCAAAAATTAAAAATAGTTTCGGTTCACTAAGAGATGAGGAGTCAAATAATTTGAAGTTGCCTTAGGAATAAACGATCAGTGAAAGAATATGGTTTTAAGTTTCGCTAGGTTTAATTAAAAATTTTCAAATATTTTAGAAAATTTAATTAATTTTTTGAAAAATTGAGGTTTAATGAAAAATTTCAAAAAGTGTAATTAAAAATTTTAAATAATTGAAAATATTAACGATAACTTTTAAAAATTATAAATGATTTAATTAAAATTTTTAAAAAATTTAAAAGATTTAGATAAAATTTTGAAACTATTGAAAGCTTAATGAAAATTTCGAAAAAATTTGAAAACCTTAATAACAATTTCGAATTTTTGAAGGGGCCAAGGCCCCCTCTTAGTTTTCGCCCTTGAAAGGTAGCCATATGTACACCTCTCTTTAGCTTTGTGTACTTTCAAACTTTTTACATTAAGGGTGAGTTTGGATAGATAGTTAGATGCAGTGCATTACATTGCATTTAATTTATCTTTTTGTCTCATGCTACAATATTTAATCTTATCGTCAGCGTTATTTTTACGCTAATCATAGATAAACACACATCCATTCAAACTCACACTAAATTTAAGTATTAAAAAATATTTTAAAATAAGGTATTGATACTTTTTAGCTCACCCTTACTTTGCTAGAATCCACCTCAACCAAACCTTATCAGTCATCTCAAGGAAGCACCTATCCATTCCCCCATACGTAAAACTCGAAATTTTATCATTTAAAAGATAAAATTATGATTATTAAAATAATTATTTTCTACCAATTTGTCATTTAGAAAATATTCTAACCTAATCTCATAATTTGGATTTTTATTTTTCTTTTTTCATCAGCCAACTAATGAAATTATTTAATAATGCTACTGATCTGTACTAAAACATAATATTAATAATAGTAGAAAGAGTGAATCATGCCATATTAAAATATAAGGGCTAAATCCTTAAGTTGACTATATTACAGGGACACAATAAAAATTTGACCAATAATATTTTTACTCCAAAATGACAATTGGGGACCCTAGCCCCTAAGATTAAAACATATTAAAATTTAGAGCCCACGAAAATCTGTGAAGTTCAGTTCCCTCACCAAACATGGCTCGCTGGATTGGCGGAAAATGTAGGCCGATTTCACTGCGAACTCCGTATCCATGGCGGCCTCGGACCTTCCGATCAAACGCCGCGCTAGAAGCCATAGCCACAGCAGCCGAAGAGAAAGTCCGAACCGTGGCGCTATACAATTATCCCTCATTTTCCGGCGCGATCTCCGCTCTCTTCGCTCACCTCTACCACTCCCGCCTTAATCTCCCTTGCCTCATCTTGCCTTCCTCCTCCGTTGAACCGCTCAGGTTCTTTAACCTAAAAAAATTTCAAACTCCAAGGTCTAAATTATTCAAATTTCAGTTTACTTATCGTTTCTTTCATTTTCACAGGGTCGAAGATTTTTGTGTTGAAGGAGAGGGACTAGACACGTGTTATCTCCTCGACTTCATCGGTCCCAAGGGATTTGCATCAAAGCTTTCACAGCAAGCAATGTGCGAGTAAGTGGAATTCGGAAATTTTTTTTTTTTATTTACTTTCGTAATCGTTTCGTTTTAGAAACTGCCAAGTTGGATGACACTACGATTATTTGAAAATTTGTAGGGTGATAGCATTTGATCATCGGAAACCGGCACTTACACAAATTGACTGTTGTGGAGATCCGAGAGTTACATTCAATGTTAATCTTGCGAAGAGTAGCTCTGCTGCTGTATATGAGTATTTTTCTAATAAGCTTGTCAGTATGATGTTTCCTGATGTAAGTGTGTGTGTGTGTGTATTGTCAATCCCTGTATTTTGGTAAAGGTTTAGTCTATGTACTTTTAAAAATTAAATCATCTTGACACCGATAGTATTCTGTCAAAGTTTCCGTATGTTCATCATGATTTGCTTTTGAAGTTGGTATGATTACCTAGGTGTATTGATGGAAAATACTAACGGTGTCAATGATTGGACTAGGATTTCTAAACCAAAGTAGTAAGAGGAATTAATTTTTTAAATATAGAGACTAAATCTCAAGGCTTGGACTAGATGCATATTTTGACCTTGGTTTGCTATGCTTTACTAGAGTGATTTGGTTTTGTGCATTTATGTGTGTGTATATGTATAACCAAGAGATTAAATGATTTTTCTTTGTTTTCCTAATTTGAATTAGGTGGGGGCTGCAAATTTGTTGAACTCAGAAGACCAAGTTCGCCTGGAAAAAGTTCTGAAGTATATTGAAGATGCAGATCTTCGTAGATGGAGCTTACCAGAAATTAAAGCTTTTACAATTGGACTCAGTGAATGGCGCTCCAAGTTGAATTGCATCACTAATCCATACATGTATGAGCAGGTTAATTGTTCAGAAATTGATCCTTTTCCTTTGAGATTTTTTGGGCTATGGTTCATGAGATGAATTCAAACCTTGAAGTTATCTCACTATGCTTTTCTAGATGAAGAAATGGTGTTAAAATCTTCTTAAATTTCCCTAATTGTTTACCCTGTAGCTAACAATTTCTTAGTTGCTAAAACATGGACTCACATGTTGCATCATCTTCATGGTTTTTCTTTTTAATGCTGAAGGCCTTTGTTTCTGTCGCAGTTACTTGGGATCAGTTCTAGTGATTTGATTGCCAAGGGAAATCTGGATATTTCCTCTCGCCAAATAGCTGCAAACAAGTTTCTGGATAAGACATTTAAAGTTCGCTTGGGCAGAGGATTGTATGGGGAGTGCCTGGTAATGACATATCAAAGGTTTCAGATAAATCATCCCCGAAATAGATATCCTTTCTTTGTCATGAGTGGCTCTCTTTTGAGATTAGGATCCCATTCATTACTTTCTGAATTTCGGATATGATCATATGAATCACATGGAGTCGTTTTATCCATTTGACTTATATGTTGTGTCTCTCTTCCCCAAATCTTTTGTCAGGAGTAGGTTACCTTTTAGATTTAGGATCCCAATGATCACTGAGTTACAGATATGATCATACAAATTGCATGGAGTTTGTTTTTTTCCATTTGGCTTATGGTGGTGTCTCTCTTCCCTAAATCTTTGTCTTGAGTGGTTTATCTTTTAGATTTAGGATCCATCCAATGATCACTCTTTGAGTTACAGATATGACAGACGAACTCATGGAGTCTGCTTTTTTCCATTTGGCTTATATGGTGTCTCTTTTCCCTAAATCTTTGTCTTGAGTGGTTTATCTTTTAGATTTAGGATCCATTCATTGCTTTCTGAATTATGGATACAATCATATGAATGGCATGGAGTCCATTTTATCCATTTGACTTATATGTTGTGTCTCTCTTCCCCAAATCTTTTGTCACGAGTGGTTTACCTTTTAGATTTAGGATCCCAATGGTCACTCTCTGAGTTACAGATATGATCATATGAATCGCAAGGAGTCCGCTTTTTTCCATTTGGCTTATATGGTGTCTCTCTTCCCTAAATCTTTGTCTTGAGTGGTTTATCTTTTAGATTTAGGATCCATTCATTACTTTCTGAATTATGGATACAATCACACAAATAGCATAGAGTCCATTTTATCCATTTGACTTAAATCTCTCTTCCCCAAATCTTTGTCACGATTGGTTTACCTTTTAGATTTAGGATACCATTGATTGCTTTCTGAGTTATGGATACAATCTTACAAATCGCATGGAGTTTGTTTTTATCCATTTGATCTCCTTTGGCCTTACTCTTTGTACCTTCCCATTTTCTCTTTTCATTTTCGTAATGTTCTTCAATTAAGTTGTCTTTTACTCTGGTTTTAGGGAGTCAGAGCCGATGGAAACTCTGATTTAAGCGATGAAATCGGCAAGCAGCTAAGTCTAAAAAGTGCCAAAGCCGGGCTGAGGTAAACACATTTGTATGAGATCTTTAAATGTGCTATCATTCTCTTTTCTAAGCAAGATGTGATCATTGTAATTGGCTATTTGTCTTACAATGTATGCATTTCTGATGTTAGGCCCATAGGAGCTGTTATATGCTATAACTTCAGAAGGAAAAATCTTAAGATGTGCCTAAGAAGCACGGATACTGCAACCGATACATCTGAAGTTGCAAAGGTTGGCATCATAAATTAATGCATTCATAACTTCATATTTTATTGCAGAATGAAATATTTTGTGATAAACCTTGAAAATGATTCTTTCCCTTTGTGAACTTGAAGGCATACGGTGGTGGCGGCTGTCCGAGTTCCAGCTCTTTTATAATAAGAATGGATGAGTATAACCAGTGGCGATCCTGAAACGGTTGAAGGTATTAAGTATTTCACTCAGGCTCTAACTTGACAATTACACAATTAATAAAATTCACTAGGTAAATCAGCGCCTATTTGGTCGAGTGATAAAGAATTCGATACCTCTTAAGATAGGTTTCGGGTTTGTGTCTTATAGATGGAGAAAACAGAAAACAGTGCTGTGAGAGATTTATCTCTCATTTAAGGGTCTAATTCAGCTCGACTTTGGATTTAGTCGAGCTTGAAGTGGTTACCAAATACCGAATGGTCATGGACCAAAAAATTCAATAGGTAAACCATATGATCTATGGCTTGTTCAGCAGTGTTTTTGTCTCTTTAAAAGTGCTTTTTGGCGGTTAAAGTATTGCGAAAGTACTTTTTGAACCACAAACAAAAGCAGATTTAAAGTGCTTTTGTGGTTGCAAAATCACTTCTGAGTGTATGATTACTTTTATATTCATTAAGTAATCACATATTTGCATAGTATGTATAAAATTATATTTTAGATTTTATTTTAAATATAAAACATTATTCACTTGTAATATATTCACAAATTTTAAAATCATTAAAATAAAAGTATTTGTAGGATGTAATAAATTTTTTTTGAATAAAATTTAAAAATTAGTTTTATATAAATTTCCAAAGCTAATTTTCATATTTATGTATTTTTAATATTATTTATTTACTTTGTAAACATTACAAATAAGAATAACCTAATAATACCATATTTTAACATGATATGCATTTTATACATTATATATTCTTACAAAATTTCTTAACAGTAATATTAAATAGCATTTCTAAAACACTTTCTTACTGGACTACTTTTTCGAATAGAATTTTTTCCAATTACAACGCGATGCTAAAGTAAATAATTAATATAGTTGACATGAACAATTTAGTTTTTTTCATGAATTGTGATTAGTTAAAAAATAATTTTCACACCTTTTATTTTTTATTTGTTTTATATTTTTAGTTTAAAAGCTTTGATGAACATCCCATTATCTTATTTTCTTAAAAAATTATTATGCCATTTATCCTCAATAGATTTTTTTAATTTACAAATAAATTAGTAAAATAAAAAAATACATAGATACATTTCAAGAAATTAAAATAATAATTTTAATCTCACAAAACACTCCCGTAACTTGCATTTATCTTATAAATAAGTATAAAATGAGTATTTAGAGTTTTATATTTGAAGAAATTCATGAAAAGATTTATATTTTAAAGTTATTTATATATTATTAATATATGATATATATTATGAAAGAGTGAAATAATAATCTTTTATTAGTTCGGAAATAAATCGAAATATTACTAACCTTTGCAAATAAGTAACTCACCATGGTGGTGAAATGGAATAAAATGGTGATTTTAATACTGTACTAAGATTTTGCAACCAATATAGTATTGCAATATTAAAATTTTCGGTATTACGATTTTGCAAATGAATGTTAATCCTAATAAAATTATCATAATAATTTCAATATAGTTCTAAGATTTTGTAATTGCAAATGAATGGGGATTTCAATACAATATTAAAATTTTGTAGCCAATGCAACTGTTATGGTAATTTCAATACAGTATTAAGATTTTGCAATACAGTGCAAACTAAGATTTTGGTGAGGTGGTGATTCCAATACAATATTAAGATTTTACAACCAATTAAGTATTAAAATTTTGCAAATGAATGGTGATTTCATTACAATACCAAGATTTTGCAACCAATATAGTTACAATAGTGATTTTAATACAATATTAAAATTTTGCAAACGAATGATGATTCTAATATAGTGTAAATTAATATTTTGCAAATTAATGGTGATTCCAATACAGTGTACTTAGCCACCAAAATGTTAAGATTTTAGTGACCACCTAAAAGTTGTAACCTTTCTGAAATAACACTTTATGTTTGGTTTGCCTGCATAGTTAAACCATTCTAGGCATATTCAGTTTTCAACAGTATTTCAAACGTTCGGTTGATTGAATGTGATTCCGCAGAATTACCTAACATGGGACTAAACAACAAAGTCCTGTAATAACTAATCAGTACACTCATGTCTAAATGGTTATTTTGCAAATGCTCGAAATGAGGGAAATTTTTTTTTTACCATATTACCCATGAAAAAATAAATCATCTAAAACCCAAAATTTAAAGGAAAAAACTCAATCAAAACTCCCCAACATATGAGTCAACTTAAAAACACATAATATTAGAGTTGTGTGATCAAAATTCTAAGAGTTTGCTTGCAAGTCAAGTTAAACAAAATATATTTTCTTTCTAGAAGATTTAGTATTTATTAGTATAATATATTTAACATTTATTAGCATAGTTTATTTGACCTACTAATTTAGCCTATAAATAGGTTCTTTTGCAATATTAGAAAATATACCCATTAGAGATTATAACTCATAACACATTTAGAGAATTTTGTATTTATATTTTGAGGGTTTTTATTTTCGAGTTTTGAGTTTAGTTTTTATCTCCATATTTTGTACTCTTTGTTCTTTTGTCATTATAGTAAAATTATTTTTACCCGTGATTTTTTATACTCTTTGAAGAGTTTTTTCACGTTAAATTTGTGTGTTCAATTTTTCAATTTATTTCGCTATTTTTTATTACTTGTTGCTTAATCGGGTCGATCCTAACACAAAAAAATAGAGAAAAATGAAAGATTCTCTATCTTCTTAGGTCTTAGGTGAGATTTCATATTCCAAGTGAAGAGAAGAGAGAGACTGGGAGAGGATGAATGTTGGTGTTCTGTATTCATGGCCAGCAATGGATAGTGATGAAGGCAACAGATGAAGCGTGGCTTTGGATTTTTTATTTTCTGAGCTTTTGCACGTGGGTGAGATAGAAAGAGGAGTGAATGGGTGAGACTAAGCAAGAGAAGAGAAGAATCATTATCAATTCATGACCAGCAATGGACAAAGATGAAGGCAAGTCGACGGATGAAGGCAGATTTTGGGTTTTTTATTTTCTAGGTTTTTGCACATGGGTAAGATTGAAGAAGAATGAATAGAATAAGAGAAGAGAAATTATTATGAATCTGAGAATGAAAAGAAATGTTTTAGTACCCCAAAAGTAAATTAGTATAGATAATATTTTTATAAAAATAAAAATATAATTATATTAAAAATGTTATTAAATTAAATTAAATTTTTATTTTTATTAAATCATATTTAATAATAATTCTATTAAAATTTAATAACAGTAATGACCTACTTAACAAAATTCTGTTAAGGGTGCTCTTGTCATTTTAGCTTTTTTGATATGTTATTACAATCTTTATTCCATTCAACCAAACAGAGAATACTATTACAGTACTATTCCATTCCACTCAACCAAACAATTGAATTACTTATTATAATTCTATTCCATTACAGTCCTATTTCATTCCATTGAACCAAACGTAATGTTAGTGTTATGATCTTTTTGAAGTTATGACATTTTTTAAACGACACTTAATCACCTTTTCATAGTGATTACCTTTTTGAAACAAAACTTAGTGTTTGATCTTTCTGAAACGACACTTAATCACATTTCCGTGGTGTTTATATGTGTTTTAGAATCAAGTACAAAATATATACAATGCAATCTTTCTTTCTTTTTTTCTCTTTTAAGTGATTTTTGGTCTTATTCAATTTAAATTGTGCAATTATTAAATTCAAAATTTGATTGCAAAAATAACCATAAAAACATTTGATTTCTGATATTATTTAATTCAAATGTACAATTGTTCCATTCAATAGTATAAGAAGAATTGCTTCGTTCAAGAAAAATACATTATATTATATCTTGGGAATAATATTTCTTTATGCAATTAGACATGTCCAAAGGCTAGTAGCCCACTTGGCCCTAGTGGCTTGGATAAGGATTTCGCATCTCGGGTCGATCCGACCAGAATTTAATTTAAATAATAAAAAATATTTTTAAAATTTAAATTTAATTATAAAAATATATAAAATATCAATTAAAAATATAATTTCTAATAATTTATTATTTTTTAATTAGTGAAAAAGTCTTTTTGGACTGGTCGAGTAAGCTTGAAAACGGGCCTGAGCTTGAAAATTTTTTTAGAATTAGACCTCAGCCCGACCCATGAACACTTTTAATTGCAATATATCATGGGAATATTATTATTTTTATTGTTCTGCAAATAACAATCCTTAGAAAAATTGTGTGGAGTAACTGTCAAATTTTCTTTTGGATCCAAAATTTTTATATAAGAATAATAAATTGAAAAGAACTATTTATATATAGGCTTAATTTACGATTTAGCTCTTAAAGTATACTTGTTTTTCATTTTGATATCTAAATTTTTGTCCCAATTTGGTACTTAAAGTATGATTTAGTTATATTTTTAGTCTATTTTTACATATGTTAAAAATTATTATAGTCAATCACAAAGTGCCATTTAGCATCTTTATGTAAAAAACAAATATTTTTATTAAATGTATATACATATTAAAAATATAAAATGAAAATAAATATATAGAAAATTCAAAAAATATATAAAAATCTAGAAAAAACATCTAAATTATAAAAATAAAATTTACAAAAATATGATAATTGAAAATAAATTAGTTGAATTAATAATATTATTACAAAAAATGTAAAAAATTGTAAAATTATAAAATGATTGTAAAAAGTTTTAAAAATAATTTTTATAAAGTTCTAAAATATATAATTATAAAATTCTAATAAGGTATTAATTTTTTTTCAATTACCTGAAATTTAAATACCTTTTAAAATTTTATAACATTATCAATTTTATATATTATTTTGACTTTTAAAATTTATAATTATATATTTTAGAGTTTTATAAAAATATTTTAAACTTTTAAAATATATATATTATATATGATTATTTTACATTTTAAATCAATATAATATATATAATACTAAAAAAAGGACACGTGACATGTTCTAATTTTAAATTTAGAATAAGTAGATGGTCAATGTCGGCCAACGATCGGTCAAAGTCGAAAGCATTTTTTAATATTTATATATTTAATATTTTTATTTTTAACTTAAATTTAAAATTTTTTATTTTAAATAAACCTAATTGCCATGTGACAAAATTTTTTGTCAAAATATATCACGTGGTACTTTTTCATTAACCAGATTTGTCTAATAGGTTTTTTAATGTCCATTACAAAATGGACCAAAAATAGAAAAAAAATGATACTTTACTATTAAATTGGGTCAAAAAAATATTATATGAGAGAGCAAAATAATAATCTTTAAAAAAAAAAAGTTGGTTTCGAACCAACCACAACTTTACTTACCTTTGCACATTCGCATCCAACTAAGATATTGGCATTCGTACTAAGACTTTGACATCTTTGCAACTTACGTCAGCATTTGTGCTAAGGGTGGATTTGGATGAATGGTGCGTTTATTTGCAATTAGTGTAAAAACAGTGGTGGTGATGAGATTAGATACTGTAGTGTGAGACAAAAAGTAAGTTAAACGCGCCGCACCCCACCGCTCATCCAAACTCCCTCTAAAACTTTAACACCTTTGCAACTTTAATAACAATCAACTTAGCAAGTGATGCTTAAAAAGTGTTTGTCCTTTTGTTGATGTGCTGAGTTGGCAGTGATCTCTTAAGTTGGAGAATTGGGTTTATGATATTGCTGCTTCCTGTAGACACAAGAGAATTAAGGGGATTACAGGTGATTATGGGTTGCGTCAGGTCGAGTTTAGTCAAGTTGTAATAAAATTTTAAGTCTGTTTATAGGCTCGAGTTCAGCTCGACCCTAAAAATAGGTCTAAAAAATTTTGCTCAAGTTTAATCAGGATAAAAAAAGCTAAAACCTGAGCTCAGCCTGGTTTGCTCGTATTAATTTAAAACATTAAAATAAATGTTTCTCAACAAATTGAAAATAAATTAAAAAATCTTTATACTTAAATAACACTAAAATAAGACAAGCAAATACCTCTAAAATAGTAGTAAAGTTAACAATAAAATAAGAGTTATACAATATCTAAATAATAACAACAATAGTAGCAATACAATAGTGAAATGACAACAAAATAGTGAAAAAGCAACAACAATTTTTTTCTTTTTGCAAATTCAGGCTAGGCCCGAGCAAAAAAAAAGCTTACCTGAGGTCCGACTCATTTTCTAAACGGGCCTTTTTTGTCCAAGCTTATTTTTCGGACTTATATTTTTGCCCAAACCCTCCCACTATTCAGATGGACACTCGACCCGACCCACGATCAGGTCTAATCAGGACCCGACCCATGATCAGGTCTAATCAGGATTTTGATATTGAAATGTATTTTTATACTTAGATTAGTAAGAAAAGCTTTACAAGAGAGAAACAAGAGCTTAACTAAGCAAGGAAGTACGATAGATTCTAGAGATTAAGGACCTATTTAGTAAAGTGTTGAAAAAAACAATATTTTTAGTAACTTAATTTTTTTAAACTTTGTTTGATAACCCACAATGAAACTTACTGGATTGAATATTTTCTACAAAAAAGTGTAGAGAATGATAAATAGATAAGGACTTACTTATCACTTATAGAGAATAAATTCAATTGTTTTATTTTATTTTATTCTTTTCATTTAAGGCTATATTATCATTTATCAAACAATTTAATTATAATCAATATTTAATTTTAAGTAATACACTAAACATATTTTATAATTTAAGTCCAACACTTAATTTTTCAATACTTTTTTTTAGCACTTATTTTTTTTAGTTTATAAAAAATATCGTAAAGAGAGCTTGAGTTTATACTTAGTGGCCCACACAATAATGATTGGTTAATCGTTTGTCTTCAAGGGCATAGCTAAGGGGGGGGCTAGTAGGAGTCCCGGTCCCCCAAAAATAGAAAATTTTTTTATTTAGGCCCTTTCAAGTTTTTAAAATTTAAAATTAGTAAAGGTAAAATTACACTTTGGCTCCCTAAAAATGATAAAAAAAATTTGATTTACTGCTTTAAAAATTATAAAGATATAAACTATTAAAATGGTGAAATTATATTTTTACTATCATAAAAATTACAATTTAATTTCAACCCTCCTAAAAAAAGTTTCTGACTTCTCCGCTGCTTGTGTCAATATAACATTTATTTCTAGTGATTGTTTTGTTGGATTTTCAGTCCCTAAAAGTTGCATTTTATGCTAAGTGCCTCACTTTTTAATTGTTAGATGGTAATGCAAGAAGTTTGGATCTTGCAATCTTTGTGCTTCTTTTAGGTTATAATCTAAATTCTATCGAGCTATGCCTGATTTGTCTATAGGAACATCACATATATGAAATCACAATTAAAGCTTTCATTTAACACTTAGATAACACTTAGGGCACCACGTTTGGTTCACTGTAATGGAATAGAGCTGTAATTGAATAGAGCTGTAATGGAATAAAGCTGTAATCAGTAATTCAATTGTTTGGTTGAATGGAATGGAATAGAATTGTAATAGTATTCTTGTATTTGGTTGAATGGAATGATGTTGTAATAGCATAAGGAAAAAAAACTAAAATGACTAGAATACCCTTAGCAGAATTTTTTTAGGTAGATGATTATTGTTATTAAATTTTAATAAGATTATTATTAAAATAATTTAATAAAATAATATATAATTTAATAAAATTCTTAATATAAATATTATTATATGAATTAAAAATCATAATATATAATACTATAAAATAATATATAATCTACATTATTATTTTTAAACGCAATACATATTTAATGTGCTAAAATATCTTTAGTGAAACAAATAACTTAATTATTCTATAATAAAAACAAAATATTAGAAGTAACAAATAACTTGAAAATTATATTTCACATCCAAACATAATATTCATATATTAACAAAAGTTACATGATTTCATTAGTTTATAGGTCATAATCCATATGTTATAAAATTTTACAACATCAAAAAGTTACAACATTGTAATGACATTCTATCATGTCATTATACCATCCAAATATTACAAACACAAAAAGTTACCAAAATATCATCAACACAACCATGATTTTTAATAGTCAGCAAGAAATCTTTTGACCCATTCCAATCGCACAGAAGAAGGTAAACTAAAGAAAATGAGCATTTGCGTTGGATGATCTAGAATTTTGCTCAATGCGCGATAGCGCTCATCCTTAGTTAAACCTTCCACTTCACATAATGTTGGATATAATGTTAGAGCTCTTTCTTGAATGGTCATTTCTGACTTTTTTTGAATTAGCACTTCGGAGGCAATACTCCTACTGATTTCAACGCCAACGGTTCGTATATTTTCTGCCAATAAAGTGGTAGCATCATGAAATGAAGTAGAAGAAATATGGTCACTTGCATCAGAAATATTTTTTTCTTCTTCTTTGAAAATGTGGAATCACCTTGGTTTCTAGCTGGTTGCGGTTGTGTAGCTAAAAGATTCATGTCATCCAAAGAAACATCAACTTTGCATCCACAGAAATTGTTTCTTTCTTCATGAGTATTTGTAGTAGCTACATCCTCAACATCTATTTCTTCAATAATATCAGCGGCTGTTTGAGCATCTTTCCCAGTGGCTCGATTTTTTGCATAAATGGTAGCAAGTTGGTCATAATAAGGGAAACTACGATGTTTGAATTGACCGGCTTCTTTATGACTATAAAAATGAGGAATTCATATTAGATATAAGTTTGGTCAAAATAAGATAATAAAGACTTGAAATAATTCTTACATTTATATATGAGTTCCACACCGCATCTTCAGCAACAACAAGCTGCCTATGCTCATCCCAACCAAAACCGCTATTGTTTTTTCCACTAAGCATGTCATAAACGATTGACCAATCCCTTTTCAATGTTCTAATCCTCGATTCAAGATTAGGTTTAGCCTTCAACATGGCATTGGGTAAAACTTTTTCTAACATTTTTTTCAACTCATTTAAATAACTGGCTTTGAATCCCATTCAGCATTGAAGGTTCCAACATTGTGCAAGTCGACCATACAGGCAACCAACGCAGCATCTTTGTTTGGAACCCATTTTCTTTTGGTTCCTTGAGAATTTTGGGAAGAAACACTTGATTGTGAAAAACATGACATAAGAAAAAAACAAATTAAAATTAAGTTCAATATTATGAATCAAAAGGTCAACACTTTATAAAATTATAACACATGATGAATCAAAAGAAAATAAATTATAATTCAACAAGTCTAGTACAATACAAAAAACAATTCAAACACCACCAAAGTTCCATAAACTAGAAATGTAACACCCCAAACCTGGCGTAGACGTTATGGTCGAATCTGGCGTGTCACATTGAAGTGTCTTTCGAATAATGAACTCGTTGGTAAAAATTTGTTTCTAAGTTTATAAAACCCCTTTATTAATAGTAACAAATCAACTAGTCAAAATGTTTATCTAGTTATCTGATATTGTTTTAATAAGTTGGTCTAAAATTGAGGAAGCTTTTTAAAGTCTATTGTTAGATTTCATGTTTTTGAAAACAATAATTATTTTTAAAAAAATTCATCTTTCCCTAAACTAGCAGTTTAAAATAAGTAAGCAAAACCCAATTAAAAATTAAAACCAAATTAAAGGCCTTATTACACAAAAACAAAACCTAACATATAAGTTAAGGTAAAATAACAGCCAATGTAAACCGCAGCAGTCGTGTGGCTTCCTCCGAATCCTTCGTAGTTCCGAATCGTCTATGGGTGAGGATTACCTGCACAGTTAAAAGGAGATGGTGAGTTTACGAAACTCAATGTATAACCCCCTAACAGTCAATTAGTATACGACATGCAGTGACAGTCTGGGCCTGAGCCCTATACAGTAACAATGTGGGCTTTAGCCCAGTACAGTATCAGTACAGTGCAATAATGCAAACTATCCCAATCCAGCCAACACACCACTCTGTACCACCAACACACCATGTGGGGATAAAATCGACCCACCCAGCCAACACACCAATATCGCAAAAAAGTCGCCAAGAGTAGCATCGCAATGTAGGCGCCAATATCGATGATCGTAGCAAAGTTGCCGAAAGCAATATACTTCCTCTATAACAGAATCCCAACCCCATGCAATATGTCATGTCATAAATCATACGTGTATACGAAATATTATATTTAATCATAGTCATACATACATAAGGTCGTAATAGTCATTCCAACTCCTAGGGGTATAACAGTCATTTTACTCTACGGGGGTATTTCGGCCATTTTACCTTATGAGGGTATTTCGATCATTTTACCCTTCGAGGGTATTTCAGTTATTTTACCCTTCGAGGATATTTCAGTCATTTTACCCTTCGAGGGTATTTCGATTATTTTACCCTTTGAGGGTATTTTAGTCATTTTACCCTTTGAATCTCAAGTTGGGCTTACCACTCGAGCGTTTGCACGCCCGTGTGGTCTCAAATGCTGTGTTTATGGCTTTTTGGCTTTTCACCGATCTACGGTTGCGGTGGGGTGATTACACACCTGATTTGTGAAAACGCACCAAGATCCACAAGCATCCAAAATCTACATTCATACAAGTTTTCCGTTGTCGCTAAACAAAAAGGTTAATCTCCTTCTTTTTACACCCTTAACCAAAACATTTACCTCGATCGACAAAAGTGGTTTAGCCCACTTATACCACTGACGAATGTTGACTATAATCCTTTAGACGGGTATCTGCATCACAACCAGATTATTAACCAAAATTGTTTAGTCAAGTGGTTTAAATCCCCTTCATGAAAACTTACAAAAACGCAACAAACATTCGACCTACACCTAGAAAGTTAGCCCACATATCTGCCTTAAATTGAGAGAAAAGAAAAAGGTTTCGATGATTTGGTATTACTTGATACTCCTTCAACCCTCTAGGAGTTCGAACCAACAGAAAGGAGTGATAAACGGTTAAACCACAAACAATAAAAGAAAATAACTCTCAATAAAAAAGAAATAAAATGAGGTGAAAATCAAGGATAGAAAGAGAAAAATATTCGGCCAAAGAAGAAGAAGAGAAAAGAAAGAAGGTTCGGCCAACAGAGAAAAGAAAATGGAAAGAAAGAGAATGAAGGATTCTACAAAGAAGAGAGGGGAAAGAGGAAAGAAAAGAGCAGAATAAGACAAACTCGAGAGGCACTTCCCAAAACTTGGCAAAAGTCGGCACCAAAAGCTAACAGGAGAACACGAAATTGACCCAAAACCGAGTATCTTTAGAATCTAAAGACCAAATTCAGCAGATGCTACCCCAATAAGTTCTTCCAAATGCCAAAAATACCAATCTATTCCCCCTAGCTGAAATCCCAAGACTTCAATTACCCCAAACGGCACACACACCCCCTAATCAAATTCCTCAATTCTTTCCTAAAATCTTTCCCCTTATCCCTCATTGATTTTCTCCACCAATTCCTCCTCAACTCCCCTAACCACTCCATTCAAAATCCATTCAAACTCCCCATTAGCTGTGTTTCAGTCCAACTCCACTACCTACACAGCTCAAGCAGCAAAATAAATGTTCAATTGCACAACCCAAGACTTGAACCTCAGACCTCACAATTACACAACATGCCACCTTGCCACTAGACCACAAGCTCTTTTTGTGTCATGAAACAAACTCTAATATTTATAAGTCCTATATACCAAAGTCCAGATTCAATTAAGAGCAAAATTAAAAATTCTGCCAAGGCCAAGACTTGAACCCAGGCTTCTCAAACACTCCCAAACACACCCAAATCACTTAGCCATTAAAGAAAAAAAGAAATTTGTGTCAAAACATACAAAAATTAAAGACTTAGATTTTTAGGGAGTTACAAGAAACATGAAATAACATAAAAAAATTAACGTTTATTATTTTTACCCAAAACCTAACTAATTTCTAGATGTTTGCCATTCATTGAACATTTGGTTAGCTAGTTCCATCCTTTAAGTAGCCCATGCATCCGGTGGAGTAATATTTACGATATTCGGTTCATCGTCATCTATCATATTACGAGGTAATCCTTCTTCCAACACCGCTTCAATAGGATTAAGACTCATATAGGTTCGAATAAAATTATGGAGCAAATAACATGCAATAATGATTCTATTGTGCACCCTCATAGGATAGAATGATGGACTCCTAAGTATTCCCCATCTAAGTTTTAATAACCCAAAGCATCTTTCAATAACATTACGTGTTGAAGCATGTTTCATATTGAAAAATTCTTCCGGAGTACTTGGTTGGTAACCCTGACGCCACTCATTCAAATGATATCTTTGTCCTCTAAAAGGTGCAAGGAATCCCTCACAATTTGTGTATCCAACATCAACTAGATAATAACAACCTATAAAAAAACTATTTGTCATGGTTAATTTCCCCAAAAAGTATAATCTTAAAGATTAATTCAAAGTCCTCTAATTTTGCACTTTACCATGAGGAACTTTTAGTCCATGTCTCCTACTAATGGCATCTCGAAGAGCTCGTCCATCAGCAGCAGAACCTTCCCAACCAGGAAGAACATAAACAAAATGCATATCAGGTGTACAAACACCTAACATATTTGTTGCTATGTCACCTTTTCGCGTTCGATATCTAGGTTTATCAACTGTTGGAACCCTAATCTTGATGTGTGTTCCATCTAAAGCACCTAAGAAATTCTACATCACATGTATAAAACCTTGAGTTAGGATACTATATTTAAATCTAAATCAACTAAATTATGTACAAGCTATATATAGAACTCACTCCAATACCTTGAACCGTTTCCACCTTGGGTCTGTAGAATTAGCTATAATTGGCTCAGCTTTTTTAAACAACACATCTTGTAAGCGTATGACATCATTTAAAACATTGTGAAATGATCTGCTAACGGTTTTCTCGGACCTATTAAAGTGATGCTTGATAACTCAATTTTTAAGGTGATGAGAAATGATATGTAAAATCATTTTCACTTGCTCATCAACAAACATGTTCCTTGACGACTTCAATTCCCCTAAAGTTTGTAACATCTCACATAGTTTAAAAAAGGTAATTCTATTCGTCCTAACTTGTTCAATACAGGTCTCGTCACTAGCATATACAAGTCTTTTCACATAATCTCGTTTTGCATAAAAATCTAAAATATAAGATCTAATCATTGGTCTATAAGTATGTAGGCTATGGATGGCACCTAATGTAACTAAGAACCAACTCGCAGCTGTACACGTTTGCAACCACATTGTCAATACAAGGCCGATTCTTTTAAGCCTCACACTTTGTAGTATTAAAGGCAGACGAGCCATTACTGCAAGATATTAAAGTGATATATATCTTCAAATCGTAGTAAAAAGGTCACATTTCTCCAATACTAATTTCAATAACAGTAAAATAAAATCAAAAAATTTAATTGCCAAAGAACTTACAGTGATTTAGTGAATACAAGGCGCTCAACTGTGGGTGGAGGAAGCAATCAAACAAGCCAAAGAAGAAGAGGAAGTAATAACACACTATCAAAGAAAAATGAACAATACATATTAAGAATTTTTAGAAAGCACAAAATACAAATTACAACTATCTTTGCAAGTAAAAAACTTGAAATTCATTTCTTTATCAATCACCCAAAAAATAAAAAAAGAAAGAAAGAAAAGAAAAGAATGTGTTTTTGTGGATTTGATTAATTGATGGTGATGTTTAATAATTATTTTTTAAAAAAATACCCATTTGATTAATATGAATTTAATAATTTTTATGAGAAAAGAAAATAAGGTCTTAATTTCTTTTATTTTGTATTAACTCAATTCGATTATAGGTATATAGTGTGTTAAATATCTTAAAATTATGTATTTTAAAATATTCAATTTTTATTTTTATTTAAATAAAATCTAAAACTCCATATACATTACATTCTTACCATAACATGATTTGTTTGTAGCATTTTACTTTTTTTTGTTTCGTTTGTTGAGATAATTTTTGTAGTGTTAATTATAATTTTAATCAAACAATATAAGTAATATAAAACATTGGTTGAAGACCAAAATTAAATATAACATAAATTAAAGACATCGAAAATAAAAATAGTTTAATAATATATTAAAAGATTAAAATAGTTTTAAATGAAACATATCAAAAATAAAAACATAACGAAAATTAAATATAACCAAAATGTTCTTGTTTAAAGTAAAAAGATCAAATCCAAATTGTAAATGTAGTTTAACATGTATATATTGTCTTTTCCGTATTACTAAAAAAGAGTAATGGTATTATCATTCCAGTGGAGATATTTGTTTATGTCCCTTTTCCTTGTTCATTTTTTTGTTGTTGTTGATTCTTGGCATTTGGTAGCCTACGAGGTTTGCTGCTCTTTACCTTGGCAGCCTCATTTTCCATTAACAAATCTCATCTTTCCAAAGTTGAACACATAACTAACTTACAACAAAGACATTGGGAGGGTATTGTTACCTTAGCACACCCTTGAGTGATATTTTTCCCCTTCTTGTTGCTACCTTTAACCTACAATGAGGACCAAAAATTAATTTCCTTTAGGAGTTACAGAGGATGATCAAATAGGTTCACAGATCCCTTACTTTGATGATGAACGACTCGATGTGCATAAACAAATGACTCAGCATTCTACCACTTAAAAGATGATTTGTTCAAGGAGTGGATAGATTTGCTTTAAAGCTAGTTTCTATTGTTGAAAGATGCATAGAACACGAGCATAAATCACTTTGAAGTTCTTACTTATAAATACATGCAATGAATCTTATCATAGCATAGGCTGCAAGGCAAATTTTCGAAGTATATATATTCAAGGATAACATGAATTACATGTGAGACATGAAACTTACCAATCTGCTTATTTGCAAAAATAAGAAAAATAAGAACTGCTACTCCTCTCAGCTCATCTTCTTGTAAAAGATTCACCCGTGAAACTTGTCCAGAAGAAGCATTAATGAAATACATAAAACAAGCATTGACAAATGAAGTAGGATATTGTAAACACCAAGTAAGCGTTGTTGGTTACAAACATATAAACAAGTCATCATCACATTCTAGGGAGCAGAAAGAAGGTTTTCATGTAGCATTCTTTCTTTTTATCAAACTTCTAAAATATAAATGTTACTACAGTGGACCATGAGATCAATGTTACTGCATGCAAAGTAATCTATATATCATCTTTAATGCATGGAATATTTATAAGATAAACCACAGCAAGGTTTTAGGAAGTTTTTAAGAAAGAGGGTGATTGATATTTATAAGATATACCATAGCAAAGTAATCTATATATCATCTTCAATGCATGGAATGTTGCTATAGAGGCTGGTTTATACTAGAAGCACCGTTTTATTGAATATGGGAACAAAATATGAACCATATACTAAAATTGAATAGGATGATTAATCTTTTCTTCTGTCATGAACACACGAAAGCATAGATGTAAACTTTTATTTTATTTCAACACTTTTAGACATTGAGATAACCTGGAATAGCGCTAATAAATTAAATCCCAAGTCCTAATTATAAAAGTGGTACAAATAGTGGCATCCCATGAATACAACAGTGAAATGCTATGATAGACTCAAAGTTAGTTTGTTCTAAAGGTAAAAAGAAAATCGAAATTCACTTATTAGCCATGGGATTGTTAATAACAATTAGGGGTGTACATTTGGTTAACCGACCCGAAATAGCTATAACCGAATTAATCGACCTTCTAAAATTTTTAACCGTTAACCGAACTGAAATTTTTTAAAAAAACATTAACCGAACCGAATTTTTTTTGGTTAATTAGGTAGGTTAACCGAATTAACCGAAAATTGTATGGTTTTTATTTTTGATTAAAAATTAATCGAATTAACCGAATTAACTGAATTAACCGAATTGCCCGAATTACTCGAATTGAATCACTACATAATTAAAAATATTACATAAGTCTTTGAATCACTACATAATTAAAAACATTACATAAGTCTCGAAATTAACACATAATTGAAATGTAAGTCTTTAATATTCTCCATTTATATCCATTTCTTCTCTCCAAAAAATCTCCATGTGCATTAAACCTAAAAAAAAAAAAAACATGTGTAATTGGGTAGAGACTTAGAGTTAGACTTTAGTTTTAGTTTTATTGGGTTGGGTAATTGGGTTGGATTGGATAATTTTATTTATTAATTTTTTCAATTTAACCGAAAAATTCGGTTAACCGACTGGTTTCAAACCGAATTAACCGTTAACCAAAAAATCATAAAAAATTAACCGACCCCCGATCGAAAAAATTCGGTTAACCGACCGATTAACCGAATTCGGTCAGTTAACTGAATTTTTTCGATTTTACCCGAATTATGCACACCCTAATAACAATAGTTATAAAATCTAGGCATACACTTCTTTTACAACTTAAAAGAACTTACGGGATGTCATATAAGTTTTAGAGCAAAAACTATTAGCTTAATTAAATTTCTAAGCGGCCAGATGCAAACTCATAAACACAAACTTTACATAGAGCTTCTAGAAACCAAACATCTTATTTCAAAGTTGCCACTAGCCAGCAAAATATTAGTAAATAATGAAGGGATATAAAAACAATGCATGTTTGTGAAAGTTACCTGATACTTGTCTGTCCACCTGAATCAGTAAATAATAAAGATGTTATTAAGACAAGAAATTGACATCACTTGTGTTAAAATATTAAAGCTCCAAATGATAAAAGAAAGCAAAGTTGTAGAACAAGGTATTAAATGAATACATTTCAGTCTAAACTAAAGCATTAAAATTCCACAACTTAATACTATTAGTTTTGACGAAGTTCAGTGGCTTTGAATAACAACAAACTTGGAATCAGAAAAGAAGAACCTTAAGTTTGTAGAAATAGCTTTTGGATTGGTAGCTAGAGATAGAATATCCCACATAATATCATATTTCATCCAGTATCGGAAAAGTAAAGCTTTGATGATAAAGAGTGATTAGTGCTGTAAATTTGCTTAAAGCTGCTACTATGATGGTTTTACGGAAGAAATAATAAGAACAGATATATAAAGATATAGATAAGAGGCAAAAGAATCATGCAAGTTGTGGATTAAAGCTACTTTATGCAGTTGAGATTTACAATAACAAGCATTATCTCAAGCCTTTGATATAAGAAATTATGAACTTCGACATCTCTTTACCTTCAAACAATAAAATCGATAAGAAAATATTATCAAACTTTCAGGACAGTACTATAAAAAATCTACTATACATGTTAAAGATCCAGATCAAGAAGTAGTGATCGACATACCTAAATCCCACTCTTGCAATTTGATGTCATTGTACTACACTGTTTCGGCATACCTCTCTCTCACATAAGCCAGCAAGGGCCCACTCAGCCCCTTCCCAAGCCGACTGGTTGTTCGATTCTCTCTCGTCCCAAGCCACCTTAATGCCTCCACTCGGTGCGCAACTTGGGTAAGAAAAAAAAGACATACATGAAAATGAAAGGAACAACAGAAGGAAAAATGTTTACCTGACCTTGGATGAAGGGGAGGAATGTCGGAGTCGAAGGAAGCAAGAAGTGGTTGCCGTTTGAGTGTTTTTGAGGTGAGAAGTTGTGAGGGTAAAATAGGGTTCATATGGCAATGAATGAGTAAACGGTGAAAAGGGAAGGGAATAGAAATCCCCAAATATCTCTGCTTAAGCCCGGAATGGAATATACCCATAATAGGGTATTCCCTTGAACCAAACATCTGTTTAAGTGGGCCTGCAGAATAGGCTTGTAATAGACAAGTAATGGAAACATCCCCTTAGATTCAACCCTGTTATGTCTCTTTCCTTTTCCTTTAGTAATGATTAAAAGAAGGTAAGTGGATATTTTTTTGTCCTTTTCACAAACAAATAGGAATTAATGTAATACTTAGTTTTTAAGTCTAATTTGGTCAAAAATAGAAATTTAATATTTTGTTCAATTTTGCAAATAGTTAACTCAAATTTGTTTAAGTTTATTCATTTTATCTTTTTATTTTCAATATATGCTATTTTTAGTTTAATATTTAATAATTATATTTATTTTATTTAAATCTAAATATAAACATTTTATTAACTTGGACTGCCGCGTAAGGCATCCAAGTTGGCATTTAAAACCCATTTGGACTGTCACGTAGGACTGCCGTTAGGAAGGTAATGGAGTTTAATGGTAAAGTGATCACTTCGTAACAAAACGATAATGTAAGTGACAAAAATGTAACATTTCAAATATAAGTGACTAAAATGTAATCTGGGGCAAACAAAAGTGACTATTTTTGTAATTTACCCTTTATAAAATTTTAATGGTAGTTATAATAACTTTTTTTTAAATAATCTTATTATAAGATCTGATCATATATAATCTTTTTGACAAAATGTCTAGAATTATCCATAGTCCCTTCCCAGCTCATAATAGGAGGATAATACGCTTTAGTGCACTCGAACATATCCTCCTACATTGAAAATAATACCCATGCCAATACAAAAGTTACGCAATGTAAAATTTAGATGTTGATATATGATAATTATACTGGTAAAATTTAAAGTTAAGTATTTAAAGACCCAAACCTTAGCATTTGTTAAAAATGGTAGGTTTTTTTTTTTTTCACTATGAAAATAGTTTGAAATTGGAAAATTGGTCTATTTTTCCTCTTTTCCGAGTTTTGGCATGCATACATATGATGTGTGCATTCTCTTTTAAATTATTTTAGATTTAAATTTTCTTATGTGTGAGTTTTGTCTAGAATTATTTTGATCTTAAATCGAGTATATATTAATTTTTAGTCCGTTATATTTGTATCGAGTTGATTATAATTTTAATTTATTTAGTAATTTGTTGTTACAATTGAACTTATAAACTCCTAAAAAGGTTGATTTTCTTTTTGTTTAATATGTAATTGAAGGCATTGATGAAAACCTAATATAATAAACATAAATAATTGGAAGAAGATGATAATTTTTGCATTCACCAACACAAATTCAAACATTAGACAAATAAGATATAACACATGAAAACGAATATATAAAAGATTATTTGATGCAAAATATTACTATTATTTTTTTCAAGTTAAGTACTAAATTTAAGTTATAAAAGTATACAATTTTAAACTAGTATTGTTTTATAAAACTAATATAGTTTTAAATGAAATAAAAATAAAATAAAATAAAATTTAAGTTATAAGTATTTTTAATTTGTGTTTAAAAATTTAAGTTGCTAAAAATATTAAATTGGAAAAGATGTACGGATATGAGGGTAAATTATCAAAAAAAGCCCTATTTTTTTAAAATTTACAGAAATGGGCCCAGTAATTTATTATTTACCGGAATGGGCCATTTTCCCCAAAATCGCGTCCACGTCAGCGCGATGTCAGGGGACGTGTCAGAACATCGCGTCCACATCAGCGCGCTTTGCTTACGTGGACAAAAATCGCACCTACGAGGACGCGATTTGCTGACGTGGATGAACAGTTTATGTTTTTTAGCTTGGAAAACTTTGAAAGGCCATAACTTCTGCCTCGGTTGTCGGATTGAGACGATTTTTTTTTGATTTCGAATAAATTTTCGAGATCTACGCGCTGACAAATGCCGAAGGCGGTTTGCTTGATTTTAAATCGAAAAAGATCCTTTTGCCCTAAATTTTGATTTTTCGGTTTAAAATTGAATTTTGAAACATTCAAATCATTATTTTCCTTATTTATTTGAAGTAAACACGAATTTTTTCTGAAATTGTTGTATTATTTTTTTGATTTGACACGTGTATGGAATAGGTCCGATAAATCGTTAGAACGTAAGTAATATAATTAAGATAATAACATATTTCTATAATATGTCAATTAATTAGTTTAGTTTATTTGGTTAAGATGCTTGCTCTTTTCCCTTAGTACCTTGGTTCAAATCTTGTTGGTAACAATTTTGAATCTTTTTTGTACTTGTTGCTATTGATGTAATATTGAAGAGTTAATTGATTAAAAAAATAAATACAAGTACAAAAAGATTCAAAATTTATTTTTTTCAAAATACCAAAAAAGCCCTATATTTTTAAAATTTATCGAAATGGGCGCGATTTCCTTCCACGTCAGCATCTCACGCTGACGTGGACGCGATTTCCTGACACGTACCCTGATATCGCGCTGACGTGGACGCGATTTCCCGGAAAAGGACCATTCCGGTAAATAATTAAAAAATGGGCTCATTTCGATAATTTTTTAAAAAAAAGGGCTTTTATTGGTAAATTGCCCCGGATATGACAAGAACAATTAAAAAAATAAATTAAATTAGAAAATCCCGTTATAAAATATGTACGATACGAAAAAAAACTATTTTATTAACAAACGTTGTTTTCACTCTCAAAGTCAGTCTGAGGATACTTCTAATTTAACTCTCTCGATTACCAATTCCATTCTACTCGCTTTGTTTAGCCGACGTTTGTCCATTTCTGTACCTTTCGAGGTCAACACAACTTTGTTACATTTGACGGACCCAGATGTCTGTTAATTAAAGCGAGTAGTGAATTATTTAACAGACATCACTTACAGTACTAACATACTTCGGCTCCATGTTTTTGGGTTAGAAAACCACTTCTGGGTTTCCATTTAGATATAAATACAAGATTTTCCTCTTTCACTTGCAAAGGAAAAAGAAGATTTGAGTCTCTGGATATCATTCGCCTTTCATCCATCATTATTAGCTTCAAACAAGTAAGCTTTTTTATCTTCTTTTCTCTTTCTTTTTAATTTCTATTGCAAATCATGTATGTTATCTGTTTACGCATCTTTGGTGATGGATGGAGTGAGAGAGATGGTAAATTCCAGAAACATAAAACAAGATTAAATGTTTGAATACGGTTGCTAGAAGGGTGACGATACAGCTTGTTGCTTACTTAAAAGCATCGGAAAGGAGTATAAGCTCCGGCATCTCAAATTCACGTCTGTCTTGCAACAACTTGAGAACCTCCAAACAATCTCTCAGCTCGATCCATGCGTAAACAACCTCTAAACAGGATGGCACCCATGCTTACCACTTAATATGTGTATATATTTTATGAATTTGCTGAGAATTTCTCTTCTTGATCGATGCAGGCCAAGAGAAGCAAAAAGGGGGAAAACCCTAATTTTCTTTTTTTTTCTTTTTATATTTTTTTTTTGAGGGGAAGAAAATTAAGGGGGTTATAATGGGAAGAGGGAAAATAGAGATAAAAAAGATAGAGAAATCATCAAGCAGGCAAGTGACCTTCTCAAAGAGAAGAAATGGACTATTGAAGAAAGCTAAAGAGTTAGCCATCCTTTGCGATGCTGAAGTTGGGTTGATTATCTTCTCCAGCACCTCCAAGCTTCATCATTTTGCCAGCTCTAGGTCAGTTCCTTCTCTTTTTCTTTTTTAATTAGGAAGAAATCACTTACAGAATTAACAAACTTTCATTAACTTTATTTATGATAAAAATAATCAATTATTTTAATTTACTTAAAATTTGACACAAATAAAACATGAAATAGTATCCTTAAATTTTCATTGCTCGTGTAAGATCAATTCTAGACTATTACTGTAAGTGAATCCTTCTATATATCAGTGAGGACGACTCCGTACATTATTAATAAATGGTACGAAGTTGACATTAATAAATAATATAAATTTGTAAATTTCCTTAAAAATGAAATAAGAATAACTTTATTTATAGGTGATTATATAAATGTGTATGTATGTATTTGTCAAGATTTATACATATTCAAGATGATGCCTTCATTGTAATATATATATATATATAATTATACTGACAATGATACATTAAATATGAAAACACTATAATAGAACAGGTTTTTAGTGGCACTTTTTTTAGAGTCAAAATTTGGATTATAGCACAAAATTTATTATTATTTGTTTCTTAAAACATTTAATATATTTTTAAGAATATTTAAATGATCTCTTTTAATATTAGATTAATAGTTATATGATTAATTGCGTTAAAAAATAATAAAGTAATTACACTTCCTTTGAATGAATGGTGTGTTTCTCTTTATTGAAATTAAAAATAATAATGGTGATAAGATTGGATATTATAGTAGTGATATTAAAAATAGCGATGGGGCATGTGTTTAGATTTAAACTCGGTTTTAACGAGTGAAGCGAAAATAGAAAATAGTTATTAAGGACATTAGATTAGAAATTATATATGATAGATTTTTAAATTATTTTATTTTATAAAATTTAATTATATGAATTTGTGATTTTATTTAGTAAACTATTAATATGTATCACAATGTTTTATATTACTTAAATTATTTATTATTTTAAATGATAAACAATTTTAATGAGTAAGAAATTATACAAATTCACGATAAATAAAAAGATAATTATATTAACTTAATAAACAAATTTAATAATAATAATTAAAAATTATTGGTTGAAAACACTTTCCACCTACACCAAACAAATAATAACGATTCCTTTTTTTTCTTTAACTTTCATCATATATGTTTTCTGTTTCATGTAAAATAATAATAATAACATTAGAATATTATATTACTTCATTATTAATTAAAATGATCTTTCATATCTTTCCAGTGTTATTGTCGTTCAAAGATTCGATATTTTATCATCAGTCCCTGATCTAACCGGTTCAAAGTCATTCTTTGGATTAGTACCCTTATCAATTTTCAGTCCAACTGGTCGATTCATTCTGATTCAAACATTATTTTTTTTATACAATATTAAAGTAGGGGATTGAGATCACACAATTTGAACTAATATCTTATTTATTTATGAAATAATATCTAATGCGCTATCAATACATGAATTTCATGCATATTAGTAAATAACAACATATCACATTATAGTTAGGTAAAACAAAAATAATAGAAGACTTATAAATAAATATTAATAACTTTATTTAAACATAATTAATTATTAATTATAATTATTACAATAATTCTTATTTTGGATTTAGAATTTATGGTTTGTATCAAATTTACGATTTCAAATTTATATTTAAATAAATTTATTAGTATTTATCTGCCACTTATTAGAAAAAAAGTATTAAAGCATGTCTTATATCAGCATGAACTCTGTCATAGAACGTTACAACAAGTATAAAGAGGAAAATCATCATCAACTACTTGATCCTGCTTCTGAATTAAAGGTAATTATTCCTCCACCACCTGCTTATGTATTTTCTCCATAAATTTTCCCCTTTTTTGTTCAAAATGTATGTATGGCATTTGTTGCTATCTTTTTCCCCTTTCGGTTGGTTTTCCATAGTTACAAGACATGCAAATTAACTTAATGCTATATATTAAAGCTCTCAAATGAAGTCTAAATTTCAGATCTGTCAATTCTGAATCGAACTTAAAAATTCAATTTGATTAATTCAAATTTAAATTTGATTTAATTATAAAAATTCAATAATTCGAATTCGAAAGAACTTAAACAGATAACTTGAAATTAAAATAATCCCATCTAAAAAATTTAAACCCGAAATCAACATAAAAATTTAAAACCTGAATTAGTTAACCAATTCAAATAGAAATTGATGTCCCAACTTTTGTGAGACATACTTCCAATTTTTCGTCTTTTTGTGATGTTAGTTTACTATAAAATGCTTCACATTCTTATTTAATATATGACTTTGTGCTTGATAGTTTTGGAAGAAGGAGGTAGCAAGCTTGAGGCAACAACTAAATGACTTGCAAGAATGCCAAAGGTACTCAACATCCCATTATTCATACATAAAACACTTTTGCAGTGCATTGGACGGAAAATTTTAAAGAAATTCATTGTGTCATAGGTAACATTTTCTGCATAATCCGTAGGTCAATATGTAGTTTAGTCTTTGAGTTTGTCTAAATTCTTTTTTTTTTTTACTTAGTATCTAAACTTATATTCCGTCCCACGTTGTCCACAATTTGTTAATCCTGATAAAATTTTAATGGTTAACATGTAGTTTGCCCCCTAAACTTGTCCAAACTACCTAGTTGTTACTTGAACTTTTCAAAAATTTATATTTTTAAAAATTAATTTAAATTTTTTTAAAAGATTTTTTATTTTTAGTTTATGTCCACCACATGTCATACTGAGAGGTTGTCATGTGTCACTATAATATTAGTTATCAGTGCCACATCAGCAAAAAGTAACAATGTTAGTGTAGAGGTATCAACTTGAGTGATAAAATACAAGTTCAAACATCAACTAAATTCAAATACTAAGTACTTTTAAATAAGTTTAAGGGATAAACTACATATTAATCCTAAATAAGTTCACGATATAAACTACATATTGTCCTAAATTGAACTCACCAAACTTGAGCATATTTATATATTTTTATCACTTAATTTAGCATCAGTTTTACTGTTAGGTCACAAAACTTCAATTCCATTGAATTACATCACCAAAAATTAAGTCATTTATGCTACCCTCAGTAAGTTGGCTCAAAATATGGTTGTGAATATTAACAAGTTTTAGGTATAGTGATAAAATATTTTGTATTTTCAAGGAAAATAGTAAGTTTAAATTTTAGAGATAACATTGTTATGAGAAGCAACTACAAACTCGAACATGAATTGAGAATATTTTTAAAAAATTGTAAATTAACATGAAATATGTTTAAAAATAAGTTATGCATGTTGAGACAAATTTATATTAAAATTATGTAAAAGGATTAGCATATGTAATCTAATTTATTAATAATAGTTCAGCTATTTAATTTGATAAAATTAAAATATGGGTAAACATGTCACTAAACTATTGGTAAGTTTACATTTTGTTCACTTAATTTAAAAAAGTTACAAAATGGTCACTGAATTACTCGAAAGTTTTCATTCAAGTCATCAAACTATTCGAAAGTTTTTATTTAAGTAACTGGATTGTTAAGTATCTTTTTTTTTCTTTTTTAAATTTGGCTATCAAGATCCAAGCAACGATTCGACGATTGGTACGGTGAATCAATACCAACATAATTTAGATCCAAGTCGATTTGATAGTTAATGTCGAAGATTGAAGAAGAAAGTTATTTGAATTTTGGTTCACTGATTTATGACATTCAAAGTTGTTCCATGAAAAAAAAAGAACTATAAAAGAGGAGAGGTTTTGATTGGTGTAAGCAATGTGGATAAAAAATGTCATACAACAACAGTTTTAACATCTCAATAACTTAAATGAAAACTTTTGAATAGTTTAGTGCCCATTTTGTAACTTTTTTTTAGTGACCAAAATGTAAATTTATCAATAATTTAGTAACCTTGGGTGCAATTAACCCCTAAAATACTAGGCCTTACATTAAAATTAATTTTAAATTCAGTAAGCTAATAAACACACCATTAAGACAAGGAAGTTAAGGCTGGAAAGCATATAAAAGAATATTCTTAATATGTACACCTTTAATCTTTACAAAAATTGTGATTTGGTTTTATATCTTAATTTAACATAATTTGTTACTTCTTTTATAATTTTAAGTATCTGACGTGTATATCCGATCAATTTAGTTAAAATAATTGAAAATTTGAATTAACTGAACTAACCTCATACTTTAACCGATTTACTGATTAATTGTCTAATTCACCTAATAAAACCAAGTTAACATCTATTAATTTAGTTGGTTAAATCGTTTTTCCTCTTATTTTCTTCCAAGTATTAAAAATATAAGATGAAATTTTAATTTTGGTTAAAATTTTATAATATTATATATTGTAAGTATAGATATTTTATAAAAATAAAAAAAAGATATAGATCTTATGAAAATTCATAACTAGAGGTGTTCATGGGTCAGGCCTAAATATGATATTAATATATTTTATACTTGTCTAAGCTTGGCTCGGCCCAAAATATGAGCTTAAAATTTTGTCCAAACTCGCCCATATTTATAAAAGATTAACCCAAACCCATCTTATACCCGCTCATATTATTTTTTTATATTTTAAAAATATTTATATTATATATTATATTAATATTTAATAATTTTATATATTTTTTATTTATTGAAAATTTTTCTATACTCATCTTAACATTATTTTAATGTTTACATTAGAATAGTATTATATATTTTGTACAGGTTAATTTTTTTAATGTGTTCTAAATTACACAATATAAAGTATTATAAACTTAAAAATGGGTCGAGTCAGGCTCGGGCCTTGAATGTTCAAACCCGAGACCAACCCATATTTTAAAGGGACCTAATTTTTTATCTAAACTCATTTTTCGGGCTTAATATTTTAACCCAAATCCTCTTAAATTTTGAACTGACCTTCGAGTCTGAACGAGTAGCTCAATCCATGAACAGGTCTATTCATAACAAATGACTAATCTATTTTAACCACCTATAGAATCAAATCAACTGTCATAACTGACTTCATCGAATCGATTAACTTAACCTATTTTGAATACTGTAGGCAGTTGATGGGGAAAGAGCTATCCGGTTTAAGCTTCAAAGATCTACAGGGCCTAGAAAACCAACTTGAAATGAGTTTGAAAAGGGTTCGCATGAGAAAGGTAAAATTAGCTTTAAAACCAAGATGAAATTTGGATTTACAACTTTCAAGGATTCAATATTAATTTTTCATTGCAATTTGCTCCCATAGGACCAAATTCTGACAAATCAAATCGATGAACTAAACCGCAAGGTTAGAAAAGGTTTTGCCGCATTTTCTTTTCTGTTGATTTTCACATGTAGTGATTTTCTTGGGTCCAGTTATGATTTTAGTCCTTTTATTATACTGCAATTCTGGATTTAATTATTATATTTCAATTTAACATGATTCGGTCATTTTATTTTTATATAATGTTATTAGTAGGTTCAGATTCAGAACAACATTGCTATTGTTGATGACTTAAAATTTTCTTTTGTTATCAGATCAAAATCGCGTAAAAATTCAGTCAAACATAATTATCAATTCGGACTTGCTAATAATATTATAAGAGTTTCAACTATTACATGACAAAAACCACTATTAAACAGGGTGTTTTTTTGTTTTTGTTTTTGTTTTTGTTGAGTTTAACAACTTTCATTTATTGAAATTGCAGGGACACCGCATTCATCAAGAGAATCTAGAAGTACACAAGAAGCTAGACCTTATTTGCCATGAAAATACTGAACTTCAACAGAAGGTACTCACTATAACTATATATATATATATACGATAAATATGGATTGGTCCGCTTCAATTTATATTTTTCAACTAATTTGATGTGGTTAGGTTTAGTGTTTATAAATAATTTAAAAAATATTTTTATGAATTTATAAATAATAAAATAACTTTTTAGGTGAATTTAGATAAGTAGAGATGGAACTCGTTGATCGTGTTCGACCCACGAATACCTCTATTGAGAAATGTACTAAGCAACACAAATATTTGGGGGTGACACAGGTTAATGGAAATGGAGCAGAAGAAGCAAATGAAGGCAGCAAAAGCTTATCCCACAGTTATGGTTTCAACAGTGGATATGATTATTTGCAAGCACCTGTTGTTGATCTCCGGTTAAGCCAGCCTCAACAACTTCCCGAAGCTGATACATCAAATTTGAAAACTAGGTAAACTTTTATGGAATGAGCTTCAGTTACGCGTTGTTAATAGATTTACTGATTGCTTTTAGTCTCTCTATTATTTAAAATATAATTTTCAACCACAGACCTCTATCAAATAAATATGCGATGGTGTAACATATACATCTTGGCATTTTTATACAATTAGAAAAATATTTCATGTCATCATAAATTTTAAAAAAATTTAAGTTATGATTTAACCTTCCAACTAAATATATTTTATTATTTTGGTATTTAAGTTTTCCTTTTTCATATTTTGGTAGTTGTACTATCATTTTCATCTTATTTTACCCCAAAAATTTAATAATGTGCTACATGTCACATTTTTATTGACAACTTTTTGTTTTGGGATAAATTGAAACTGAAAATGATAATTCATTTATCAAAATGGAACTAAAAAAAAGTTTAAGTATCAAAGTGGAAATATGAGTATAATTCAAAGGTTATATGTATATATTAGACGGAAATTAATGAAAACAATTGATCTCAAGACAAAAATAAAATAGAGAGACTGAAAGTTATCTAATTATAGTAGATAGATTAAATCCACCGAAAATGTATGGTACAAAGACTTCATCATATACAGATCGACCTAAGAACTAAGCAAGAAAGCAAAGCATTTCAACATCCAACCCTAAGAACAGCAAACTTAGGGTGGACATCCCATGGCTGTAAGCTTCAGTACGTATGGGTGAGCTTCTTCATATTCCAATCTATGAATTACTGTTTTATAATATGTAAATTTAGGTAATAATGAGAACGACTGATGTTACTCAACTCTGCCATGGAGACGAAATTGGTATTCACTGCAAATAGCATTTGCTTTACTGTTGAGGGTGATGAAAATAATGTCAAATACGAAGGGTTTATGACTAAATATTTCATTTTCATTGGCATTAATTTGTGTTGATACCAAATATGGATTGAGGAGAAACGCAGTTGGCTCATATTGTGTTCTACTACAAGACTACATTAAGTTTAATTCTCGGGAAAGAATCTCTTTACAATGTAATTTAATAGTACAATATATATCACTACAATTGTACCCTATAAAATATTAAAATAAAAATAAAATGATAATAAAACTCCAGGAATTCAGCGAGGTTTGACAAATTACTCCTCCGTCACTACCAAATATATTTCACTGCAAAAGATACAAGTGAAAACTAACAAATCACATGGACTGTTCTTTTGGGCCCAATATTTTTTACTTCAAAATCATCATGTTGAAGCCCAAATGGATTGGGTCCATAAAATCTGCGATCCAAACTTACATCATCGGCCAACAAATAAAAAAACTCCAGCCCCTTTATGCCTCTATACATGCTCCCCATTCCTTTATTCTAAAGAATTTATTCATTTCTATTTCTCGATTTTAAAATTTTAAGTATAATTGTTGATATCGATTAAATTATTTTGTTATGTTCATTATTATGATATTTTAATTTTTTTTAAATGTTCATTTGATAGTTTGTAACAAAAATATAACATTGTAATAGACTTAAATTTAACTAAGAATTTTAACGATATTAATAATTTTAAAATTCGAGTAAAATATCTAAAATAACTAAAGATATTATATAAATTAAAGTATTATATTATGTCAAAACTAAAATATAAAAATTAAATCAAGTATATTGTAAAGAAAAAAACTAAAATTTTATCATTATTATATAATTTTTAAGAAAAAGTAAAAGGTTGGACATATGTCATGTAAGGAATGCTTATGCATTTATATATATATATATAGTAGTATAGATTTTATATTTTATTTTTATATGTTGCATTTTAGGGATGTGATTGGTATAATAATTCATAATTTGATTTAACATTTATATTTAATGTAGATTAAAAGAGCATTTCATTAATTCTTTTCATTTTTGAAATACGCATTTAAAGTTGTCCACAACTTACAAATTGATTTATTATTTGAACTACTTAAGAAAATATATTAAAATAGAAAATTATTTTTTTTTATTTTTAGTTTTTATTTCTAAATATTATATACTTGCGTGAAAAATGTATCTTATTAATTTATATTTTATTTTAAATGATGTATTTAAATAATTAATTCTATGCGAAGTGTGGATCAAAAACTATACTAGTTATTATAAATAAATATTACATGTGAAAATATAAAACTATCATATTTATATATTTTGTTAGTTATTATTCCATAGATTATAATTTATGTATCCCGCTATATATACTCTATCACTAAAAAAGAAGGGTTAACATATAGTTTGTCTCTTGAACTTGCCGAAAACTACTTAATTGGTACATTAACTTATTTTAGACCTAGTTGGCACCCGAGCTTGTATTTCACCGCTCAGGTTAGTACCTCAATGCTAACAATATTAGTTTTTGTTGACATGGCACTAATAGCTAATCTGATTGTAGTACATGACAACCTCTCTATATGCCATGTGGCGAACATAAATTAAAAAACTTTAAATATATATATAAATTAATAAAAAGTATACTTTTTTCACATCAAGAATGAATTTGTCTAACACACCAAAATATAGGGGTTTAATTGTAAAGAATGACCAAATAAATGATTAGGCTTGATGGTTAAGTGTTTAGTGTATTCTTTAGAGATCCTAGGTTTAAGTTGCACTTCTCCCATTTCTTTTCTTTATTTTTCAGCAACCTATGATCAAAATCATACTTGAATATATATATTAAATGGAGTATAAAACAATTAAAAGTGAGAAGTATCTCAAATGATTAAGCCTTTACATTTTCCCCTTGCTTTCCCAAGTTCAAGTCACGCCACCCTCATTTTTTTCCCTTTTAATTTCGGCAATATGGGTAATTTACCATGCAGCCCCTCCAAAACATGTTAAATCTATCTATTTAATCCCTTTTCCTAGTCATAATAGAATTTTGTTTCCCTTTCCAACCTACAGAGAATTGTTTCCCCCTAATCTTTATATTTCCTTCTATTTTCTTTTCTTCCCTTTACTTTCCATAATAATTTTCTCCATTGCTTATAATTATTTCGTTTCTCAAATCAAATCACCCTCATTCCGTCGTGTTTTTATCAATTTAGCAAATCGCCCTCAATTTCTGTAACAACCCGATTTAGACCCTAGTCGGACAGTGATTTCGGGACCACAAATCCTAGTCAGAAAAATATTTTAATATTATTTTCCGTGCTTATAGTATGTGAAGTGATATGTGTAAATTTTTTGTGATTTAATCCATTTGCGTGCTTAATTCGTGAAAAGGGCTAAATCACATAAAAAGTAAAAGTGGCATTCTCATTGTTAATATGCTAATTTGTTATAATTTAATTTATGAGGTTAGTGGACATTTATATCCATGATTTAAGTAATTTATATTAATATATCCTTAAGGTTAAAGTAGTAATTCATTAAATCAAAATGAATAAAGTAAATAAAACCAAAATGCTCATCATTTCCAAGTGTTCTTCCATCGAAACTAGAAAGAAAATAAGGGTTTTAAAGCTTTCATTCATTCGGCCTTATTCAAGCTTAATCAGGGCATGTTTTTGTTTCGGTTTTTGATAATTTCTACGTTTTTGTGATCGTTGCTTTGTGTTTTAGCTAACCCATGCTTTAATTTTTGAAAGTGTTGATCATTTTGAAAGTTTCCATTGATGAACGCATGTGTTTTTGGATATTTGATGATGAACTATGAAAGCTTAGTGATAGATATCTAAGTTTTGTAAAGTGATTTTTGATGAAAATATTAGTTAGGGATTAAATTGAGAAAATGTGAAATGTTGTGGTTAAAAGTGTGAAATAAATGAAAAGATGGGCTGCTAGGAAGCTATAAAAAATTCGGCTAGCATGGGTTGTCTCTAAATTTCATGAATTTATAATTTTATGAAATAAAGACTAAATTGTGAAAAATGCGAATTTTAGGGGCTAAAGTGTAAATTTCCCTAATTATGTGTTTATAGCTTGAATTGAATAAAATTTGATATTAAATAGCTAAATTTGAATTTATTTAGATCAAGAACAAAAGAAAACGAAATTAGAACGGGGAAAGTCGAAAGTGGTCGAGTAGTCGATTCCATCCGTTTGTCTTCGTCCGAGGTAAGTTCATAGTAATTAATTGTTGTTAAATCCATATATAAATGTATTTAATTGTGCCAAATTGAATTATTATAATTATATATGTGTATGTCAAATTGATTTAAGTATGAGAGAAGTGATTATGAGCTTGAATCGATGGATTTACGATGTCCGAAAGCCCTGTACGAACCATAGGAATAATGGGGATATATATATATGTCATGACATAAAATTTTGATATGAGTTATCGTGTAAGACCACGTCTGGGACGTTAGCATCAATTTGAGATTTACGTGTAAGACCCTGTTTGGGATAGTGGCATCAATGTTTGATTACATGTAAGACCACGTCTGGGACGTTGGCATTGTACGAGCTTTCCAAGTTATTCTAATATCCTTATTGACTCCGAATGGTTCAACGGGCAATATTAAGAAATGAATGATTGTGCAATAAATGTATCCGATTTAGGTACGTTAGGTTTGTTAATATAATTCGGAAATGAAAAGTGAGTATGATTTAAATGACTATATTGAATTACATGACAATGTATGATGCCTATGTAGTAAGTGAATATATATATTTGAAATGGTTGGTATTCGGCTTATTTGAATTGAATTGTTAACAATCTCAAAATGATTTATTTTCTATGACTTACTAAGCTTTTTAAGCTTACTTTGTGTGTTCACTCAGTGTTTTATAAATTTTGGAAGCTAGTTACGAGCTCGAGGATTGTCGAGGAAATCCATCACACTACCGAACACTATTTTGGTATTTTGAAAGCTTGAAACTTAGAATATATGGCATGTATAGGCTAGCACTTGTTTTGGTTGGTCTTGAAATTTGTATATATTTAGCCATGCGAAAATGGCTCAATCTTTATCCTAATGATCTAATGCTTATGTAATTTTGGTCATGATATATGCGTATGGTAATCTTGATATATAAATGTGTTTTGAATGTTAATGATGTTGATGTTAATGCCTTTTCGGTCATGGTATAGATTATGTGACTTATGATTTGTTCACTTTAGTATTTGCTTATTACTTGAGCTTATTATGGAAAAAAAATGTCCCATTGTATATATGCTTGTGATGTTTTGAAATATAATTCGGTATTAGACAATGAATAGCTTGGCCTATATTCGGCTATGAAAATAGCTCACTTTAAAGGTGTGTTTATGGTATATGAAACATAGGTTAAATTATGGTTATGTTATTTGGTAGTTTGGTTTGGTCTTATGAGTTTGAATTCAAGAACCGAATATATAAATAATGAAATGGTTGAACATATGTTATTTGGTTGATTTTAGTTTATGTGAATTTGGGATACTATTGATATGTTCATTGTGGCTTAGTTATTTGGATTCGGTTTGTGGTGTCAAATATATACAAATATTATATTTGAATGTTTAGTCATGTAAGTTCGGATGTTAAATGATAAGTATTGAATATGTTTCATGATTGTTTTAGTAATTATTTTGGTACAGATCTAAATGGTAAGTGATGATTATGATTTAAGTATGTTTTGGGTAGCTTAAATGGATAGATTGAAAGTATCAAGTTAATGTGAAATTTTAAAAAAATGGGTATGCGCATATGTGTACTTGTAAATTCCGTTTTGATATGTGGATTTTGCTTTTAGGGAAAGATGCGTATTATACATATACATATACATCCATAATATGTTCGGCCAGGTTGCATTGTTACTAAAGTTGCATATGAGATTGCATAATAATTATAGTAATTTAGTTCGAATGAATTTAGTGTTTGCGTGTACAGAGGTTATGCAAGGTTATGTTGATATTTAACTAATGAAATAAACGAAGGCCATTAATATTAAGGTTATGTGGTTTGGACATTAAACTGTATTAAATACATGAAATTTGGTTTTGTTGCATATTAGTTAAATTCGAATATGTGGTTATATAGATTATACTAATAAGGTTGAAATTTGAAGCATAGTTTGTATATGTGTCATAAGTAATAAATCATGACAAGTTTTATCTGGTTACGTGTTCCATGTGTATAAAACTGATAAATGACTACTGATCTGTATTTTGTCCGGTAATGCCTTGTAACCCTAATTCGGCGACGGATACGAGTTAGAGGTGTTACAATTTCATCCCTAATTTTGGCCAAGATTCGGTAAGTTTAAATCAAATATCGATCATCAATTCTAAATTCTCATAGAATTTGCATCCGATATTAATCTTTCATTCGAATAAATGGATCTTTTATGAATCTTGCTAGAATTCCCGGTAATCTTGATAAATCTTTAAAATCGTTATTAATTCTAGCATAAATGTTGTTTGAAGGACCCGATTTAGGTACCCCAGACCAGATTCGAACGCGAGGATCATCGCTCGAGATCCTGGTGACAGGTGTGTGTTCTTTTACAAGCGAATCGGGACAAACCGTGCCAGCCACACAGGCATGTGGACCACACGACCCCTCACATGGTCATGTTCCCCCTAAACCCCTAAAAATTCAATTTTCACACGGCCTCAGTCTGTTACACGACCCAACCACACGACTGTGTACCCCTCCTCCACACAGTCCAAGGCTTTCCACATGGTCTGGTCATATGGCCGCATGTCAACCTATTTTTTAGATTTTACAAGTTTGCCCCTATTTTTCAAAATTTACATTTTTGTCTAGGATTTTATGATTTGTTCAATTTAGCCCCTGAATGATTTCTGAACTATTTTTAGTGTTTTATTTTTTATTCAATTAAACCCCTAATAATATGAATAATACTAGAATCCATGATCTAATTGACTAAACTAATGTTATGTGAATATTTATATGAAATACACGTCTATTATATCTGTATTTGTGATTGTGCGTACAACATGTCTTATGATACCGATAAACCAAACACTTAATAAGCATGACTTTTGGCTGCTAAGTTGATTTATTATAAGCATATTATTTGTTATTGTATTGAAATGTTATAAGCATATTGATTGCTATCGTATTGTTCTGTTGAAAGCATAATTAAATGCTACTATATTGATCTGTTTGAGCTTGCCATATTGCATTGCATAGGGTGGGACGATGCGAACGGAGGAAGTTGAGTGGTTTATCCACACCGTATTAGCAGCTTTAATCTGCAAACATGTTGTGCATCCACAACCTTGTGACAACTTGTCTGCAAAAACTTTTTATCAAAAAATCTGGTGGTTCATCCACCTTTTTTACTAGTGGTTTATCTACAATGAGTGGTTTGTCTACAACGATGAGTGGTGTTATCCACAACGTGGTGTAAAGGTAGAGGAGTTCTGGGGAACTCCTATTGTGGTATGTAGCGGTGGGGTAGGACCCTTTTTTGATAAATTAAAATTGCATTGCATTTATAAGCATTTGCATGGCAGTGAATACCGAGAAATTATGATAATGAGTTAATCTGAAACACTGAAATTTTGAGTTGCTATTCAATTTATGTTTATCTTTTGAGTTAATATTCTGTATGTTTTGTCTATTGTTTGCACTGATTTTCTTGTGATGAAACTCACATTGAGCTTCATAGCTCACTCCCTTTTTATTTCTATATTTACAAATAGCCCACCAAGTTACGACGTGGACTTAGCAAACAGAGGGCTCGACTCGGATTGACCGTTCTATCATAAGAAAATTTTGAAATTACTATTTGACATTTTTATTATTCCAAGACTATATCGTTTTATTTTGAACTGTAACTTGGGACTTAAGTTGGTTTTAATTAGCATGCATATCTTTTAAATTGTTTTTAAAAAATATATTGAATTATGGATTATAATCAAATATGCATGAAATATAGATTTTATTAAAACTAAGTTAAAAATCACTTTTCCGCTGCAAGATTATAAATAAATTTTGCCTAATAAATAAACTAGAAATTAGCTAAGTTTTTCAATGATAATCATTCTTTACAAGAAAGATGTTAAACTAATTGTTTTTTTAACTCATGGATTTTTCTGAAAATAAATTAAGTTTTTTTCTAAAATAAATAAAATTTTAAATTGACTATTTTATAAACCTCGATCGCTACTAGGCCATTTCAGTGGTCGATGTAATCTCCTGAATTCGGGTCTAACGTTTAGGCTGGATTAGAGAGGTAACAATTTGGACAAATGGATTTAGATAAATAGTTGTCCAGATCCATTCTCTTTTTTAATAAGTTTACTTATTTTAATTTTTATAAATATTAATTTTTGGTTATTATTATTTTAAAATATATAAAATATAAATCCATAAATATATACATATATACATATGCAAATAAAAATGGGTTAGTATTTGATACATTAGCAGTGTACTTTTTTATTCCACAAACAACCTTAAAAAATTGTCATGTGTTTCTTTTTTTTTTAAACATTTATCTTTTAATATTTTACTATACCCTTATTGGACACTTGTCAACCCCTTAGCCCTATTTGTGGAGGTACCAAATATTTTTCCATTAGAAATATATAAAAATTTATAGGATGAGTATTTAGTACACTAACAGTGTACTTTTTTTATTCCACAAATAGCCTTAAAAACTTGACATGTATTTATTTTTTTAAATGTTTATTTTTAAGGTGCTCACTGCCCCAGGTGTGGCCTGGGTTCGAGTCGCGGTAGTCTCGTTGCTGTTAGAGCTTTGCTCGCCTATTATAATTCATCAAAAAATACTTATTTTTAATATTTTACTATATCTCTATAGGACACTTATCAATTCTCAGCCTGTTTAAGAATTTAAAAACTCCATCGACAAATTGTATCAAATAATTTCCCAAATTTATAATATATAATATATAAATTAATAAAAACTATAAATTTATAAAAATATATAAACATATACAAGAACTAAAAACAATCTACAATGAAAGGACATATGGTTGTCCAATTACATTTGTATCTAAATAACCTTCTATTTAGGTTTCATTCTTGACCTAAAACTTTAGGTTTTATTAATTTATATATCTTATGATTTTAAAATTTTATATATTTTTATTTCAAAATAATAATATAAATAAATTAATATTTTATAAAAACATATAAATTTACTAAAATACATCTAGAATGAATCTAGACAAAAGAGTGTTTAGATTCAGATGTATCCGAACAATTATTTGTCCAGGTTAATTCTTGATGTGAAGAAAATATACTTTTTATTAGGCTTATATGTAAAATAAGCCTTTAATAATGCAAATAAAAAATAAAAAAAATCAATTAAGCCCATATTGTTAACTAAAATAATAAATTAAATCTTCCATTAATGATTTTCATCATTGACGATGTTGACCGTTAAAATAAATTGACGGACGAATCAAATGGTGAGACATGGCAACTTCAGGTTTAATATAATAATTTCCTATATAAAAATGATTAAAAATCAAGAAAAATTTAAAAAATATTATAAAAACTAAAAGTATTAAAAATATTAATATTGCTATAAAATTATAAAAACTTATAAATATTATAAAAATATAGAAATCTAATAAATTGAAATAAATTACAAAAAAATTATAAAATTAAAAAAACATATTTATAATTAAAAAAAACATATTAGAATTCTTAAAAATAATAAAAAAATATTAAAATTGATAAAAACGTATAAATATTTAAAAATCATAAAAACTTGAATTGGACCAGTTAGCCCAAAATCGACAAGGGTATGAGTCCGACGAAAGCCATTAGACTGATTGACCTGGGAACTGAAAAAGTGAACCAATTTTTACTTTTTAATATTTTTTATGAAACCAAAATTTCATTATCCAACTATTAACATACATATGTCAGAATGAAATATTCTAACCAAGGTTTTCATAACCTGATTGGTCCACCAGGCTGCTAGTTCGATTGATTTGTCTAGTTAAATTGAATAAAATGTTTTAAAAAATAAATAAAAAATTGGCTAATGGCTTTTTTGGCTTTTTTTGGACCAATACCCTCGCCAATTTCAATCTACCGATATGATCCAGTTCAAGTTTTTATGATTTTTATTTTTATATCAATTTTAATACTTTTTATAAATTTTTATGATTTTTATAGAATTTTAATATGTTTTTATAAAATTTTAAATATTTTTATTAATTTTATAATTTTTTTAGAATTTGTTAGATTTATTATAATATTTATAATTTTTAATAATATTTATAAATTTGTATCAATTTTCATATTTTTAAATATTTTTTATAATTTTCTTTTTTAAAAATATTTTATGGGAAAATATTAAATTAAACCAAAAGTAGACATGAGTCACCATTTGATTGGCCCATAATTTATTTTAACGGTCAATATGGTCAATGACGAAAACCGTTAACAGAGAGGTTTAATTGATTATTTTAGTTGACAACACGGGCTTAATTGGGTGTAAATTTAATATTGGGACTTAATTGATTTTTTCTTTTACATTTCTTAAGGGTTATTTTTGACATATAAGTCTATTTATTAATTTATATATTTTTAAAGCTTTTTTAAATTTACATTCGTTATGTGACATACTAAAAGACTGTCCATTAAATTGGTTATCAATATCAAATCAATTAACATAAACTAAAAGTGTTAGTGTAGTAGTATCAGATAAATATTGTTGGACAAATTCAAGAAGAAACTACATATTAACTTAAAAAAAAAAACCATAAAACCCGTAAAAGAAAAGTTTGTTGCAAATGCAAAATCTTTCGTCTATTTACGATTTTATCCTTCAACCTTAATAAAATTGAGAAGTTGATCAAAATTTTGTCTTCATAATCTAAAAAACGAGAGTTTAATCCAATTAAAAAGCAGTGTTAAACCTTTTATTAAATTATTAATCAAATCAATAATTTATATTATAAAAATTAACCAAAATCAACATCACAACAATTTATAGAAAACAAATCAATAAAAATTAATAGTTCAAAATATTTAAACCAACAACCATATTAACTTTTCGATTTTTGTAAAATACAATGTTCAAATTTTGATAAAATAAAATAAATGGACTAATTTCTCAATTTTTATAAAGTAAATTGATGAAATTCATGATTAGACCAATATCTTTTGAGTTACAAACTTGGGGAAATTTTTTTCCATTAAAATTTTAAGGGTAAACTATCAAACTAGTTACTTTTGTTTGTCTCAGGTTACATTTTAGTCACTTATGTTTGAAATGTTACGTTTTAGTCACTTATGTTATTGTGTTGTAACATTTTAGTCACTGAGCATTAATTATCGTTAACGGTGTAACGGTAAGCTGACGTGGAATGTTAAATCATCGTTTTAAACGAAAATTTTAGGTTAAATTATACAAATGGTCCCTATATTTTTTGTTTTGAGCAATTTAATTTTTTTCTTTTATGTTCTTTGAACTTTCTTTTTTCTTTATTTTCCATTTCCCTCCTTCTCCCTCTATTTTTCTCCCTTCTCCATTTCTTTTAACATAGTTTTTCTATGTTTTTCATTTGTTAAAACTAATCCCTATACTTTTATTTTTGGAACAATTTATTTTTTTCATTTTTAATTTCCTTCTTCTTTCCCTTTATTTTCTCTCTTCTCATATTCTTCATTGCGGAAACATAATCTTTGCCCACCAAATAAACCAAGTCCTTGTTTCTTTCACATGATTCCTAAATTGAATTTCACTAAAAACCGAATATCAATCATTCTTAATCAAATCTCGATTTGAATATAACCTAACTTTGAAACTAAAATTGGATCCAACTAATCAATATAAAAAATCATATCATTAATCAAATCTAAACATAAACTGAATTCTTTATATTAAAAAAAATTGTTTCCAAACTTTTATAGATTCGTGTAGAGCATTCTTTTCCTTTTCTTTTATTCACTGACGAATAAAATTAAGCAAACGATAAAATTGATCTAAACCTTCTTGGATATTCAAAAGCAAGCTTGATTAAAAGCTGAGCATGGATGAACGGAAGAGAGAAAGGGGGCATGGAACCAAACTGGTTTCGGTAAAGTTGAGGGTATGTTTAGTATGGTGGTCATTTAAGTCATTGAGGGTGTAGAGCTTGTTTGAAGAATCTGTGAAACAATGTAGTTTTGAGAGGGCGAGAATGTTGTAGGTAAGATAGATAAGGTGGTCGTGGAGATTGATTAGGAGGTTAAGGGAACGGGCTCGAGAAACTTTGTTGAGAGTAGACTGCCATAAGTCACGAATGACGAGGTCTTCGAGTGAGGCGAGCGTGTGGACCAGGTTATTGAAAGATCCAAATTGGTTATTTAAAACGATGATGGATAATGAGAGTCTGTAATTGTGGAGTGAGAATATGTGAAGCAAGTTTATTTTGGTTTCAACTTTCTTCTTTTCTTTTTCATTAACATAAAAAAAGTTCTAACAAATGAAAAATATAAAAAAAAAACTTATGTTAAAAGAGATGGAGAAAGGGAGGAAAATAAAGAGAGAAGCAGAAAAAAGAATGGGAAAAAAAATGAAAGTTAAAAGAACATAAAAGAAAAAAGATTACTCAAAACGAAAAGAATATGGGATCAATAGTATATTTTAACCTATTTTTTTTGTTTGAAATGATGATTTAACGTGCCACGTCAGCTTACTGTTACACCGTTAACGACAAGTAACGGCTCAGTGATTAAAATTTTACAATATGCTAACATAAGTGACTAAAACGTAACATTTCAAACATAAGTGACTAAAATGTAACATGAGATAAATAGAAGTGACTATTTTGATAGTTTACCCAAATTATAATCTTTGCCAATATTTAGTTTTGTTCATTATTATTTTCTTTTTTTTGGTAAAAATAAATGTACTTCACACATAAAAAGCCTAAAACTAGAAGAAGATAAATAAAAGCATGATTGAGTTCCCCGTGAATGTAGGTTCTCTCCCCATTTTTGTCTACTTTCACCTCCTAAATTATCTTTATATCTCATGTTCTTTTCTCTTCTTTTTTGGAAGCAATCTTTCTTTTCCTTATAAATCCAGAAAATTTAACCCAGTTTATTATCCAATTTGCCTATACTAATCACCACTTAAGCAGAATTGTGATTAGTATTGGCAGATTTTATTTTTCTTATTTGCTTGGTTTCAACCTATAGAGGTAAGCAACTTATCTTGTAGTTTTTGGCTAATCAGATTGTGGCTTGCAGGGGCAACAACAGTTGAGATTTCTTGCAAAATTTCTTCCTCTGCTATCACCCCTTTTACATTATTGAAACTTGAGAAATCTACATTTTAGCGAATGATTTGGAACCCCTCATTGGGTTAAATTGAATAGTTGAATTTGAAATTTCCCAAGTTGTGCAATATATCTTTGTGAGCTTCATTGGTGAAGAGGAAGTTGAATTAGAAGTTATGGATTCAGTTGAGGAAGAAGTACCATCCGGAGGAGAGATGGAGGAATTGGTTAGACCGTCCTCCACAAATGTCGCCGCCTCGGTAAATGAACACCCGACGTCACATTTCTCCGGTATGGTGAGGCAAAAAGCATATGTTTTCGACGGTTTCGGGAATTACTTTAATAAGGATTGGGATCTTGGTGAAGGTGAAGGGAAGGAGTTTTGTTGGTACCATGTAGAACTTCCAAAAGTGAGACAAAAATGTTGTCAATCTGCCCAACACCTTATAGATGTCCTTTGTCCACCTTTAAAGCTCCAAGACATTCTCTCACTCGCTAGCAATGGGCCGTTTTGCGGACATGTGGATGGAGCACTGGTCTTTCGGGTCAATTCACCTGGCCCTATCTCCAGTAGCTTTACGTTTAGACTAGCTGCAAGGATTACCGAGAAATCGGTGATCACCGTGTCTTTGGGACGTGTTCCTCGATTAGGTTTCTCGCCGGTCGGTCAATCACTTCTCTCAGAGATCCCTAGTGTCGAAAATCCGTCGAATTACAAAAGAGGAAGTACTAATCGGAGCGGGATTGTTATTAAAGAACATGTTCTGGAGTTTTTATTAACAATGAACCACTCGGAGGAGGCCGATAATCCGGTTCCCAAATCAATCTCAAACCTTGTAGTTCACGTCATCGACACCCACGTCGATCACCTTGAAGATGTCGTTACTAAACTCGAAATGGAGTTGGAAACTGTGGAGCTTGAGTTGGATAGAGGTAAATTTCATATATCAAAATTAATTCACCCCTTTATTTCTTGCATGTTGAATAACATATTAATGCATTAACAATTTATAAATTCATGCTTCCGTCAATAATAAGGCACCATCTATTAAAAAAATTATATTTATTTTTAATGATTTTGAAAGTTACTCATTAATTTACAATTTATAAAAATTATATTTTATTATCTAATTCCTTCGCCCAACTGTTGAAGAACATATCTGTTTTAGAAGTGAAGCTAATGTACTTACTCTCAGGTGGATTTGCTTTAAAGAAAGAGATGCTAGACGATAGGCGATTCCCCAAAATGCATCTAAATTTGCAACGTCTCCTTCAGGTAATTTATCTTCGCCACTTGTTTTTTCAGGTTGGAATTTTTCACGTTGTCTGTTTGTCCAAAATTTAGGTGATTGCACATGGAGAGCAAGTATTTCCCCGAGTGAAGGAAAAATGTTTATCTAAATCATGGTTTCTTAGTAAAGACATAAACTCGCTTGACGAGTTGATCGGACGGTTGAGGAGGTTGAAAGAGAACGTGGGGTTTCTAGCGAATAGGGTTACCGCAATTCAGGCGGGTTTGGACAGTTGGCAGTCGGAGCAAATAAACAAAAAGCTCTATTACCTCTCTTTCCTTTCTATAGTATTCCTTCCTTTATCTGTCATCACCGGAGGTAATGACTTACCATATACAATACCCCTCTGAATTTAGTTAGGGATGGTAACAAGGTCGCTCACCCTTCCCTTTACCTCATTTCAAATATCATTAGCATTCAAGTCTTTGATTTTGGTTGAATATATTGTTTCAGTGTTTGGAATGAATGTGGGTGGAGTTCCATGGACAATGCAAAATAACCCTGAAGTAAAAGATGGTTTCTTCAAGGTTATGGTTCTTTGTGTAGCGATGTTGCTGCTAGTGTTGCTATGCTTTCTTTTCCCGATACTCTATTCACACGTGATGGCCTGGTATAAGAAGCGTTTTCTCAGACGAACTTGGTCTCATAACCGGAGATCCTGTCGGAGAACCATTGGAATCCAAGAAAGAAGTTGTTGCCCGAGGATTGACTGAGTTAACAAACAAAGTCTCATATTCTCACAAAATTTCTAGACCTCACCCCAACTCAAAGCTCATTTTGACAATAGAAAAAAAAACATTAATTTGTATTCAAACTCACTTAAAACCTAAATTCACCCAAAACCAAAATAACCTCAAACCCAAACCTAAATTATCGAAACTCAAAATTATTAAAATTTTCTTTTTAAAAACTAAGATGAACTTACTTAAATTAATCCCTCTCAAAAGCAATTTAACCCATCCAGTTGACAAGGTCTAGGTATTTTGATGAAATCAACCTTATGCAAAGTGTACCGTCTATATCCACACTTGTTCATATTTAAGCTTTAGAGGCAATGAAAGCACTTTCTCTCTCTAAATCCTTTTGTATGCCATATATTTTTGTTTTGAAAGTTTGGTTGTAAATGGGATTTTGTTACAATTTTATTTCTACAAATAAGATTTGATGTCAATGAAAATTCTTTGTTATTACATCACGAATTTAGTAGATATATTTTAAATTTTATTTATTTTATTAATCTCATTATAGGTTCTAATTATATTTGTGTTTTTTTTACACAATATTTAGAACTACCCATAGCCTCTTATCAACTCATAAATAGGAAAATAATGCGTTTCAGCATACTCAAATTCATATCCTCTTACATTAACAATAATATTCATGCCAATTGAACTAAGAATCAACTTGCTTAAAATTCATTTTTAAATCATCAGTGAATTGATGTAGTTTGTGTTCACTTTCACTTGGTATAAGTGGGCTTTTATACCTAAATATTGTAAAAAAAATTAAATATGAAAATGGTATGTCAGTAGGATTAAATACGACAATGGTATGTCAATAGTGGTGGTGCCTATCTCATAGGCGACACCACTATTTTTTTTTAAATTTATTTATTATTATTATTTTAAAAAATATATTATTTTATTAGTGGTGCCTATCTCATAGGCAGCACCACATTCGTATAAAAGTTTCGGGTCTAGTATGCACCCGTGTATAATTACGGAATTGGTATATAGGGGTGGTGCTTATCTGATAGGTGGCACCAGTGACCCTTATCTGATAAGGGGTACCAATGAACCAATTTTGGGATCCTGTTTAATGGTCCCGGTGAAGAAGAGAATTAGGCTTAAAAAAAATAGCAGAAGAGAAGGAAGAAGAGAGGGAGAAGAAAGAAAGAAAGAAAGGAGAAGAAAAAACAAGGATAAGGTATTTTTGTTTTTTTTTTTAAAATAGAATGGATTATGATGAGGATAAATTATTTTGTTAGCATTGTGTAGTTTGTTTATTGTTATTTTTATGTTGTTTTTAATTTATTTTAAAGTTATTTTGTCAGTTACTATTATAAATTATTTGTTTAGTTTAATGTTTATTGTGATTTGTTAGGTTATGAATGTAATTTTTATTAATTTTTAATTTATTTTAAAGTTATTTTGTTAGTAAGTTTTGTGGTTAGGTTAATTGTTTGTTTAGGGTTTAAGGTTTATTGTGATTTGTTAGATTATGAATGTAATCTTTTAATATTTTTAATTTATTTGAAAGTTATTTTGTTAGTAACTATTATAAATTAATTATTAGTTAGTGATGACACTAGAGAAAATAGATAAAACTGAAAATCGAAAGAAAAAATTATTTTCTGTCATAGATATTGGTAAAAATGACAATAAATCTAATATTGTCTGATGAGATAACAACTTCAGCACAAAGGAGAAAGTTGATAAGAAAATGAGAGAATTGCAAGATTACAGAATGAAACCAGAAGAAGACATCGTTCAACACCTTATTACCGTAAATCAAAATATGCAAGAAGTATTATGGAAGGGTCATGAACTGATTAGAAAGAATAAAGTGCAATACTTGGCTTTTAGAGGGACATTAATAGAACGGGAGCATCAAATCATTTTAGACCAATTAGAAGACATTAGTACCACGAACCTATTGGAATATAGTTATATACTTCGTGAAGTTTATAACCTCTTATGGAGTAAGGAAAATAGTGAAACAAAGTGTAGGTTTGCGAAAGTTGACTGGAAAGCAAAATGTCTTTGACATGCCATGGATGAATAAATTAGTTGTTAGGAAATTACCAAGATAATTTATAAATTCAATACCCGTTATAAAGATTGAAGAGGAAGAAGATTTTGAGGAATTTCTAAATTAGATTGTAGAAGATGAATTTGAAGAAAATTCAAAATTTAATATAGAGAATTTTTCGGAGGAAGATACAGAATCGGAGATGAAAGAAAACGTAGAAATGATGTTAAGTGGTTAAATGTAAAGCTAAATGTTAGAGCGTAAAAATGTGAAAAAATGAGTAAATATGATTGTACATGTATGAAATGAGAACTGAAAAAGTTTAAGCTTATGAATGAAAAATTTTGCATATTGATATAATTTTGATATCTTTTATTCAATAAATTTTTATGTAAGTATTTTTTACTATTTGAAATTGTTTTGAGAATTTTTATTCCTTTTTTTAACAGATTTAGTATTGAAGATGGATAATCAGTTTTTCATATGTGTTTATTTTGATGGAGTAAATTGACAACAACCGTTGGAGGTATATTTGAATGTCACCAACAAATAGCAATGATATTTAATAAAAATGTCTCGTTTGATGATATGAAGGAAATGATTAGTGTAAAAATTGTTAGATGTTGCAGGAGAAGGATCTCGAAACTTTTCTACAAGTTTCTAGTTTCGATAGATCCCATCAAATTTACCGAAATGGAACTTGTAGACGATAAAGACGTGGAGACAATGGTTGTTCTTTATTGTGGGAATCAGAGTGAACAAAATACACTGATTCAGTTATTTACTGAGTTAGCTGGTATTGAGCCAACTGAAGATCCCACTCCATTAGGTGAAGAACATGGAGCTCAAGAGCTGTGTATGGTGGTTTTGGTATCGTACATTGATAGTCAATCGACTGTACCTGGGACCGATATCGATCTTAATGTTGCACTCGAGATTGGTATGGTTGGTGATAATGGATATGATAGTAGTGATCCTTTTGATCACGAGGTCGATAGTAATAGTGATCCTAGTGTGGACGAGGTCCCGAATGATATTGACGACGAAGACGTGAATGACGATAGAAACGTTAACGCACTTTAAGTCGAGAACCAGATTCGACGTATTCTGATACACAATAATCCTGGGGCACACATGTCGCTCATAGACCCCAATGCGACGCATGCAGCCGAGTTCCCGGAGTACCCTAATATACTACCTCCTCACCTGCTGGTCGTATATTCTGATTCTGAGGAGTTGTTTGTGGGCCAGAGATTCGAAAGTAAGGAAGAGTGCGTATTTGTCATTAAGTGGTATAACATAAATATACCAGTGGACTACAAATTCGTCGTGTCTAAACCGACATTATATATTAGGGAGTGTTGGAGGTTAGCGGAAGGTTGCAATTGGCGGGTACGAGCTGCATTTATCCAGAATTCACAAATGTGGGAGATATGAAAATTTGTATGGCCTCACATATGCACTTCAACATGTATAACAGAAGATCATTGGAAACTTGATTTCAAAACTATTTGTACGTGCATCATGCCAATGGTGAAGGACATGCTGACCATTAAAGTTTTAGTACTGGTTACCGAAATGCAGTTGCCCACCAAGTTTCAGTACTGATTCTAAAACTATATGTACGTACATCATGCCAATGGTGAAGGACTACAATCAATTGCCCACCAAATAAATATGGTTTTCTCGTATTGGAGTACCACTGTATGTACTCTAACGAGGGTTACAAATCGAAAGAAATATCCATCCGAGGTCTTCACGCATCCGGTTGTCCCACACTGCAATATATTGTTAATGCACAACCCTTCAATTATTTCCATGTTTTTCCCTTTTGTTAATCCCGTGAATCTTCCCCAATTGCATTGACGGAGCTGGAATATACCATATGCAACTAAACTGCCGAAGTACTTGATCCCCGTTATACCACTCTACTATCTGGAAATTGATAATGGGTGCGTTAATGCACCACAGGTGTAAGTGAATGTGAGTAGACGAGGGAATAATAGCCGTAATTTTCGGTCTCTAATAGGGCATCCCGATGAATTGCACAATTAATAACATAGTTAAATTCTAACACGGTTCAAGTAAGATATACAAAGTAATTACATGTCATGAATATTGGAATAACTTACCCCTTCCCCGACATGTTGTTCAATCATCAGATGGTATATCAAAATAGTATATGACCTCCCTATACTCGGATTGGTACTCCATCTACAAAAACAAATAACATGTTAGAATAGTATCATTAGAAAAAAATATGTTAATTAATTGCTATAACGGGTAAAATTTTGTCACTTTTTCACTAGTGGAAATACATATGCTTGGTGAATAATTGATGCCAAGAATGACATTCGGTAAAGATCCCAAGACTATAGCAATATAAGGTATCCGCCTATGTCCACGGTAGAAGGCTTTGCCGTCCGACAAAGCTCACGATACAACATAACCAGTATTGCGGAACCCTAACTATATGAGCGGATATTCTGCAAATCAGTTAATAGGGGTAAATACATCAAATGAACCTTATTGTTGTTTGCATCCGGCATGAGTACATAGCCTATAATATGCATAATATACGTTTGAGCCGAGCACATCACCTTCCGCTCAGTGGCATTAATTGATAAATGCTCAAAATTGGCTTCTAGCCATGAAAATCTCAAACCCATAAATTTCAACTCAGCATCACCGAGCGAGACTCCTAGTAGGTTATAACAAAGGGAGACCGGCTCAGAGATCGTACTTACACCCGTTACTGCACTCCCGTCAATTTGGAGCCCAAGTTGCAGTGTAACATCCTCCAGAGTGACAGTACACTCCCTACACGGCAAATGAAAAGTGTGGGTATCTGGGCGCCAACGCTTGACCAAAGTGGATATTAAGTCGTACTATAAATCAAACATCCGGATCAATGCTTCTGACCTGAATCCGGCTAACTCTAAGTATGACATCAGTCGTTCATCTAGGGGATATCCTAAACCATTCACCTGACCCCTCAATGCGCAGTACGGGCCCTGACACTATTAAATTACATAAAATAGTTATTGTAACATAATTTATTTTCGTAAATGACATTGAACTTTTTATAAGGGAACCCGTAAATAAAAAATAACAATATATTACCATCTTATTAAATGTGTTTGATATGTGATCATCGTTATTAATCAAATAACCTATTTTGATACTGCAATTTTAAAATAAATTTTGATAATTAATTTCTAAGTTTGATCCATTTTAAATATTTATCAAAATACCTAAATGTGATACAATAAATTTTACAAGAATACAAGTACAAAATTTCATTACAAAAATATCAAACAGTTTTGTCCACATTATATTTTTGTTATACTATTGTAGTATATAACTAACAAAATAAAATTATCTCATAAATTCCAACTCAATGGTTCCATTCATAAATTCCAACTCAATGGTTCCATCATTTTCCTACATAAAAACAAAAATTTATGTTAAAATAATAAAAATAACATGCCAATAAAAAAATAACAAAAACATAACATAAACTATCTCAACATAATAAACCTAATAAATACAAATATTGTTATTATTATTTTATTTGAAATAAACATAATAAATCTAAAACACACATGACAAATAAATTACATAAAAAGCAAAACATAGAGGATTCTACATAAATATGAATGTTGTTATTTAAATATAATAAAAAACATAAAAAAAGTTACAAATGAAAATATAAAATAGAAACATACCTTATAATACCTCTTTTAACGAAATAATACCTTACAAAATTAAAATAAATTTGAAATAAATAAAAACAACAAAAAATTAACATTTATAACAAAAAAATACTAAATTAAAAAATACCTTTTATGATTTTTTTATACATCAAATCCTTATAACCCCCAATATAAGCTCTTAATTTTTTTTCAAACCCTAAACACAACCTCTTTTCCTTCCCTTTCCTTCTTTTCTATTTTTTTCATTCTCCTTCTCCTCTCTTTACCCATTCTGCTTCTCTTTTTTTTCTTTCTTTTTTTCCCTTCCTTCTCTTCCCGTTCTCTTCTTCTTCTCTTCTTCTAAACTGTATTTTTTCATTCAGATCAAAATGGCATTAGGGACCATTATAAGGTCCCAAAACATAAGTCATGAGACCGGTGATGGTCCCGTCCCATCGCTGCCACCGTTGTAGGCCACTTCAATTCACAGGATTAGTGCCGCCTGTGAGGTTGGCTTCACCAGCCTAGTGCCGCCTACCTATTGGGCTTCACCTAGGTGCTGTCACCTGCGATGCCGCCTATAGTTTGGCTTCACCTGTGGTGCGGTCATCTCAGTGTCAGGGGGTTGGGTTTTGGTGGTATACGAGTCGTATTTGACCCATATTTCTTTGGCAGTTTATTATTATTTTTATTTCAAGTCTCAAAAATTTAGGGTGGTGCCGCCTATGCACCACCCTCCACTTGCATGAGTATACCATTTTGGTACATAATTTCACTAATATACCATTTTGGTACATTATTTTTTTTTATAATATTCAAGTAAAAAACCCTTATGAGTAATTAGATAGTTGGCTAGCCAACAAATTTGAAGCAATTAGCGCTTTAAAAGACAAATTGATTGAATTGACAAATGTGGTGGTACATAGCATCCTAGTGCATATTTTAGCTATGATGATGATGGTAGATAGAATGGAATATTAATAATTAATATGGTGTAAATTTTAAATTAAATTATAGAAAAATTTGTATACATTTTAGTTTTTCTATTTTTAAAATTTGAATATTTTATTTTAAATGATAGCAATTAAATCTATTAGATTGAATTTCGCTATTAATTTTGTACTATGTTTAAGTTGTGGGTTTAATTATTATTCTCTAATTTGATCATTTTTCTTTGAACTTTTGAATTTCTAAATTTCTATATCGAATCATCCATTGCACTAGCTAATAGATCCATTAACTAAAATGGCATGGTTTTTTTGTGAGCATTATGAGGAAATCGTAAGATAGTATGTTAGTTGCATAAGATTTCAAAAGTAACAAAACTTAACATAATGAATTTAATGATTATTGTTTGAATCAAAATTGAAATTTCAAAATTTAAAAACATAAGAATTAAAATTGATCAAAGTATAAGGATTAAATTTATAATTTACACAATAAGTAATAGCAAAATTTAACCCATGCCAACTACCAGAACATTTATAACTAGGATGAATTTACTTTCTTGCAGAGCCTCTTAAGAGTTTATTGTAAAATCTTTTATTCTTCTCATTTCATTGTATTTAGCACTTAAACTTGGACTTGTGTGCACACGCACACACACATTAGAGGTTAATCACTTGTTTGCTTGTTTTCTTTTTGTATTTATAGGGAATACTTAAAGAAAACTTTAAGGGAATTGAAAGGATTTCTAATTAAGCCACAAAAGCTAAAAGGTTTTAGTTTACCCATAAAAACTAGGGGGGGGAGGTTCTAACCTAGCTTTCAAAAGTTAGAGATTGTAATAATTATACTTTATCCTTAAAAGGTATCAACTCAATTGAGTGAATTAGAAATCTTTGGTTAAGGTATACCTATGTAGTGGAGGTAGATAATTGGGGTAAAATCACTATAAATAGAATTGTCAAAACATTTCTTTTCTTTTCTTTTAAAAAATGTTTTTTTAAATCCAAATTTATCCCCTTTTAGTATTTTCGGGCCTAACAACTTCAAATGAAGTGAGTTTTTTTAAAATAGTGGAGGGCGATAAGGGGAAAGTGTTTTGTTTTTCTTGAATGCGAGTATATAGCAATTCGAGTAATTGTTTTTAACATTTTATTTGAAATATGAAATTAGCATTTTACCATTATATGTATAACTATTAAAAATGAGTTTGTGGTCTGCATTTAGACTTGTTGGAGGGACAAGTTGGATCAAATTTAGGTTGGGCGCATATAAGGCATGAATACATTTTGTGCCTACCTAGGCTTAACCTAAAATACGAGCAAAATTTTATGATTAAGCCCAATATTAAAATCAAACAAGTACTTGGGCTGAGCCAGGCTTGAGTTTGAAATTCTATCAAATATAAAAAGCCCATTTTCAATATAGGTCAAATCTAAAATATGGACAATTTTACTAGAAGTGAAATAAAGTCCTAAATATTATATAAAGTTTTATTTGGGATAGACCAAGCTTGAGCTTGTAATTCTTTACCCAAGGCTCAACCCATATTGAAAGCAAGATTTTTATTTTGTCCAAGACCACTTTTCGGGCATTACATTTTTGTCCAAATTCTCTCACCTTTCAGACGAGCCTTCGAGCTTGGATACATAACCATGCCCACGAATAGGTCTATCTGCATCATATGACCCGATTGCACTGTTAATTAAGTTTGCTTTGTGATTTTATGGTGGTTAATGCTAATAGGAAGACATTGATCATCTAAGTTGTTTTGGTACAAGTTTAACAATGAGAAGGGATAGGGATGCCTATATCCAACTTTCATTGAGTTGGTTATGGTTTTTACGATTGCACATTTATTGTGGAGAGACAGAATGTGCAATCAATAGAGTGTGATGGATTTAGCAATATTCATCTTGTCCTACCTTACTTCATTGTTATTCCTCACCGTAAAAGATTTAGAGGCTTAAGAATAACTTAAGAATCTTAAAAAAGTCTTGTGGTTAACAAACTAGTTTGCGCAACTAAACTTAAAAAATATCAACAAATACAGAGTACAAATTTCAATATCAATAATTATTTTCTCAATTTTGAAGTGGTGTCAAAGTGGTCATGTGTTAATAAAATCTGGTTAATAAAATCGAATTGTTTTCCCTATTTCTAGGCAAATAGTTGATGCACATATTTAGTGGTTGAAAATTATGGATTTATTTTATTTAGATTTTTCTCTAGTTCTTAGTGTCTATTTTAGTTTTTTCTATTATGTAAAAGCTTATATAAATAGGCTCTTAGATTATGAATCGATGTACTCATCACTTAGTTTTCCTTTTCTTATTATCTTCATCTTGTTGTTATCTCTTTCAAGAAATTAAAATCATGGATAGTGCAAATTCGGATATTTGTTGATATTGAAGTTGTTTTTTTTGTAGATTGCAATGTTGAAAATTTGAATAATTTTCAAATTTAGATATTCTCATTACTAGTTGCTATGATTTAGAACAAACTAGTTTGTATTCCGTGTCATGTACTGGATCGATTGTGTATATTAAATTTATAATATTTTTATAATATTAGTTTTGTTAGAATTTTAATGATTTAGAAAAATAATTAATAATTTGAATAAGTAATGTAATTACAAAATATTTTAAAATATTTAATTAATATAAAAATCAATTATATATTTTTAATTTTAAAATATTTAATATTAAAATAATACAAAAATTCACCATGATTTTGAATTTTAATATTAATATATCAATATATTATAATTTAAATAAATATTATTAATATTTTTATAGGTTATTTATGTTGGATCGACACACTAAGTATATTATATTCATTTGTACATTTATAATTTTTTGAATAGATTAATTAATAAAATTATTCATGAATTACATAAATACCCTTTTATATTGTCCTCACATAGTTTTTTGCATTTAAAGCAAAATAGAAACAAATATTAGTTCAATGGTTGTCAATGTTTAATTAATACTAAGCAGTACCATGTGGTCGAATTGTAATACGGAAAAATAGGTTATATTAATAGATGAACCTAAATATTTTCTTAATTTAATCGAAAATGAGTAAATAAATTGAAAGAATATATGACGTCTATCAAGTCTAATTGGGGAGATACTTTATCTTAGGTATCAGAGTAGATGACTCCCAAAAGATAAATACATAGATGTGACTAACTAGACTAACATCACATCAGACTGGACCTAAGAAAAACAGATCCTGAATCTGTTTTTATAATTATTCTTTTGTGACGTTTACAATATGACATAGCTTAATTTTGAGTGGGTGATTGACTATCTATGTGTGAAACGTATACTTTGATGTAAGTAAAAGTTTGAGTTCAAATAGATAAGGAACTGAAAGCTGGTACGTCGAGTATATAACTTCTATAGTATGTAGCATCATTCACAACAGTGGAATTCATAACCCAAGACATAGGTAAATGATATACTCTCATTGATATTACATGATAGGTGAAAAGAAAACGTGACCACAAGTCGTTTGTCTTTGTGATGAATGACTTAATTACTATTTAATAGTGGTTGACTTTATGAAGGAAGATGTAATGGTTACCATAAGTTAAATAGGATTGTATTAGGAGAACAGATTTATCCCTAAGAGATTAAGGATATCCTATGAGAGTAACAAACTTATGACAAGGTCATTGGACGAGCACTAATCGACTAGCTTTCGTAATGATATGTAATTAGAGAGAGCTCAGTCACGACACTATAGTGTAATGACTTCGTGACTAAATGAGTTTATAATTAATAGACGAAAAAGTGGAACTTAATTATAAATAATTTGAGCCCTAATCACATATATTCAATCGGTCTCTCCATTAGCTTGTTGAAACCAGAAGTGAATTGTATATTAAATCAAATAAACAGAAATGGAAAAAAATGATAAAGTTCGAGGAATGAGTAACATTTGAAAATGAATGTGGTTTTCTCATTAAGTATGGAAATGACTTGAGAATTAGTTTTGTAATACCCCAAAATTCTCTTATATTTATTTCTATGTTTTTGTGACACAAATTATCTGTCTGCTTTGGTGGTTATGTGTTCTGGGAGTGTCTGAGAAGTCTTGGGTTCAAGCCTTGTCTTGAGCTAAATCTTTGCTTTAATTAAATAAAGCCTTGTTTTTTTTTTCAGTAGGCTTAAATTTAAAAGTTGGTAAAAATATGTCAAAATGAGTCTGCTGGTTTGGTGGTTAAGTGGAGGGAAAATGAGCAAGAGGTTTGGAGTTCGAGTACTTGTGCAATCATGGGATTTATTTACTGCTTGTGTAACACCCCCTTACCCGAGACCGTTGCCGGAGTCGAGCACGAGGGGTTATCTGACTTAACTTACTAGTTCGGAACACAAAAATTTGCTTTTAAAATTAATTTCACTATTTCCAACAAAATTGTCCACCTACACGACAGTCACTAATTTAATTATAACTCGAGTTAGAAAACTCAAAATTTAGATTCGTAAATTTTATCTGAAACTAGACTCATATACCTTCTTACCATAAAATTTCCAGAATTTTTAGCTTAGCCAATTAGTACAGTTTATTCGTTAAATTCTCCCCTGTTTCACTGCTCGACAGTTCTGAACTCTTGTCACTAAAAATCAATTATCTCATTGTTTATCGTTTGATTCTTTTGAAAATAGACACACTAAGGAATCTATAAATATAAGTTATGACCCATAATTATTTCAGTACAATTTTTAATGAATTTCTAAATTCAGAAAAGAGGACTTCAAAATCCATTCTGACCCTGTCTCACTAAAATTCAAATAGCTGAAAATATAAAATTTCTTTGTCTACACCGTTTCTTTCATGTAAAAATATACTTGATAAGCTTTAATTCTATATATTATTCACTCTCTAATTCCATTTTTACTATTTTTTGGTGATTTTTTAAAATCACGTCACTGCTGCTGTTCAAAAACTGCTTCCTTGTATTAGCTACCATTTAAACATATATAACGCCAAAACATGTTCTTTACTAACCATTTCAATAGCTAATATTTAGCCATATCATATGAACATACTCAAAAGAATAAGTCTCTATAAATGCCATAACTTTAAACGTTTTGAAATCACATAATACTGAGATGTATGTTGATAGTGTGATACGAAGCTCTGACGATCCCCAATTCGATTAAGCTCAAAACACTATAAAACAAAGGAAAGGAAGAAAGGAGTAAGCTACTAATAGCTTAGTAAGTTACATGTAAACAATAAGCACTCATTTAATAATTAACATTTTTCAACATATAACTAATCAATACATTTCTTAGCAATTTCAATCACTTATATATGCACAATCTTACCAAATTCACTTGCATATACATTTACACACTTAACCTTGATCACATATGCTCATTCTTTCAAATGTACCTGCATACACACCTCATTTCATATTCACTTTAACTCATTATTAATCCCGTTGAACACTCGGAATATACACGGATACATAGAGAATTAGCACATAAGTGCCACACTGATATGTAGCCGTAACTACCACTGTAATGTAGCCGAAGCTACCACTGATCAATAACACTAGAAATGTCCACGGGCCTGCTCATACAAGCTGTCAGGTATCTGCAACACATGCTAGATCACCTAGCACCCGGGACTCACTGTAACACTGGTCTCTAGTGACATGTCACTTGTATCCACTTCTATTCCTAAGTTCAACCGAGAATTTACACTTAACACTTTATCACTATTAATTCACATATCAAATATAATTCACAATTTATAAAAATATATTGCTATTATTTACACATAACTTACCTCGGATTAGAGGTGCTCATGAAATTTGGCGGGCCCTGACCCGGGACGGCCCGCCCAAATATGGGAGGGTTTGGGTAAAAATATAGGCCCGAAATATGGGCTTGGGCAAAAAATGAGGCCTGTTTAGAAACGGGTCAGCCTCGAGCACCACTTTTTCGGCCTGCCCACCTGATTTAATAAATATATATATTTTTTAATTTTAAAATATTTTTACATACTTTTTAATTTTTTAAATTTTAAAATATTTTTAAAATACTTTTTTAAATTTTTTAATTTTAAAATACTTTTAAATTTTTTTAATTTTTTAATTTTAAAATATTTTAAAATATTTTTAAAATACTTTTTAATTTTTAAAATTTTAAAATAAAATGGGTAGGCAGGTAAGAATGAACTGGGCTTATGATTTTTTCGAGTAGGGCTGGGCAAAATCTTAGGCCCATATTTTGGTAAGTAGGGCTGCCTAGGACCCGGCCGAAATTTTTATAGGCTGGTTCGAACTTGGCCGGCCCTACCATGAGCACCTCTACCTCGGATGCAAAACGACTATTTTCGTAAATTAGTCGATAACCTTCTCTTTTCCCCGATCACTTTCACTATTCCTTCTTTCTTGATCTATATTAACACAATTTAATATATTTTATGAACATTCCATTCAAATAAAATTCATACACAATATTTTGGCAAACTTATATTTTCTCCCATAACTTTTCAAAATTACACTTTTGCCCCAAAGCTCGTAAAATAAAATTCACTAAATTTCTTAAATTTTAAACCTTACTAAATCATATTTCATGCTCATAACAACCCTCAATTTCACAAAATCACAACTTTATGCACACTTTACTATCTTTCACAACTTAGTCCTTTTTCAACATTTTATTGAAATTCATCTAGTAAAACTCGTAATTAGCACTTCAATCATTCATTATCTATCATCACTCATCAAATTACAACTATATCATGAATGGGTAAATTTTTAAACTTTAATTTCATTTAAAATAAATGGTAGAAACATGAAATTCAAGCTTCAATAAGTATAAAAATACTAAAATAATTAAAAACGGGGCAGGAAATCACTTACAATTGAGCTTAGAAAAATCAAGAACCCTAGCTATGGTGACATGAAATTTTTGGTAGCAATGGTCTAATTTGAAGAAGATGAACACTTGTTTTCATCTTATTTTGTCTTTTATTCAATTTTGACAAAAATGCCCTTGACCCACTTACGTAGATATTTTTCTAGAATTACCCTTATATGTCCATAACACTAATTTATGGTCTATTTTCCACATAAACACTTCCAATTTCATGCAATAATTCAATTAAGTCCTTTAATCACTAATTAGACACACTTTGCATTTTTCTCAATTTAGTCCTAAAAATTCAATTAGGCACTAAATCATTAAAATTTCCTATCCATATTTTCACACAATATTTCAATCAATCGGTAATTAATAAAAATTTATAAAATTAAACTATTTCATTTCGAATTTATGGTTACGTAACCACTGTTCCGATTAGGCCCTATTTCGGGCTATCACAGCTTGTGCCGTGTGGGTGTTGTAGTTTGACCAAAATTCTGTTGAGTTGGAGTGGGATTTGAATTCGGTTGTTGAGGAGATTAGGGTGGATAGTTTGGGGGAATTTGAGGGTTAGTAGGAGTGTGTTGGGCGATTTTTAGTAGGGAAGTTAGGGACATGGGAGAAAGTTAAGTGATTGGGGGGAGTTTATCAAAAATATGATTGTTACCTCTATTCTTTTTTTTCCACAATTTTGGCACCCTCTCTCTAATTCCTCAAGTTTTCTGACGGCTACTCGTTTCCCCTCTCTGCCGAAACTTTTTCTTGTGCTTCCCCTCATAATTCTTTTTGTTGTTTCTCTTTTTGTTTGCTTCTAGCCGAAATCCTCCATTGTTACTGCTAAATTCTTCTTGGGTTTTCCCTTATTTCTCCTCTTTTGCTCTGGTGTGCGTGTCGTTTTTCTTTGTTTTACAACTTAGTTCGTTCGTTCGGTAAGTTTTTGGTTAAGCGATTCATTTCCTTTTAGTAACTCTTCTCTGATATATTGCGTTTCTACCTATTAGGGGAGGACTGAAAGGTGCGTAATCTCCTGTCGAAGCCTTAGCGTGGGGGAGTTTTGGTTCATTGATAGAAGGTATTAGCTTGTCGCTCGGAAAAGGTTTACTTTGTTTTGAGTTAAATAAATACGATTGTTATGCGATTAATCGAGTGGTTGTGATTGAACATAGGTTTTGAGTGCTCGAGGATTGTGTGCGCATATTTCATAACCAGGTGTGTAAAGACAACTCTGAAAACAAAAATCGGCAAAAAGCTAAAAAATGTGATTGTCGACGCTACACGGGCGTACAGCCGCTCGTGTGGTAGGCCGCGTGATCGAACATGGGCATGTGATTGATGAGGTTGGCCATGTGCAATTCATGGGTCGGGTCGAATTGGGCCGTGTGGGCCACACGTGTGCGTGGGCCCCTCACGGGTGAACCATATGGGCGTATGGGAATATTAGGCCAGGCCGTGAGATCCACACGGCCAAGGTCTTTTTAGGCCGTGTGAGCCCACATAGGCATGCAATATGGGTCGTGGGCCCATTTTCATTGTTTGACTGCTAAGGTTGCGCGGGTCACCCGAATCGATTGTGGACCTACTGTAGGGTTGGTAAGCTTACCTAGACCCCTAATTGATTGAAATGACTATATGACTGATACGATTTTGCATGTTATTAAGCATGATGATGTCCCACTAGTTTGATATTGTATGGCCTGATTTTATGCATGATATTATGTTTTAGCATGTCATATATGTATATTGCATTGCATTGGGGTGGGGTTATATTGTTCAAAAGAAGTGTACTGAAAGGCCTCAAGCCTAAATTACTAGCAGCTCAGCTGTAAACTACTGTCTAGTACCGCATTCGGTGCTACTTAGCATGTAGAGATGGGTGGGTTGATTATATCCCTACATGGAGTGTAGGGTTGGACGGAGTTGGAGTGTAGAGGCTGGCTGGGTAGGATTTGATACTGCATATTTGTTAGTTTACTGAGTATTGATACTGTAATGGGCCAAGACCCAAATGCATGATTGATTCTGTACTGTAATGGGCTAAGGCCCTAACTGAAACTGAAACTGTTACCGAAATGGGCTTAGGTCCAGACTATGATTACATACTATCTGCTTGTTTATGTGGGGATTACACACTGAATTTTCGTAAACTCACCCTTCTGATTCACCTGTTCAGGTAATCCCTAGACTTAGGCGGATCGGAGCGGCGAAGGATTGAGCTGTGGCCACATGACTCATTTTTACTGTTTCGTATTTAATTAGGCTTATTTTTGTAAAAAGCTTTATTTGAGGTATTTTTCTGTAATAATGGCCTATATGAGTTTTTGCTTAAAATTTGGTAGAGATAAGGGAAGGAAAACGTTAGAAATATGGAGAGAAAAACGACTCTCTTTTTTTCAGAAAAGGAAAAAGTGATCAGATTTTGGATATTCTCCCCCATAATCCCCTAATTCACTCCTAAAATCGCTCCCTCACTTCCCACTACACATCCACCACTCAGAAACCTAGTTCAGCACAACTCTTGCCAAAATTATGAGCAAAAATACAACCTTTGTTGTCCCAAAAATTCAAACCCATAACCTCCCTCACACCAACACTCCACTTATCCACCAGACCAGCGGACCCATTCTGTTAATTATTTGTCAACTTTTACTTAAAACCCTACTGACTAAAGATAAATACCAAAATTTGCCCAAGTCTTGGCTTGAACTTGGGACCTCCCAAACACTTCCAGAATACATAACCATAAAGCTAATAGATGTTTGTGCCACACATTCACAATACCCAAAATTAAAATTTTGGGGTGTTACATGAACATATCATTATTTAGCAAAATGATGAGAATCACAAAAAATGAAGGATGAAATACAACGAATGGATAGTAGATTTAAACCAAATTATCAATATTTGACAAAAAGACCAATAGTAATCAACTCGTGGCTTAACTCTCTTATTTTGTCCCCGATAGAGTCGTCAAGCTGTCAAAACCTTTTTTTTTAAATTGACTTTTTATTTTGAAAACGAAGATGGGAGTCGCCACCAATCACTTTTGAGAGGCATGATCGGGTCACCTCGTAATTTGATCATTTTAATAAGAGGTTTGATTTATTAAAACGAGGTTTTTCTGTCTACAAAAATTAGAAAATGGGTTCGGCAGTCGATTACACACGAGGAAAGATTAGCACCCTCATAACGCCCAAAATTGGTACCTAGTTGATTAATTAATATCTTAGTGTCGAAAGTTGTCGAAAGTTGAAAACTCGAAAAGAGTTTAAAAATAAGATCCTTCTTTGCATCGATGTATTTTTTAGTAAAATCTCTTGAACAAATTAAAACGTGTAAAAGGACATATTATCTCGAAGTAACGAAAAGGCCGTATCCTGTAAGTTAGGATATGACATCTCGAATCCTCAAAAATAAGCTTACCCTTTATTTAATTACTATTTAAATCACATGTGTTTTAACTTTAAAAAGGATGTCCAGTTATCTAGGTTCAATGAGAAAGTTAAACCCCGTAAGTTAGGGCATGACTTCTCGAATCACCAAATACGGAACCTTGTCTTGTTTCCTTTTTTAAAACTTCCTTTTTTGAATAATAACAATGTAATATTTAAAATGATGGGTATTTATCTTATTTAAGATATAGTGTAAAGACAACTAATTATATCTAAATATAAGGCATGATGTAGTGATGGTGAATCAATATAAAATGACTATATGGATGGAATATTGAAATGATACAAATATAAATAAATAAGGGTATAATTTAATAAAATATTATAATTTAAATAAAAAAGAGACTTAAAAAATAAATGTAAAAAATACACGATAGACAAGACACGACTTAAATGTACCCAAAAAATAATAAAAGAAAAATGAAATAAAATGGTAATGAGATAATAATGACAATATAATGATATGTACAAATATGACTAATATGGATTTAAAAATGGAAAAAAACAAGATAATAATAATAAATAGGTAAATAAACAAATAATAATAATAAAATCCATGAAAAAGGCTGACATTGAATAAATAAAGGATTTAATTGAAATCTAAATGAAACTCGGGGTATAAGTTGCAAATAATAAAAATAGGCTAATAAGGACTACAAAGTAATGCGCTAAAAAGAACAGGGATTTAAAAAGGGAAATATCCATTGTCCTTATGCGTGCCTTTTCTCAGATGGACCAAAATAAAATAAAAATGAAATTATATGGTAAAGTTTGGAAATATATAAAATAGATAGGACTAGATTGAAAAATAAATATAAGGTCGAAGGATCGAATCTGTAAATAACCCATTAGACGTGAAAACACGCGGATCCTGGCTGCTCCCGGGTCGGATCTCAGAGGTCAAGTGAAACAGCGTCGTTTCAATCGTTCAACTTTTAAAACGGTCTAAGGACCAAAATGAAACAAAAGTAAAAATAGGTGACAAAATCAAAAAAAATAAAAAAATAAAAAGGATAGGCCCAGATTGTAGAGAGCCACAAAAGCGGAAGGACTAAAGGTGCAAATAGCCCCTTTGTCCAAAAACACGTAGATCCTAAGGGTCTTAGGTCGGATCTCGGGTCCAATGTCAAAATGATGCCGTTTTGGGGCTATTGAAGCCAGCTCTAAAACGAGGTCATTTAGCAAGTCTATTTAAACCTTCTTTTTAAAATCATTTTAGCCTATTTCTAAAAAAAATTCTAAAACTTTCTCTCTTCTCTCTGAATCACGTCCCTATTCCGGCCTAAGGGTCTAGCGAGCCCATAATGGCCACTGATCGCTGGCGACGGGCTCCACCGATCTCGGTGGCCAAAAAATACCAAAAATACCCTTTTTGTCCCGCTTTAAGCCTAGGTTTAAGATCTAGAAGGAAAATGCCTAAAAATAGAAAAAGAATGGAAAAGATTTGGCCTTTACCCTTCTCTGCCGATTTCGACACCGGAGAAGGTTTCTGATAAAGAGTATGCGAAGCAACTTAGGTGAGTTTCTCCAAATTACATTGATGGTTGTTGTGGCTTTTATAGCCAGTTTTATAATATTTTCTTTTTCTTTTTTTGCCATATATTGTCTGTTTCCTATTTCTTGTGTTGTTTCTGCCCCTTTTTTGCTTTGTTTGCAGGTGTTGGGGAGGTCAACGGAGGCGAGAAAGGCGGTCCTCTTACTTTTTTGGTAAAACAGCAACAGTAAGGGTGTCAGGACTCAGGACAAGGCACGGGCAGCTCGTTCGAGGAGGAGCGACGTAGGGCTCTAGGGTTTTTTTGCTTCTGCTAAAACTATTTAGGCTGTGGGCCTGTTAATTGGGCTTAGGGTTTTTTTTACTTTGGGCTTGTAATAATTTTTCTTTTAGGTTTGTAATAATTATTTTTTATTTTATTTCTTGGTTTATTTTTTTATGGTCCCGGGAAAAAATGGCCTATTACAACATGTATTCTTGTAAAATATGGGAAGTGATTTATATTTGATACATAAATACATGGCTAACATGATTGTGGATTATGTGTTAGGCGTTGGGCCAAATGGAGTTAATTTATGTCTTAATTGTGGATGAATGGTAAGTTATATTTGAGTTATACAAACTTACTAAGCTTAATTGCTTAGTCTGTTTTATTTTTCGTGTTTTATAGTGATTCAAAAGCTCGTTCAGATTGGAAGTTGTTGGAGATTGCATCACACTATCAAACACTTATTTTGGTACTTTTGGTTATATATTTTGTTTAAATGGCATGTATAGGTGTTTTGGCTAATGTAGCCTATATGTCTTGTTGTGTTTTGGCCATCTGAATTGGCTTGTATGATGGTCATATATTTTGATATGTAAATATGTGCAAATGGCCTTATTATTGTGGTGTATGGTCGCCATGTGAATGCCTAGTTTGTGAATTAGTATTTTGAATACTAAATAGTTGAAATTGATATGTGGTATGCATGTTAAGTTTTAGGCACAATGTCTCATATATGTGTTTGACCATTTAGGTAGATTTTTGAAAGTGTATTTGGTATGTTTTGAAGTAACCAATTAAGGTGCCTATTAGTATCAAGTTTTTGTGTGATATTATAAGATGTTATAAGCTTTATATTGGTTGGTTTTGGAAGTCTAAATATGCCATGGTTATATGCAAATTGTTGTGATTAGGTTGGTACTAAGTTGGGTGAGAAATATGACTTGGAAAATGGCCTATTTTTGTCTACACGGGCGTGTGCCTCAGCTGTGTGTCCCCTAATACTTCTTAAAAATCAAGTCAGTAGCTTCACACGGCCTAGCACACGGGCGTATGGCTTGGTCGTGTGGGTCAAGTCAGTATAACCTCCAGTTTTCACACGACCTAGCACACGGCCTGGCCCACGGGCGTGTGAGGCCATTTCAAAGGGCACACGGCCTGTTACACGGGTGTGTGGTTGGTCGTGTGACCCAAGTCAGTGAGTTACACGGGGTCGGACACGGGTTGGGACATGGCCATGTGCCCCCATTTTGAATGCCCACACGGCTTGGCCACACGGGCGTGTGTCCCCTACACTTTGAAAAATTTCAATATTTTTCTAAAAATTTCTTGAGTACTCAGTTTAGTCCCGAACCACTTTTAATGTCTATTTGGGGTATCGAGGGCTCATATTAGGGACGACATGAATGAATTTGAATGGTTTTTAATTTGAATGAGATATGAATTTAATTTGTACGATTGTTTTATCTATAAGGCTGGTAATGCTCCATAACCTTACTCCGGCGTCAGATACGAGTTAGAGGTGTTACAGGATTTATCCTTTTGAGATTAAGGATATCCTATTAGAGTAACACACTTATGAAAAGGTTATTGGACGACCACTAATCGAGTAGCTTTCGTAATGGTATGTGATTAGGGAGAGCTCAGTCACGATACTATAGTGTAATGACTTTGTGACTAAATGAGTTTATAATTAATAGATGAAAAGTTGAAACTTAATTATAAATCATTTGAGCCCTAATCACATATATCCAATCGGTCTCTCCATTAACTTCTTGAAACCAGAAGTGAATTGCATGTTAAATCAAATAAACAGAAATGGATAAAAATGATAAAGTTAGAGGAATGAGTAACATTCAAAAATGAATGTGGTTTCTCACTAAATATGAAAATGACTTGAGAATTAGTTTATAATTTTTTGAATTATTAATAATTAATTAATTAATTGAAGTTTGAAAATGAATTTAATTAATTGGTAAAGTTGTCATGATTTTAACGAAATTAGAATTGGGTTGAAAAATTAATTAATTAAAATTAATTCAGCAAATAATATTTATTTTGGGAAATAGAAAAAATATGTACTAGGTTGAATAAATTATAAAGTGTTAGGTTAAAAGTCTAAGAAGCACATATAATTGGACCCAGTACATGAGAGGTTAATTCCATTTATATGGAATACAAGGGGACAACAAACCCCTAGTGTTTTTACCTAGAGTTGCCGCCCCTCTCCCTAAATAATAGGGAACAAGGGTTTTTTTATTAAATTAATATTATTTGGCTTCTATTAGTTCAGCCAATATCCTTCCAACTCTCACTATAAATAGATGATATTGGTAGGTTTTAAATCACACCTTAGGAAAAAGAGTAACACAAGTTTCTCATAAGTTTCCAAGATTGGTATTCTAGTAGGGAATTTCAATTCTATTTGAGAGAAAGTTTTACTTTTCCAGTGAAAGTAAAGAAAATAATTTTTAGTTATGTGTTAATTTATGACCATAAATATCACAAACTGCCTTAGTTTTCAAGATTTTATTCTATGCAAGAAAACTGTTTTCAAATCGGATTTTTTCCAACACAAAGACCATATATTTACAATTATTGGGTAATTTGTGAAAGTGGAGGACAATAGTGCTAGACTAGACTAGAACACTCAAATTGAGATAGTGTTCAAAAGTTTGTCTAAGGATTTCACCTGTAACACCACTACCCGACCGATCATCGGATTTGATCTACAAGATGTCACATTCATTTTCGGGAGCAACTACAAACATTTAACATTCAAGTTACAGCTTAATGCATGCAAACATAACATTTTCAAACCATTACCATGATTTATAATCTTTCCCAGGTCTCATACGAGCATTTGTATGCTTGAAAGTTAGCTCGAAATCAAACAAGGATCAATTTGCAACATTTTCAAAATTTCAGGCAACGTTGCAATGTGAAATGGTTCATTGACACGACATGTCATATTGACTTGCCTTATTTTGTTGACAAGGTTCCTCGTCAGACCATGGCCTAAAATCCAGAGCTCGTCGCGACAACCATCGCCCAACGTTGCGATGTAGACTTTTTTTTTGGTACATTTTGGTATATTTTTCAATCCAACCATTTAAACTTATATTCGGTATAAATTTTTACTACATTTCTTGTATAAAACCAATCTAAAAACATGCCAAAACATCCTAATTAACCATTTCAAACCAATATGCCACAATTTGGCACCAAAACATACCAATTCAACCTATTCAAACTCATCTTATATTAACATACTTTTAAACCATTCCATATCATCATTTTTCCAAACCATTTCATGCTCAAGTATGCAATTATAAATACCATTCTCACTACACAACATATTACTAAACTTACATAAACAAATTGACATTAACTTTCACAAGATCAAGCATTAACCAAAGTTCAACGAACTACAATTTTAAGTGAACATAATAAAACATATGTGCATGCCACATAATCGAGCTAAAAAAATCAAAAGACTACCAAGTCAATAATAAGAGAGTGTGAGCCTTTAGACAATCCGCTTGACAAGTTTCGCAACTTGGAAATCTATAGGGAAAGGGAAAACGACGAGGTAAGCATATTGGAAGCTTAGAAAGTTCATAGGTATTAAAAAACAACTTACCTCGGTTTGCAATTTAATATAATAAGCTACTAGCTTTTTGGTGGATTTGGTGCCCTAAGTGTAGTATTTTCGTCTAAGTACACTTATATTTTTTTAAATGATTATTTAATAAAATAAATTCATTGATTACATTAATATACTTTGTATAATTGTCCTCACATGGTTTTTGCACATAAAGCAAAATGGAAGCAAATGTTGCTTATTGGTTGTCTAAATGTTTAACTAATACTAAGCGGTATTACATGGTCTGATCATAGTACGAAAAAACATCTTGTATTAGTAAACGAACCTAATCATGTCTTTAGTCTAATAAAAAAATAAGCAAACCAAATTAAAGACTAATATGTCGTCTATCAAGTCTAATTGGGGAGATGCCTTGTCTTAGGCATCGGAGTAGATGACTCTTAAAAGATAGACATAGATGTGAATGATTGGACTGACAGTACATCGGACAAGACCCAAGAAGAATAGATTCTGAATCCATTTATGGATTTATTCACTTGTGATGTTCATAGTGTGGCATACCTAAATCCTGAGTGGATGGCGAACTATGTATGCGTGACTCATACACTTTAATGTAAGTAAAAGCCTATGTTCAAATAAATAAAGAATTGAAAGCTAGTGCGTTGAGTGTACGACTTCTATAGTATGTAGCGGCATTCACAACAATGGAATTCATAGTCCAAAACATGGGTAAATGATATCCTCTCATTGGCATTACATGGTTGATGAAATGTAAACGTGGTCATGGATCGTCCATATTTGTGATGGATGGCTTGATCACTATTTGATAGTGATTGACTTTTGATGAAGAAATATGTAATGGTTACCATGAGATAAAATAGGATCATATTGGGAGAACAGATATCATCCCAAAAAGGTCAAAGATATCCTATGAGGGTAACACATTTATGGTAAGGTCATTAGATGAGCACTAAGTAGTTGTTTTCACAATGGTATGTCATTGGGGAGAGCTCAGTTATGATACTATAGTGGAATGACTTCGCGACTAAATGAGTTTATAATTAATAGGTGAAAAGCTAGAACTTACTTATAAATCATTTGAGACTCAATCACATATGTCCAATTGGTCCATCCGCTAACTCGTTGAAACCAAAAGTGAATTCTGTGTTTGAATGAAATGAATGGAATGAATAGAAAAAGAGAAATGGAAAACATTTATGAATGATTATAGTTTTCTCTAAAATGAAATCATGTGGAAATGAATGTAGGTTTCCAAAAATGAAAATGAAAATGAAAATAGAAATGATCCATTTGCAATCCTATATGGATTACTTACAAAATGATCGGTCATAGTGAAAATGAAAATAAACCATTCTGTCATAGTGAACATGTTAAGTTGTGAAATATTGAACATATTTTCTCAAAATTTTACTAAGGGAAAATTCGTCAAAATTTTACTAGGGGTAAAATCGCCAAAAATTTGTTCAGGTAAAACTAGGGATGAGAAAATTGTCTTATATATAAATATTAAAGCTTATTTTGGAAAAATAGAAACACCGAATCGGGTTGGATCACATTACATAGTATTGGGTTAAAAATGCCCAGGAAGTACTCGTAATTGGACCCGATGTGAGAGGGACCCAAAAACCCCTCATACACATAAAGGGGGTGGCAACCCTAGTAGGAATACTGGAGTATGGCATCCACCCTAGTCCTATTCTAAGTAGGATGTTGTTTTCCTATTTGAAATAAACCACTAAAACTCAACAATGGTTAGACGTTCTCTTCCTATTTATAGATGACACTGGTAACGTTATTAAAAAACTTTGAAAGATTGTTATTCTACCGAAAAATAGACAGAATGTATTCTCAACTATCACATAGTTTTTTTCCAAAATAACAGTTCTACCGGTTTTATTAAGAAGAGAGAATTTTTTTCACCCTAAAAGGAGACAAAACTTTTTCTAGTTTTGTGTTTCGATTCAATTGATTCAAGCCCACACTCAAAGCAGTTCATGGTTTGAGAATAGTGTAGAAAATCTTTTGGTTAAAAGTCCGGAACAACAAACATCTGCTAAGCCAAAAACACAGGTACGAATTCGGTTAAGGTTTATTGCTATAAATATCACAAACCGGGTCAGTTTTCAAAATTTTATTTTTTGCTGTGCAAAAAAACTATTTTCAAGCCGGGATTTTTCCAACACTTCTCAAGTTTGCTTAACATAGAAACCATATATCAACAAGATAAGCTCAACATTTATCATATTATATAGTTATTCAAACATATAACATTCCAATTCACTTAATTAATCGACATTTAATCAATTCACTACCATATTCATATCATTCCATCTATTTATCAACAATACATCCAATTTCAATCATTATTTTTGTTTCATTATTCAAATTCTGAATTGAATTCATTGATTCGTCACATTTCCATATCAACCCTCCGAGCTTGTATAATAGGTTCACATGATCTTTCACATATTATCGATATTTGTATATCGCAAAATGTATTTATATTATTGACAGCCTCCAGACGTACTAACATCCAGAATATGATTACGGCTTCCGCAAGTATATGAGGCAGGTTGTAATATAGTTACAACGGAGTATGTGAGTACTCCAAGGATTGTACCTTAGGGAGGTGTTGCACTAGATAACTTCAACTTTTGCACTAACAAGATCTAATTAATACTTTAATTAGTTAAGTAAAAGAGATAACTAAGGACTTTGGGTGTAGTAAATATAACATAGATACTTAATAAATAAATAAATAAATTCTAAAACACAATTTGAAGAGTTGCTTGATCTGGATATGGGAAATCAACTCACTTCGGCATGCTTCATCAACTATCGCTTCGGTTTTCTCGTCAATCAACTAGTCATTACCCTAGTAGGATCTTCCGGTATGTCCATTAGGGTAATGAGTTGACAGGCTAATTATCTTCCGACCTCACAGTCCAAGCTGTCTCTAGGTTAAAGTGTTCACGAATGGGTCATACAAATTTTGGGTTAATTCCCACTTAGATGGCTTCCTAGGGTTGTCAGGCCTAGGGTTTGGTTCACGTTTTTCGTTTCCCAAACAACGGATTTATTGAGAAACCCTACACAACAGTTAAATCATCATGCCTCCACTCACTAATCCCCCATAAAGGGATTAGTTCCTCATGGTTCTCAATAAATAATATAATTTCAATGTAAAGAATGAACATAATGAATGAATTGAAATTATAGAGAATAAGAAAATCCCTGATTTGTATTAAGATCTGGAAATAATTCCCAAGCGTTTGTGTACGTCTACAAATCACATCTCCAAAGAACAATAGAATGAAAACAAAATAACTAAATCCTAAGAAAGAAAATAACTAAAACCTAAATCTAAGAAAGAAAGAATTGTCTAAGGAACTGGTGTGTATAAAATGAGTGCTAAAGGGACCTATTTATAGCCTTCTGATGGTCGCCGTTCTCAACCTTAGGTCAACTGTCGTTTTCAGGTTTAATGATGCATTGTGAAGACCAAAACGCCTCTCACTCGATGTAATTTAGCGTCTAGGAGTCGATGCCGCGACACTTAGGTCCTATGTTGCCACATAGTAGGCAGTGCACTCCTTCATGTACACTCTTAAGGGTTGGTCGCGACATCCATGTGCGATGTCGAGACCAAAAAGGCAAGTTTAGGATTTTTGGTTCTAGCCCCTATATTGTGACATCTGTTATCCTGTGTCGTGACGTAGTGATCAATCTTGATTTAGATTGCCTTCTAATAGTCTCTTACACATTTACTAAGTAGATTAGCTAACCTTTAGGTCTCAATCGGCCCTGAGGTCAATAAAAGAATCGTTTTTGCACTTTTTACACATTTTATTAACTTAATGAAAAACTATTAAATCCTATAAAAATCTTAACAATAATGCTTAAATTCAAGCTCTTAAAGTGTGAAAACTAGTTTAAACTGCTAGGTCGAATTATGGCAGATCAATTATCAAATCATAATATCAACTCAATTCAAATATCATTAATCCAATTTACATTTTATACTCCTATTAACCTCAAACTACTTTATATCCAACGCTTATCGGTATAACTAAAGTAAAAGTTGTGCCCAACACTCATCGACACATAGTTGAAGTAACTCGTACTCTATCTATCCTATGACATGCCAACACTCATCAACCAAATGTTTAAAATAGCTCAAACTATAGCTCATCATTTTCGATTCATCACCCAATATAATTCAATCAATCATAATAACCTATTTATTCATCAAATATCTCAAATTACAATTCATCATATTTAATATATCATTTCTTTACGATTTAGTTTAAATCTCACCTTTTGTACCAAATTGTAAACAATTCAAATTACTATTAATCATACACAAATTCATAATTCAAGTATAAAACAAATGAAATTCAATCATACCATATGAACTTACGGTCAAAACAAAAAGAAGTTGAATTGTAAAGACTAATCTATAATTTCTTCTTTTCCTAATTATCTTCGATTTGATCCAATTTTGATCTAAACGATAATTCAATTCAATTATTAATTCTAAATATCTTATATCATCCTATTATAAGCATATGTCAGTTCAATTTCATTATTCAAATGCACATTAAAGTTTTGCATTTTATTCAATTTAGTCTCTAAAACCGATATTGCAATATCTTTCAAATTTGAGCTTTAATTTCAAAATCAATCTAAATTACATCCTTCTAAGATCGTATACTATCCATAATTACAAAAAACTCATGTCAATTTTGAAATATTTACACTTAGACCCTATGCTCAAAACTAACAATTTTCACTTTCCAAAATAGTCTTTTTTTCATATCTAAACTTGAAATCTAACCACTTAACACCAATTTCATCAATAACTCATCAATGGAAACTTTTAGAAACTTTAACAGTTTTACTAATTGGTACATAGATTAGCTAAATCAAGCTCCCACAATATTGAGCTTACCTAGTTAGGGATTGAAAAGGCTTCAAAGGTGTTCTCCCTTCAACATTCGGCCAAAATAAAAAAGATGAAGAAGATATCATCTTTTTTTATCTTTTTGTCTTTTATAGTTTAACTAAAAATCAATTAACTTTAATTAATCAACTTTAAATTAATAAAACCTTAATTAACTAATCTTAGTCATAGTTAATTAACAGTACTGGATGACAACATAAAAACCCACTATTCATTAATAAAAATGAGTTCAATTGTCCTTTTGGTCCTTCAACTAATTAAAAATCCATAACGATTAATTTTTTCACTTTTACAGTTTAGTCATTTACCTTAATTAACTATCAATTTGACAAAATGAAGGCACCAAACTTTAATAGACTTTAATATTAACATCATAAATATTTAATATTTATAGACTCGAACATAAAAAATGAGGTTTCGAAACCACATTTTTCGACATTACTAACTTTTGGTCGTGACAACTCTCCCCCTTAAGAAATTCCAATTTGTAGATTTATGATTTAATGCTGTAGTAATTGATTTCATTTTCATGTTATCTACATATGGGAATGTCAAGGTGAGTATATAGTGATAAATTGAACTATTGGATTGAACTTGCATATGGATTACCGAAATAGAGGAGTAAAATGAATAAAATTTAAAATAGCATTAATTGCTTTGAATATGATATGTGTTATGACATTGGGTGAAATTATGTAGTGAATTATATGAATTACATATGATATGTTAGGCTAATTCTCATATTGATGGTGCAGGATCTTTTTCGAATTCTCACACTACGCTTGATCAAGCATCAAGTATGGATAACACAGCTCTTTTGGGTGAGGCACGTGCTAAGGAAAGAGCTACTACTGCTCCTTTGAAGAAGTCAGCAATGAAGAAAAATCAAAAAAGACCTAGAACAAATAAGAGTACTTAAGAAACTGAAGAGAGTGAATGCCCACAACTAAAACAGCATAGACTAAGGAAGGGGTTCCCTACTTCTGAAACTCCTACTTCTCCGACTCCTGATATACCTATAGTACCAATGGAGTCCGTCCGCTCTATAGATTCTCCAATTCACCACATTGATCCTCCATTGGCTGAGGTCTTAGTAGAAACATTACGCTCAGAAAAGCCAATGGTTCCTACAAGTTATTATCCCCAACAGGCCCCTTCTAAAGAAACAAATGAAATTTTCCCATGGCTTGACTTATTGAAATCAGAGTATGTTCCAAAGTGAGAATAGTATGATACCACCTAAGATGAAAGATTCTCTCCACTTCTATCTTTCTTCCAATCTACAATTGCCTTTTGTTTCATTAATGGTGAAGTATTCACAAGCTCTATCTGTGGAGTATGGGATATAAAGTAGGCTCCTCCAAGAGACTAGTATTTTTCATAATGCTAAAGTTTCGAGATTGGAAGAGGCAAGCAAAGCTGGTGAACAGACTGTAACTAAAATTTGCCAAACTGGTCAAATTTATAGGAAAAAGATCAAACATCTCGATTCTTGCATCATGGCTTGGAAGACTAAGTTCCAAGACACGCAGACTAAATGCACCCAGTTGGAAGGGGAAGTCAAATCACTAAAAGAAAGCAAATCATCTCTAAAGGAACAACTTAAGGCTCAGGAACTACGCCACAAGGCTAAGTTGGATGGTCTACGCCAATCCAATGAGGAAGCCTTTAGCAAATATCAGGAAAACACCACAAGGAATTTGACTAAGGCCCTACTCGAGTTAAGGCCTAACTTGGTTCTTCATACTCAAATGGTTGTTGGCCTACTGACTCTAAGTCGGTTCGACTTCAACTTTTTTCATGATATCTTTATTGAATATCTGAGCTTTAATGGTTATCACCCCTAAGGCAAAGATTGGGAGGACTTTCAAATGAAATAGAAACAAACAGTTTGTTTCTTTTTCCCTAATACGCCCAAAGTAGAGAATGAAGAAGAAAATTTAGAAGGTTCCATTGACTTGGAGAAAGCTCCAAATGATTATCCACAAGCAGAAGAGGCTCCTATTAAACCCACTGACCATCATGCTAAGGAAGGAAACTAAAATTTCTTTTTATTCTATCTTGTGCATTTTCTTTTTATAACAATGTAATATTTTTCCAAACTTTATCAATGAATCTATCATTTGTTCCTCCACTGTCCTACTTATCATAATATCACTTACTAGCATAACAAAAATCTTTCGCACAACATAAACTTCAACGTACATGAGGGACTAAGCCAGGCTCGGCATAAAATACATACAGGGCTGACTCACTTATTTTCCAGAGGATCGACTAAACCAAGGTTCTGATACCAACTTGTAATGCCCTCAACCCCACCTGATTCAACGAGCCGGATGTTGGGTATTACTACACATAACACTTAAGAAAATTTTCAAACAACTGACAGAAACTCTCTACTTAAAACATTTTCTTATAATTTCATTTAACAACTTAATATTAAGAAATATGGAAAGTATTTTAACAATAAAATACACCATACTTTTCACCATATCCTTTACAATACCAACGTTTACTAAAGACTGGCTCTTACAATAAAATACACCCCTGACTTCTCAGACACTTCCAAACACTCCTAAATCACTTAACCACTGAAGCAGACATTCATTTGTGTCACTTCCTTGCACAACTAAATATTTATGTGCAGTCTCCTAACTGTTCCCTTGTTCAAAACCTATTTCTTCTAGGCCCAAAATTCGAGGTGTTACAATTCACCCCTCCTTAAAAAAATTTCGTCCTCGAAATTTCCAATTATCAGATCAGTCGTATAACACAGACTCCACCACTACGTTTCCGCTGCGCACTCTAGTTTCAAATTAGGTATATGGCCAAACGACGAGGACCCAACTCGAACACCTCTACGATGAACACCAACTCGAACACCTCTACGAGGACCCACTCATATCAAATAATATATTATCAGTTATAAAAAGTTTTATGCATCAGTTTATAGTTCTAGTAATTTTTAACAGATATCTTATGAAAAAGCAATAGTCATAGTTTTGTTTTCGCAAAACAAGAGTCTCCGTACAGTTTTCAGTTTTCCTACAACCTCAGTTTTCCCTAATTTAAGAGTTTCAGTACAGTCCTACTATCTATAGTAATCTCTCAATATATTTCAGTTCAAGCAGTCTATAGTATTAAGAAAACTTACAGATTCGGCCCTGGAGATTCGGTGTGCCACACTTGTAAACCTTCCAAAACACTTCAAGAACAGTTTTCCAAAAATTCCAAATATTTTCAAAACTCATTCCACAATCGAGTTTTGTAACATGGCTCTGATACCACTAAATGTAACACCCCAAACTTGTCCTAGGAGTTATGGCCGAATATGGCTATGTCACATTGAGGTGTTTAGCAAAAATTGAACTCGTTGGTAAAAATTCGTTTCTAGGTTTAAAATCTCATTTACTATTATTTAACAAATCATCTAGTCAAAAACATTTACCTTTTTATCTGCTATTGTTATAAAAGGTTGATCTAAAATCGCGGAAGCTTTTGAAAACTCTAATGTTTAAATTTCATGTCTTTGAAAATAATAATTATTTTGAAAATTCATCTTCTGCTAAACTAGCAATTTAAAATAAGTAAGAAAAAGCCCAATTAAAAATTTAAACAAACATAAATGGCCTTATTACATAAACAAAACCCAACACAAACTTTAATTTTAAATAAAAATAAGTGTAGCATAGCTGTAGTTGTGTGGCCACCTTCGAGTCCTCACAGCACCAACCCGCCTACAACTGGGGATTACCTGTACAGTTAAACAGAGGGTGAGTTTACAAAAACTCAGTGTGTAATCCCCTAACAAGCAAACAGTCAATTAAACAGTAGATAAATACAGTTTGGGCTGAGCAGATTCTGATATGATCCGATTCGGTGTGGGCTGAGCCCTTTCCCGAAATAATAAATGATTGGGCTTGAGCCCATCACAATGCCAGTAATCAGTAGGGCCTTTGCCCAAATTTTAATAGTATTATTAGTGGGGCATTGACCCATAACAGTAACAGATATCAATCATGCAGTGAACAGTATATAATATCATTAATCGATGCAGTAACAGTACAAATCATTAATCAGTGCAGATATGCAGTTAGAAATCCTACCCAATCTAACCTCTACACACCACTCCGTCCCGCCAAACACACCATGTGGGGATAAAATCGACCCACCCAGCCAGACACACCAAGATTAGCACTGGTTGCAGCACTAAATAGTATGGCAGCAAATATACCAGAAAAATAAATGGTATATAGCCATTAGTAGGTCCACAGTCGTCTTGGGCGACCCGTGTAACCTTATCAGTGCCATACACTTCCTCCAAATATAACAACCTATCCCCATGCAATATATCGTGACATAATATCATACGTGTATGCAAAATGCCATGCTCAATCATAGTCATACATATCATAGAGCAAATCAGTCATACATAACATAAAGCCATAACAGTCATTTCATCTCCTAGGGGTATAACAGTCATTTTACCCTATGAGGGTATTTCAGTCATTTTACCATATGGGGGTATTCCGATCATTTTACCTTATGGGTTTATTTCGGTCATTTTACTCTATGAGGGTATTTTGGTTATTTTACCCTATGGGGGTATTTCGATCATTTTATCTTATGGGGGTATTTCGGTTATTTTACCCTATTTTAGGGTCTCAGTACAGGTATCAACCTCTTGAAAGGTTCGTAGTCACCTCGAGCGACTCGGTAACCTAAATGGTCATAATAGTGTAAATGGGCCCAAGGCCCATTACTCGGCCCAAGTGGGCCCACACATTCGTGCTGCCCGTTCAGCCCATATTTCGCCACGGCTATGAGATCTACATAGCCCAGTCCAGTATTTGCCACAAATTGTGGATTTCATCTGTGTGGAGCCTACGAGCCCAATGTACCCACACGGCCCATTTCGGCCCAACATGGCCCATTACGGCCTAAGTCCATGAAAATACTTATGGAGGCCTCCATAGTCTATCACCCATGATTCGTGGGTTTGGCTTACCACACGAGCTACCGCATGCTCGTGTGGTCTCAAACGCCGTATTTCCAGCTTTTCAGCTTTTGTCGTTCTACAGTTACAGTGGGGTGTTTACACACTTGATGCGATTTGCAGATTCTCTTCATTCCGAGCACTCTTATTTCAAAAATCAATGATCATCGTACTATTGATTCCTAGGCAATGTGTCAATCGACCTCAACCACCACCAGTTAAGAATGGAAGCAATGCAGGTTGGAGAGAGCGAAGAAAACCTTAAAAACCTCGTCGATCACCCATCAAGAATAAGGAACAAATGATATGATATATATCTCTCAACAACAACAACCTCCCCAAATCTCAATATTCTCTCCTTAAATCTCTCCAAATATCCCTCTTGAATTCTCTCTATGAGCAGTTAAAACTTCATTTAGCAGTATTTCAATCCAACTCTACCACCCACACGAATTAGGTAGCAAAATAAATACTCCCTTTTTTACGCACCACCACTCGAACCTTAAACCCCATCTACACTCCACACGCCCCTTACCACTAGACCAACAACTCATTTGTATCATATTTTAACCACAATAATTTAAGAACCTACTATCTAGATCTAAGGATTTTATTCACTTAAAATAAAAATTTTGCATAAGCCAAGGCTTGAACCCCCGACTTCTCAGACACTTCCAAATACTCCTAAATCACTTAACCACTGAAGCAGACATTCATTTGTGTCACTTCCTTGCACAACTAAATATTTATGTGCAGTCTCCTAATTGTTCCCTTGTTCAAAACCTATTTCTTCTAGGCCCAAAATTCGGGGTGCTACAGTTGCACCATGAACTTATATAAGTCATATCTTGTCATGGGTCTCAGCCACACGGAGTTACACACTTTCATGTATCTTGATCTGTCAGTCCAGTCTTCATCATACTGAAGGCAACACCATGAGTGTTTTCATACCATACGATGTCATAGGTCTCAACCTCATGCTCTTATACATGTTTTCATATTGTGGTCTGTCATTTTGGTTAGCAATAAAACCATGCTACCAGGGGCATCACAAAGGGACATTTACACAACATTCAATTACTCGAATTCGTTCACGCATCTGATCGATTCATACATTTTCTGTATCAAACTATACATCTATACTTACTCATCATATTCTATTCCAAAAAAACTCCATACATATCATCATAACACTTATATCATTATTATTATGATTTTGACACTTATCAATTACTAAAGATACTATCGTCATTTAGATATACTTCTATTTGTACAGTACACACGCAAGAGTCGAGATAGACACTCACCTTGTAACTCACCTACTGTAGTTCAAAACTCTAGACTCAGATATCCGTCCTGAATCAGCAATAACAACTGCTTAAAGAATATAGTATTACCAAATTAAAACTCATTTACATACAAAGTACTATCATCTCAATTACTAACAACCTTCATGCAAACCTTTGTGCTTACAACTTACTGTTCATTTGCCCTTTACAGACTAATTGTTTTAAAAACTTAACATGCAAAGCTGTAATATTTACTCGGAGATGGAATGACCACTGATTAAACTAAAACCTTAGCTTCCAACTTAGAGAGGAACAGATACAGTTAGAATTAAGAAAAAGAATCAGAGACTAACATTGAAGGAAGAAGAAAAATCTCTTATAAACCCTTCTAACACACATATATATGACCAATTTCCTCATAGTGGAACTTAAAAAGTGTCACAAATTTCATAATTTGTCCTCCTTAATGGTCTCTAGTTTCTGAGATAAACATAAATGAGAACCTTGCATAATAGATATCAAACTAGTCTATCCAGTTAGTTTCTAACCATGTCACTTTACAACCCCACCAGCACAGTACTAAAACAAACAGGACGTACTATAAATTTGGCGATAACGCATACCATACTTACCTTTTGTTTAATAAAACCTTTCCCTTTAAATAGCATAATAGTCTGAAATAGAATCTTCACTTACTTACATGACAGTTACTATATGCCCACACATATAAGCCAACAGACATAATTGGGCGGAATACACTTCGTCAAATAGATTATTTCACTATTACACACCTTTACCTTAGATCCACTAGACTTGGGGTGTGACAAGGCATGTACCTAGGGACATTTTGTTTAATGCCACAAATGGTTATGTTGTAATTGCATATATGATAGTTATGTGAATTAATTAGTGTTTATGATTATAAAAGATGTGTTAATGTTGAACATGGTATTTTAGGCTTGTATTAATGAGGGATGGCTAAATTTGAAGTATTAAGAATGGAGTATATACGATTAGTGATGTTTTGGTGAGGCTCATTTAGGTACCAAATTGAAGTTCTTGAACTGTAGGGACGATGTCACAACAACGTACCCCCAATGTCGCAATGAGAATCAATTCAAGGCTCATGTTGCTTCGAGGTCACAATGAACCCTAGTCAAATAGTCATGTCACAACAAGGAAACTTCAGAAGTTGCGACGTCAATTTAAAATTTTTTATTCTTTATAATTTAATCCATTTCGACCCGAGTTAATAAAATAGCTTTCGTAGGCTCGTATAAGACCTGGAAATGATAATGCATTGTTTAATTAACATGAATTATTTGTATATAAATGTATACTGTCATTGAACTAGATGTTATCAATTGTAGTTGCTCCGGTAATGAATGTGATACCATATAACTCGGACCTGGTGATCGGGTCAAGTATTGGGGTGTTACAAAAGCTAACTTAGGAGTTATTTTTTCCTCTAAAAGGAAGGGACATAAAGCTAAAAGAAATAAGTTTAAGTCCTCTAGACCACAAAAAGTGGAAAGGAAGAGCACTAGGAAGCCTAAAGACGTATCAAAGTCTAAGTCTTTCTTTTGCAACAAGAAAGGGTACTTCAATGTTAACTGCAACGAGTGGAATTCTTTGTACCACTTTGATGCCCAACCTAATCGTCGGGTCCGAGCATTAGGATTTCATATTCTTTTCTCGAGCAACTACGATTAATTACAAAAAAAAATTCATCACTGATCATTAATTTATAAGTACTATAAGTGTAAAACATAATATATAATCATTCTTTAGGTTATATACGTGTTCAATTCGATTCCCTGAATGTAGTATATTCATTTGTAAACTCGTAATTTCTTCGAACAGATTGGTTAATAAAATAAATTCATCAATTACATTAATATACTTTGTATGATTTTCTTCATATGGCTTTTGCACACAAAACAAAATGGAAGCAAATGTTTCTCATTGGTTTTCTAATGTTTAAACTAACACTAAGCAGTATTACACAGTCGGTTTGTAAAACAAAAAGACAACTTATATTAGTATATAAACCTAAACATGTCATTAGTCTAATTAGAAATGAGCAAAACTGGTTGAAAGACTAATATGTTATTTATCAAGTCAAATTGGGGAGATGTTTTGTCTTAGGAATCAATGATTCCCAGAAGATAGAGACAAAGATGTGACTAACTGGATTGATAGTACACCGGATTGGATCCAAGCAGAATAAATCCTAAATTCTTTTATAGATTTTTTAGTTGTGCCTTTTAAAGTGTGACATATCTTAATTCAGAGTGGATGATGGAATATGTATGTGTGACTCGTATACTTTAATATAAGTAAAAGCTTGAGTTTAAATAGATAAGGAAATTGTAACACCCCTTACCCGAGACCGTTTCCGGAGTCGAGCACGAGGCATTACTTAGCTTATCTTACCAATTCGGAGCATAAAAACTAGGTTTGAAAATTTATTTCACGATTTACAGCAAATCTGTCCAATCGCGCAGCAGTTACTAAATTAATTATAACTTGAGCTAAAGAACTCAAAATTTAATTCCGTAAATTTTCCCTGAAACTAGACTCATATATCTACTCACCATAAAATTTTTAGAATTTTTGGTTCCGCCAATTAGTACAGTTTATTAGTTAAAGTCTCCCCTGTTTCACCATTCGACTATTCTGACCTCTTGTTACTAAAAATAAGTTTTCTCACTGTAGGATTTTCATATGAAGTTCTTACTTGTTTCTACAGAAAATAGACTCATTAAGGAATCTAAGCATGTAAATTTCAACTCATAACCATTTTTTTACAATTTGTAATTATTTTCTAAACTCAGAACAGGGGACTCCAAAAACAGTTCTGACCCTATCTTACTAAAATTCACATATCTTAAAATATAAATTTCCTTTTGCTACAACGTTATTTTTCCATGAAAATAGACTCAACAAGATTTAATTCCATATATCATTCACCCTCTAATTCATTTTATACTATCTTGGGTGATTTTTCAAATTCACGTCACTGTGCTGCCTGAATTCTGTTTCTTTGCAAAATTTTATCCTTTCATGATTTCCATGCATAATTTATCACCTAATCTTTCATAACAACAAACACCTTCATCCTTAACCATTTTAATGACCATACATCATCAAATACTTACACATCACTCATTAGCAAAATCATCATTACAAACATACAAAATAACTAAATCCCTATACATGCCATAACTCAAACGTGTTTCGATATAAAATACCGAAGCGATTGTAGTTGATAGTGTGGACGATCTCCGACTTCTTTAGGATCCTTGAAGTAGCTTTGCAATACTATAAGAGAAAGAGAAATAAAAGAAGTAAGCATAAAGCTTAGTAAGTTTACTAGCAAATAAATAACAATATTTAACTTAAATAATTAAACTCAATGTCTATATCTCTAGTTTACTCTTTAGTTAATCTCATACTAGTTCTCTTACTTGTTTACTTAGAATACTTGTGTGCATAACTTACTCAATCCTTGCTGCATCGTTGAACATCAATTGATAGTATAATAAGTTCTTAAGTCTTACTGACTTACACGAGCTTGCCATTTATGCTTTAAAGCGAACTTTCATGAACATGATTCATTTACAAGCCCGTTGAGCTACATTGGAATAATAAGGATACTGGGTCTCTTCGATAATAACATGCCAAAGCCATGTCCTGACATGGTCTTACATGGGATGTTCTCATGTTAGTGCCCATGCCATGTCCTGACATGGTCTTATAGGGACCTCTCATCTCGATGCCAACGCCATGTCCTGGACATGGTCTTACATGGGACCTCTCGTCTGGTGCCCATGCCATGTCCCGGACATGGTCTTCTGAGGACCTCTTATGATCTTAAGGATGCCAATGCCATGTCCGGACATGGTCTTACATGGGATCTCTTTACCCAAATGTCATGACATTCGTATCCGATTACCATCCTTATGTATCAACGGGACTTTTAAATTTTAATTCTTTATCATTTCATGCTTAGATCATCATCAAATAAATTCATAAAATAAATTCATAGTTGCTGGAAAATAACAGCATTGATAATAAATATTGAAATATTGCATTTATTACCGTAAACTTACCTCGGTACCAATTATAGCCAAATTCACCAACTTAGTCTTCAACTTTATTCTTCCCTTTGTCTAACCTCGAGTTTCGTACTTCTTGATCTAAAATAGTAAATTTAACTTATTTAATAATCACATTCATCAAAACAGCCCTCGACTCTAACTTTTTTAAAATTACAATTTTGCCCCTAAATTTTTACATAATTACATTTTTGCCCCAAGGCTCGGAAATTAAACTTCATCTCTTATTCTTATGTTTTATAACATTCTGAACATTTTTCCCTTCTATGGCAACATCAAATTCCCACTCTAACATGTACTTATGAACATTAGGTATTTTTACCGATTATGTCGTTTTACTCGTTTTCACTTAAAATCGCTTAGCAAAAGTTGTTTAACATAATTTCTAGCTTCATATTCTATCATAAAACATCAAAATAAACACTTTTCACCTATGGGTATTTTTCCAAATATAAACCCTAGGTTAAATTATTGCTAGAATAAGCTAAATTAAGCTAGGGACTCCAAAACGTAAAAACATTAAAAGCGGGACTTGGGATCACTTACTATGGAGCTTGGAAGCTTGAAAACCCTAACTATGGCTTCCCCCCTTGCTGATTTCGTCCTAATGAAGAAGATGATGATTTTTTCCATCTTTTTCCCTTTTAATTCATTTTAATTACTAGATTACCAAATTGCCCCTAACTTAAAAATTTTTCTATTTCACTTATCTCATGTCCATTTTTGTCTACCAAGTTACCAATGGTATAATTACCATATAAGGACCTCCGATTTAAAGTTTCATAACAATTGGACACCTCTAACATGTAGAACTCAACTTTTGCACTTTTTACAATTTAGTCCTTTTGACTAAATTGAGTGCCCAAACGTCGAAATTTTCGAACGAAATTTTCACGAAATCATTTTGTGAAATTGTAGACCATAAAAATATAAGAAAAATAAAATTTTTCTCATCGGTTTGTGGTCCCGAAACCCTTTGTTCGATAACCTCAAATTTGGGCCATTACAACTCTCCCCCCTTTTAGGATTTTCGTCCTCGAAAATCTTACCGAAAGAGATTCGGTATTGCTTCCTCATTGTCTCTTCCGGTTCCCATGTTGCTTCCTCAATCCGTGCTTTTGCCATAGCACTTTCACAGTTACCTTTTTGTTTCTAAGCTCCTTTGTTTCTCGTGCTAATACTTTAACGGTTCTTCATTATCGTCATATCCATTTGAATTTCTACTTACATCGGAGTAATAACATGTGAAGGATCTGATCGATACCGTCGTAGCATAGATACATGAAATACATTATGAATTTTGTCGAGTTAGATGGTAAAGCCAATCGGTAAGCAAGCGGTTCAATTCTTTCTATAATCTCATATGGTCCGATAAATCTTGGACTCAATTTACCCTTTCGACCGAACCGAGAACTTTCTTCCAAGGAGACACTTTTAAGAATACTTTATCACCCACGAAATTCAATCTCCTTCGTTTAAGATCGCGTATGACTTCGACGATCGGAAGTCGCTTTAAACTATCTCGAATCGCCTTACTTTTCTTACATTTCCGGATCAAATCAACCCGTGTATCTTCTTTTCATCGAGCTCATCCAATATAACGGTGTTCTACATTTTCTACCATACAAAGCTTCATACGGAGCCATTTTAATACTAGATCGATAAGCTGTTATTGTAAGCAAATTCAATCAAAGGTAGATACCTTTCCCAATTACCTTGCAACTCTAATACGCAACATCGGAGCATATCTTCCAATACGAATTACACGCTCAGATTGGCCATCATCGAGGATGAAATGCGATCTTGAAATACAACCGAGTACCCAAAGCTTCTTGTAATTTGTTCGAAGCGAGGCGTAAATCGGGGATCTCATGCGATATAATGGAGATAGGCACTCCATGTAGTCTAACAATCTCGGATATATACAATCCACCAATTTATCTAAAGAATAATCCATACATCTTTGGGATAAAGTCGCGGACTTTGTCAATCGATTAACAATTACCCAAATGGCATCTTTCTTCTTTGGAGACATCGGTAACCCAGATACAAAATCCATAGTGACTCTTTCCCATTTCCATTCCGGTATAGTGATTGGTTGAAGCAACCCGAAGGTACGATGTTCACTTTAACTGGCGACATACTAAACATCTTGATACAAACTCGGAGATATCACGTTTCATACCGACCACCAATACATCTTTTTCAAGTCATTATACATTTTATTACTCCCGGATGTACTGAGACATAGTACCGCTATGGGCCTCGTGTATAATCTTACATATAAGCTCGAATTCTTGGTACACATACTCTACCTCTAAATAATAAACAACCATCGGTCCCATCGAAATTACGAATCATTCTGGGACTCATAATGTGCTCGTTTAGCTGTAACTTTTCATCATTTTTTGAGCCTCACATATTTGTTGTGAAACATCGATTTAGCCTTTGTTTCACTATGATTGAACCATCATCGATCGGTGACAACCGGGCATTCATAGCTCGTAAAGCAAATAGAGATTTTCGGCTCAAAGCATCACTACCACGTTAGCCTTACCGGATGGTAATCAATAACCAAATCATAATCTTTTATCAATTCAAGCCACTGCGTTGTCTCAAATTCAAATCTTTCGTGTCATCAAATATTTCAAGCTTTTGTGATCGGTATAAATATGACACTTTTCACCATACAAATAATGCCGCCATATTTTCAATGCAAATACAATAGCAGCTAATTCGAGATCATGTACCGGGTAGTTTCTTTCATGTGGCTTAAGTTGTCTTGAAGCATAGGCTATTACTTTATCTTCTTGCATCAAGACACAACTCAAACCATTTAATGATGCATCACTATAAATAATAAATTCCTTACCCGATTCAGGCTGTACTAACACAGGTGCTTTCGTCAACAACTCCTTTAATCGGTCAAAACTTTGCTGGCATTTATCTGTCCATTCAAATTTAACATCTTTTTGTAATAAACGAGTCATTGGAGAAGCTATCATAGAAAACCCTTGTACAAATCTCCGATAATAACCAGCTAAACCCAAGAAACTTCTAACCCGGATACATTCTTGGTGGACTCCAATTGACAATAGTGAAATTTTACTCGGATCTACCACGATGCCTTCTGCGGATACAATATGTCCGAGAAAACCTACCTCTCGAAGCCAAAATTCACATTTCTTGAATTTAGCATAAAGTTTCTTTTCACGCAGAATTTGCAACACTATTTTCAAATGTTACGCATGCTCGGTTTCATCCAGAATAAACTAAAATGTCATCAATAAAACTACTACAAACCTATCTAGATACGGTGCGAATATCCGGTTCATCAAATCCATGAATCTGCGGTGCATTAGTCAACCCAAGCGGCATAACCGAAACTCATAATGCCCATACACGGTTCGAAAGTCGTCTTTGGCACATCCGCTCTTTTACCCGTGGCGATAATAACCCGATCGGAGATCAATCTTTGAAAATACTGTGGCACCTTTCAGTTGATCAAATAAGTCATCAATTCGAGGCAATGGGTACTTATTCTTTATAGTTACCTTATTAAGCTGCCGATAGTCAATACACAATCTCAAAGACCCGTCTTTCTTTTTCACAAACAGAACTGGAGCACCCCAAGGTGAATGACTCGGACGAACAAAACCTCTGTTAACAAGTTCATGTAACTGTGCCTTTAACTCTTTTAATTTCAGAGGAGCCATACGATCACGGAGCTATGGAAATTGGGGTAGTTTAGAATCAGATCTATAGAAAATTCCACTTCTCTTTCTGGTGGCAACCCCGGTAATTCCTCTGGAAACACATCAGAAAATTCACATACAACTGGCACTGCCTGTATCTTTGACTCAGATACTTTAGTATCCAACACATACGCCAAATAAACATCATACCCTTTTCTGACACACCTCTGAGCTGACATCACTGAAATTACATCAGATAATTCATCTGTCTGATCAGATTTAACCCGAAGTAATTCTCCATTCTGGCACTTCAGTACAACATATTTCTGTCTACAGTTTACTACTGCGTCATGCTGAGTTAACCAATCCATGCCCAATATCACATCAAACTCATCAAAAGGCAATAACATCAAGTCAATCGGGAAACAAATACCTTTTATCATCGGTGGACAATTTTACAAACTTTATCCACCATCACAAAGCGCCCGGGGTTAGAGACTTTAACCATAAATTGATGAGGTTCAACAGACAAATTTTAACAAATACTAATTTCGTGCATATATATGAATGTGTAGAGCCGGGATCAATTAATGCAATAACATTAGTGTCATAAAGAGAAAATGTACCCGTAATTATATCGGAGAGGGCGCCTCTTCACGAGCACGAATAGCATATGTTCTCGCGGTGCTCTAACATCCGATCTCATTCTTTGAATCTCTGGATGCACTCCTATTACTCGCTCCCACTCACAGGTTTCTCTGCGGTCTACCTCTAGTAGGAGCATTTCACGATCTCACACTCGTTATCTCTTCTCTTTTAGTTGTTTGGGACAATCCGAATAAAGTGATCGGACGCTCCACATCTGAAACAAATATTTTCACCGCTCTACACTCTCGGGGTGGCGTCTCCCACATTGACGACATTAGGCCTAGGAGGTCGAGTCTCGCCAAGATTTGCTGGCTGTAGTGGTTTGAGCTCTAGAACCCTCAAATCTTCTACCCTGCTTGGCCGGGATATCTAGTGGAAAATATGATCCGCTAGAGAGCTCCCTAGGCTTCTTAGATGTAGGTGAAATGATTTACTCATTTGCCTCTTCTTTGTATCCTGCGCTCGACTTGACTTTGCTCTTCTCTTTTCTTTTAACAAGTCTTCTACTTTACAAGCTCTTTCTACCGAACAACAAACTCTCGATTTCCAATACCCCACCGATAGTCGGATGTCATCATTAAGCCCATCTTCAAATCTCTTGCACATGTTAGCTTGGTGGATACAAATTCCGAGCATACTTACTAAGTCGACAAATTCGCGTTCATATTCATCACGGACATTTTACCTTGTTTTAGCTCAAGAAACTCCTTCCTTTTACGATCTATAAATCTCTGGTGATGTACTTCTTTGAAACTCCTCTGAAAGAAATCCCTGTAACCCTCTCACTCGGTACTATTGACACGAGGGTCTTCCACCAATGGTAAGTGAATCTCGAAGAAGTGAAACAACATACTTTATACATTCTTCGGAGTACAAGATAATTCTTCAAAACCACGATTGTATTCTCAAGCGAATTCGCTTTTACGCATCATCATCTTTGGTAGCAAAATTCTTCACCCTTGCTTCCTAATCTTATCAGCGGTGGTCTCTCACGATAACTATACTGCGGTGGGGAAGCTACATGGGAACTTGTGATTCTTGAGGGTGGAGGTCTTATAGCCGGATTCGTCTGAACGAACTCGGCAAACCAATCGATCATGGCTTGGAAGAAGGCTTCTAGCTCCTCCTCCTGTCTATCGATGCGGGTCTTTCACTAACATTAACATCGATGGCACCGTCCCTTCTGGGAATAGGCGCATTACTCTCTACTTCATCTGTACTAGCTCGTTCGGGATCCATAACTATAAAAGAAAACATTTTAAAATCGTCGAGTCGTCACACTATCAAAATATATAAGTATGGCATGTATAGGTAGACTCTTATTCATCTTGCATATTTCCAGAATCGACTAAACCTGCTCGATACCAACAAAATGTAACACCCTTACCCGAGACCGTTTCCGAGTCGAGCACGAGGCATTACTTAGCTTATCTTACCAATTGAACATAAAACTAGGTTTGAAAGTTTATTTCACTATTTACAGCAAATCTGTTCAATCGCGCAGCAGTTACTAAATTAATTATAACTTGAGCTAAAGAACTAAAAATTTAATTTCGTAAATTTTCCCTGAAACTAGACTCATATATCTACTCACCATAAAATTTTTAGAATTTTTGGTTCAGCCAATTAGTACAGTTTATTAGTTAAAGTCTCCCCTGTTTCACCATTCGACTATTCTGACCTCTTGTTACTAAAAATAAGTTTTCTCACTGTAGGATTTTCATATGAAGTTCTTACTTGTTTCTACAGAAAATAGACTCATTAAGGAATCTAAGCATGTAAATTTAAACTCATAACCATTTTTGTACAATTTGTAATTATTTTCTAAACTCAGAACAGGGGACTCCAAAAACAGTTCTGACCCTATCTTACTAAAATTCACATATCTTAAAATATAAATTTCCTTTTGCTACACCGTTATTTTTCCATGAAAATAGACTCAACAAGATTTAATTCCATATATCATTCACCCTCTAATTCATTTTATACTATCTTGGGTGATTTTTCAAATTCACGTCACTGTGCTGCCTGAATTCATTTCTTTGCAAAATTTTATCCTTTCATGATTTCCATGCATAATTTATCACCTAATCTTTCATAACAACAAACACCTTCATCCTTAACCATTTTAATGACCATACATCATCAAATACTTACACATCACTCATTAGCAAAATCATCATTACAAACATACAAAATAACTAAATCCCTATACATGCCATAACTCAAACGTGTTTCGATATAAAATACCGAAAGCGGTTGTAGTTGATAGTGTGGACGATCTCCGACTTCTTTAGGATCCTTGAAGTAGCTTTGCAATACTATAAGAGAAAGAGAAATAAAAAAGTAAGCATAAAGCTTAGTAAGTTTACTAGCAAATAAATAACAATATTTAACTTAAATAATTAAACTCAATGTCTATATCTCTAGTTTACTCTTTAGTTAATCTCATACTAGTTCTCTTACTTGTTTACTTAGAATACTTGTGTGCATAACTTACTCAATCCTTGCTGCATCGTTGAACATCAATTGATAGTATAATAAGTTCTTAAGTCTTCTGACTTACAGAGCTTGCCATTTATGCTTTAAAGCGAACTTTCATGAACATGATTCATTTACAAGCCCGTTGAGCTACATTGGAATAATAAGGATACTCGGGTCTCTTCTGATAATAACATGCCAAAGCCATGTCCCAGACATGGTCTTACATGGGATGTTCTCATGTTGGTGCCCATGCCATGTCCCAGACATGGTCTTATAGGGGACCTCTCATCTATACAACGCCATGTCCCGGACATGGTCTTACATGGGACCTCTCGTCTCGGTGCCCATGCCATGTCCCAGACATGGTCTTACATGGGACCTCTTATGATCTTAAGGATGCCAATGCCATGTCCCAGACATGGTCTTACATGGGATCTCTTTACCCAAATGTCATGACATTCAGTATCCGATTACCATCCTTATGTATCAACGGGACTTTTAAATTTTAATTCTTTATCATTTCATGCTTAGATCATCATCAAATAAATTCATAAAATAAATTCATAGTTGCTGGAAAATAACAGCATTGATAATAAATATTGAAATATTGCATTTATTACAGTAAACTTACCTCGGTACCAATTATAGCCAAATTCACCAACTTAGTCTTCAACTTTATTCTTCCTTTGTCTAACCTCGAGTTTCGTACTTCTTGATCTAAAATAGTAAATTTAACTTATTTAATAATCACATTCATCAAAACAGCCCTCGACTCTAACTTTTTAAAATTACAATTTTGCCCTAAATTTTTACATAATTACATTTTGCCCCAAGGCTCGGAAATTAAACTTCATCTCTTATTCTTATGTTTTATAACATTCTGAACATTTTTCCTTCTATGGCAACATCAAATTCCCACTCTAACATGTACTTATGAACATTAGGTATTTTTCTGGATTATGTCGTTTTACTCGTTTTCACTTAAAATCGCTTAGCAAAAGTTGTTTAACATAATTTCTAGCTTCATATTCTATCATAAAACATCAAAATAAACACTTTTCACCTATGGGTATTTTTCCAAATATAAACCCTAGGTTAAATTATTGCTAGAATAAGCTAAATTAAGCTAGGGACTCCAAAAGCGTAAAAACATTAAAAGCGGGACTTGGGATCACTTACTATGGAGCTTGGAAGCTTGAAAACCCTAACTATGGCTTCCCCTTGCTGATTTCGTCCTAATGAAGAAGATGATGATTTTTCCATCTTTTCCTTTTAATTCATTTTAATTACTAGATTACCAAATTGCCCCTAACTTAAAAATTTTTCTATTTCACTTATCTCATGTCCATTTTTGTCTACCAAGTTACCAATGGTATAATTACCATATAAGGACCTCCGATTTAAAGTTTCATAACAATTGGACACCTCTAACATGTAGAACTCAACTTTTGCACTTTTACAATTTAGTCCTTTTGACTAAATTGAGTGCCCAAACGTCAAAATTTTCGAACGAAATTTTCACGAAATCATTTTGTGAAATTGTAGACCATAAAAATATAAGAAAAATAAAATTTTTCTCATCGGATTTGTGGTCCCAAAACCACTGTTCCGATAACCACTGTGTGGCACCCAATTTATCCTGAAAAACCTAAATCCCAATTATACACGATCGTGTGAACCGTTCGTGTGGGGGCACACCCCCATGTGGTCATGAAACCACACCGAAATTGACTGAAAGTCTTATTTTTTTATCACTAAAATGACCCCTAATCAAGGTATTTCAGAAACACATCATAATAAATTGAATTTATGCTATTTAAAGCCAATACAAACCTCAATTGCTCAACTACCAAATCACACAAAAAAGGGTTAACAAATTTCAAAGAAAATTGATACCGAGTTATACAGTTCAGAGCACACTCATTATGTCAAATTACCCAAAATCGATTCAGTATTTCAATAACAACAAAGAAGAGTTCAGAACCCACACCTGACTTCTGATCAAAATGCCTAGAACTCAATCGACACACATCGACGACCTCAATGCGAACTCAAAGCTCAAATTGACAAAAAAAATATAAACAAACCAATGCCACAGGAAAATCCAAGAGGTTAAGCAAATAAATTAATGTGCTAAAAATAAATTGAGAGAGAAGGAAGAGAAAAGATATGAAGAGAAGGAACGTCAAAAAAACCTTTTTGCCTCTTTTGTTTCTTTTTTTTTAACCAAAATAAAAAATAAATTAAATAAAACAAATAAAAGTAAATATCTAACCCTTTTAAAACAAAACAGTGCTAAGTCAAAATAATTCCTTCAAAGTACACCTGAGGACTTAAACCCGAAACCCCAGGCTAAACTAACACACAACCAACCACTAGACTAACAGGCCAATTCTGACACTAAAACGTGGAAACAAACTCAAATGCTTGATCTAGCCACTGACCCTACCTACAAATATCAAAACTTCTAACCCTAAAAATTGGGGTGTTACACTTACGTATGAATAAACCAACTGTATGTTGAGCAAAAGAGCTTAGTGGTACATTTATAATTCAGGTATAGCATAAGCGTTAACAACCAATCGCAACATAATCATGTATATCTATATGCACATGTCAACCACCTACTTACAAATTGGAGTTGTCGAGCTTTACATCTTTAATACAAACACATTATGTGTATAAAACAATCAAATACAACATATGGACAATTCATTTTACTTATATGCATTATAAGTCCTTTTCTGAAATATCATTTATAATATTATATACTTCATTCATTTCTGGAGTCTACAGACTCGTTCGTATTCATTTCGGCCCTTAGGGCTCAATTTCATTTGATTTACAACATTTCATTAGCATTTCATCACAATTCATTTCAAAGGTACCAATTTATAATTTGTAACCCCAATTAACCTAACTCAGACTAGGATGAATACTCGGATCATTTAACCAACACATTAAATTGGCACTGAAATGCATCCTAACATATAAAACGCATACCTGGCACACAAAGTACATACTGGCGCATAAGCACATACCTGGTACACGAAGTGCATACTGGCACACAAGCACATAATCCCATACTCAATCCAATCCTATGGCATACCAACTATATCTGATTCAACCCGACTAGTTAATAGGATAACAACATTCATTTCCTTTTTACAATTTAGTACACATATCATATTTCAATCATTTACACCATCACAATCCATTTCAATAGCATTTCACATGTATTTCATATAATTTCCATACATATTCACACAATTTTCATGGCACATAACATATTTATAACAATTCATACTATTTAACAATTTATTCAATTTAGTCATTTATTCCGAGAATTCACATTCAAGTTCAATTAAACAACTCTTATCATCATTATATACTTACCTTGGTACTCCCACATGAAAGTAACATGAAATGAAAATAATCCATACAACTTAAATTATAAATGTACAAACCGAGATTTTTGCGCATCACTCATTAACGATTTTCGTTTTTTCTTTTCCTCTTGATGATTCGATGATGTCATCAACTAGAATAATCATAGAACACATCCCATTATCAAATATCAAATTCCCATCGAAATAGAATCAAATACCAATTTTTACAAAATTTTCAAATCATTCAATTTGATCCCTAAAACTGGGACAAGCATAACTTTAAATTTAAAGCCTTAGATTAAAATTTGATTTCACCAAAACTCATTAGGGACCTTCTATTTTCTATCCCTAACAATAATTCATTATATTTTTTTATTTTATTTAATTTGGTCCCTAATATACAAAACTAACCAATAAGTTTTACAATTTAGTCTTCTTCTTATACTAAGCTTAATTTATATCAATTTACCACCTAAATCATCTAATTCTCAACAATGGAATCTTAACAATACATCACCAATTGACCAAATTGATCCTTGGGTTAAAGAAGATGAGAACTCCCACCTCTCTTTCCATCAATTTCCTTTTATACCTAGTTTAGTAATTAATTAAGCTTTGTTTACTTAATTAATCATAATTTATTAACATTTTAACCTTTATTTACTTAATTTAATTTATTTAAGTATTATCGTCCCCTAAAATATTTTCTAAAATGGTTTATTAATCATTTTGGACCTTTAGATAATTTCAATTTAAGTCCCCAAGCCTTATCCTAATTAAAAATCTATAGCGGTTAAACTTTTACAATTTAGTCCCTAAGCCTTAATTACTCATAATTTTGGCTAAATCACTTAACCAAATTTCAATTCATCAATACAATAACTCTATAAATATTCTTATTAAATATTTATGGGCTCAATTTATGGAAACAAGATCCTGAAATCACCTTTTCTGACACCATTAGAAATCGGGTTGTTACATTTTTAGTGTTTGAAACTTGCTTAATGGAATGGGTAAACCTTATTATTTCTCCACTTCTAAAAAAAAACATCTTAATTTTTGAATTATAGGGAACAAAATATGATAATATGCTAGTGTGAAAAAAGAAAGAAAAATAAAATAAATTAAGCATATGTCAACTTAGTCTAATATCAAATAATATAAAGTCTCTCATGTTCAGTGATGTTTGAATTGGACCGGATTGGCCATACAGACTGATTGGATAAAAAATTGGTAAGGTACCAATCCGAAGAATAGTATTGAATCGGTTAAACCAGCTAAAAATCAATGGTTGAACCTTTGTTATTTTTTTAAATATATTTTTATTTTTATTATTTTTTATAATTTTTTAATCAAACCAGATGGAACAAAGAACCAATGGCATGACTAGTTTGACCACCGGTCTAATTTTAAAAAAAATTGCCCAAAATAACCAAATATATATACCACAACATTTTTTATTAATTCATCTCTTTATTTTTACAAATATTGAGAAGTTTGTTTGTATACTTAATTTTGTAAAAAAATTTATTCCCATACCTTATGAATTATGGCGAGAAATTAGTCTTGTTGTTCATATACTAGTGAATTTAAACTTTTGGTTTTTGCTATTTTGTTGCATATAAATTATTGAATGGTAAAATTTAATGGTATTACCTAATTAGATTAACTTCTCAGTTTTCATAAAAGCATAAACAACAAATTCTAACAAATTAATTCCAAGAGTATCAATTTTTTCTCTCTCTTTGTTCTCCCAATAAGAGTTGAGTTGTCAGTGCCATTCGTATCTTCGGCTAAGGCTGTAGGCGATCGAAAGCTATTTCTCTCCTCTTCATTCCTATACATCGGGCTTATAACTTCTACAACTTTCTTGTTGTGTTGTCTTCTCCAATTTTTGAATGAGCTTTTGGTTCTTATTGGGCAGCCTACTATTTTGGATTCAGAGTATCATCATCATCACTATTCTAGCTTCGGACCCCATCTAAATTGAGGGGAGTGTTGCATTGGGCCTCACCTAGATCGATCCCTCCGTTGCTTCAAACCATCATCGATAGTTTCCTCCATGCGCCACTGGTCCACCTTAACCACTGGTCCATTCGAATCTCTAGTAGGGGTTCCTAAGGGTCGTGTTGTTTTTTCAATCTTAAAGATTAAGTATTGTAATGGTGGAAAACTCTATGATTAAATTATAATACATAAAAGAAAAACAAAAAGGTATGGTCATTTTCATCATCTTTTCCACCCTCCTTCATCGTTTTCACCATTGAAGAGAAAACCTTAGCTTTTCATTCAAGCTTTGAGCTTCAACTAGTAAGTCGTTTTTAATTTGTTTCTTGTAATTTTATATTTTTAGAATTCTAAAAGCTTGATTTAGCTAACTCGAGGCTTTGATCGTAAAAATATTTAATTTTTGAAATGTTTTCATTGATGATTTTTGAAGTTTTTGGTGTTAAATAGTTGCATGTTAAGCTTAGATGTTATGTAGGACTAATTCGTAAAGTTTGAATGCTTGTTTTGCATTTAAGGACTAAAATGAAAATTTGATGCAATTATCATATTTTTTGATAAATATGGGTAGTAGAAGGTTTTAAAAGAATGCAATCCAAAACAAATTGTAAAATAGGGTCTAAAAGTGAAAGATATGTTAGTTTCAGTTTTAATGACTAAATTGAATAAAAAGTAAAAGTTTAGAGAAATTTTGTAATATGATATTAAAAGGTCATATGCATATATTTAGACATTCTAAGGTATTTGGAATTGATTATTTGAAATTAATTATTATATAGATCAAGATTTGAAGTAAGCTGAAGATAATCGAGGAAAAGAAAATTTTGTTGAATAGTCCCTACGAATAAACTCGTTAGCTAATTTTTCCTAATAAGTTCATCGGGTATGTAATGCCTTGAATAATTTATTTCTGTTTCTGTAAATACTTGACATAAATATGTATTTGCTTCAGTGGTTAAGTGTTTTGGGTGTGTGTATGAGGTATTGGGTTCAAGTCTCACATTTGCAAATTTAGTTATTTTTCTAATCCTAGCCTTATCCTTGGTAGATTGAGTTATATTCTATCTTTAGTAAACTTGTATCAAAATAAGCCTATTGGACCAAGTGGTAAGGAGTTGGTGTGTTGGGGGGTCCTGTGTTTGAATCTTTGCATGAGCAAAGGTGTTAATTTTTGCTTCAGTTGGGGATAGAGGTTCGGTGGAACCGAAACTCTGAAGTTGCTGGATAAGAATCAAGTTGTGTGATAGTGGAGCGGTTTGTTAGTCGGATTATGGGGGAGTTAGGATATCATTTTCTTTTCTTTTCTTCCCACAAGTTTTGACGTCAAATATTTTACCTATTCTGACATTTTTTTCCTTTTCGGTAAACTCCCTTTCGTTTTCCTTTGTTTCGGTCTGTGAATCCCTCATTCAATCATCGCTGTTGCGATTTTCTGGTTCTTTATTCAGTTGGTAAGTAAAACCTTGCATCATTTTTCTTCTGGTTTGGTTTAGTGATATTAGACTGTTGTGATTAATTGGTGGATTCGGTAAAGATTGTGAAGCGGAGAATTGCACTGCATCAGTTAATGCGCGTTAGAGGTGGTTTGTCATCAGCGGTAAGTCGATTTCGTGTTGGTTCTTGTTGTCGATTTCAGTAATCAATCTTCTAAATCGGTGTTGGGTATTCTAGTTTTAGGTTTCTAAAGACTCGAGATTATTTTTGCATCAAAATGATACCAGGTGTGTTCCCAAAACGTAGAAAATCGAGCTTCAGCAAAAGCCAAAAAACCATTCTGTCGACGTTAAATGGACGTGTGCTGACCGTATGGTTAGCTGTACACAAGACACGGCTATGTGTTTGATGAGGGCATGGCTGTGCATAAGACACGGCCGTGTGGTGGTGTGGGTGTGGCCGTGTGGGACACACGGGCTAGGCCAAGTAAGGTGTGTGTTCCCACACGAGCATACCACACGGACGTGTGGATTTTGGGCCAGGTCGTGTGGGCCACACGGGCAAGGCCAATCTGGACGTGTAGGCCTGTAATTCTAAAATCTTCCCTAAGGTCGCACGGTTCGTTTCGATCGACTGTGGGTCTACCGTAGAGTCGGTAAGGGCAAACCAAACCCTGAGTTATGTGATCTGATATTCTAATAGGCTAGCTTCTGTAGGATTCTGATATGTATATATGTTCTGTTTAAAGTATATATATACTATCTGTATATGTGCATGTTATGCACGATATTACTATATCTGTTATTTCTATATCTGTGATTAGGGTGGGTTTTGTATATGTGGAGGAAGTGATCTGTACGGTGACACTTTGCCTATATTCTGGCAGCTTGACTACATATTATCTGTAACGTGTCGCATCAATACTATATGGTGTGTAGGGATGGGTATGTGTTTTTAACCCCACATGGTGTGATGGGATGGTCGGAGATGGTGTGTAGAGGACAGGGGTAGGATTCTACATATCTGTACTGCTTATCTGATTTTGTTATCTGTATCTGAAATGGACATGAGTCTAAATCTATATCCGACTGTATATGAGATTTTTGTATGTATTGCATGTCTATTTCTGTTGGGTTTACAGTGAGTTTATGAAACTCACATCTATTTGTCTGTTCTGTTCAGGTAATCCACAGACTTAGACGGATCGGTGTGACGGAGCCTCACGGTGACCACGAGTTCATAAACTGTTTAAGATTATGGTTTTTATTTTAATTTAAGGATTATTTCTGGGAGTTTTGTAATAATTGGACTCTCCAAACTATTTGGTTTAATTTTGGGATTTGGATTTTTTGTTTTAACACTTCATTTGCGACGGTTAGCTAAAAATATGGTTTTTACTAAAATAAAGGTTTTTCGAAAATACAAACGGGATTTTCAAATATAACGTTTTCTATGACTTCCGCTGTAATTTATGTTTAACAAATAAATTAATTAAATAACGCTTTCATTAATGGTTATAAACGAATATGAGTTACAAAACTTAAATGATTTATCGAAACAACTTAGTTTTCAAAAACCCTTTTTTGTGACATCTCTGGATACAGTCATAATGTCTAGGCCGGGTTTGGGGTGTTACAGGGTATATTTATGTACTTATATGTATTTATTGTAGTTTAATTTTGAATTTATATGGTTTGAATATATTTTACAATGTTTACAAGTTAGTACGAAATGTGAGAAATTGACTTAAGGACTTAATTATAAAGTTTCACGTATGTGATAAATATAGGTCATGTGGAATGTTGAATGGATATGATATGGTTATGACATATGATTCGATTCATGGAAATGCTACGGCAATATAAATGTTCTGAATTCTGCATAAATGCCCATTTGAACTTAGTATACGATTAGGATACAATTGACATGCTAATAGGGTTAGTTGCACGCTTGTACAAGATTGCACTTTAGTGCATCTGTTTACACTTAGGTTCCTCTTTTTAGCACTACGATGCTCTCCGGTGTGGTGTAGGTACCCAAGTATCTAAATCTTCTTACTATAATTCATCGGGCTAATCGGATCTGAGTTTAAATGATCCTTTTTTTTGCATTTTGGAGCTTTTGTTTGCACTATGATGCCTCTGTATAGCACTACGGTGCTCTCTAGTATGGCATAGGTACTCGAGTTTCTGAATCTCTTTGCTATAGCTCACTGGGTTAATCGGATCTGAGTTTAAATGATATAAGATGTGATGGAATGTGTTGAATCTATGTGAATGGACTACATTAAATATTATGTAAAATGTGGAAATATTTTATGATTCGATGTTATGACGAACTCACATATTCCTTGTGAACTGTAATGTTAGGTTAATAGTATTATGCTAATTGTTTTATTGTGTATTTTTTAAGTTTACGTATATTTTAACCTATGAACTTACTTGGCTTACTTAAAGCTTACTCTGTTTCGTTTTCTATAGTTGACGTTTTGCATAACGTGTCTATTGGATCATCCCCAAAGCTCACACTATTCGGCTTCAGTCTCTGTAGACTTTTGAATCGTTCTAAACTCGATTATGTGTTATGTGCATAGGCTTGGTTGTGAATAAGTGTTTTTGTGTTTTAAGTGATGATTTTGGAAAGATGATGAAATGGTCTATATGTAATGTTTGTTTTGAAAGTTTTATGGTATGTATATAAGATTTGAATGTAATGTGTATGTTTAGTTGAGGTGTTCATGTTTTTGAATCAAGAAAGAGGGTGGTTTTTGGTGATGCTTGGATATAAATTTTTAAGGTATGTATACTAGTTTGTAGTCACTATATTAATGCCTGAATGGTCAAGTTTTAGTATGTGTAAAGGTGAGGTTAATGATATGAGAATTTGGAAAGTTATTTTGACAATATGTGAAATTTGTAACATATGTTTTATATACATGTTTGAATTGGATGAATGGTTTGAAAGTTTCTTAAATCTTGGTGTTATGGTGCCATTGGTTAGATGATTAAAGGTTGATATAGTATGTTTTAGAATTGTTTTGGATTGTTTTGAATAAGTTTACCATTGGTCAAATTGTGCTATGAAATTGTCATTTTAGGTTAAAAATTGAATCATGTGCCTTAGGGCATAATTTGTACCATATGGCCTGTCCACACTGTATGGTGACACGATCGTATGTCTACTAGATAATAGGTAATATTAGCAGCGCACGGTTCCCGATTGTCACATGGTTTAACCACACACCCGTGTGAGTACTGTCGATTTGGTCATTTAGTTTTCGAACGGTCTTAGCTTGTTACATAGTCATGTGACTTTTGATGAATTTTTGCATTTTGGTCCACACAGCTTTAGTGAGTTACACGGCCTTGTGACTCCAGTTCCGCACTATCACAGTTTGTTACATAGCCGTGTGACCCTTGTTTTAAAAATGTCCTATTTTTTTAAAAAAATTCAATTTGGTCCTTATTTGTGCTTAGGTCAACTTAAAAGCTTTCGTAAACTCAATTGAGACTCGGATTAGCTTGTAAATCATATTATGCGTGGATTATGAAATGTTTTTATTGTTTAATTAAATTTTAAAGCCGAAATTGTATGTGATATACTCTATTAACTATTGTAGCATCCTATAGCTTGAGTCTGACGACCAGACTTGGTGAGGGGTGTTACATCGTGGGACTCAATTCTCTAAGTCCTTAATTACTTTAGTCTATTGAACCTTCTATGGATTTCGAATTTTTAAGATCTCATTGCTACTATTGTTTCAGGTTATCCACTGCCCTTATTAAGGCCCATTACCCTAATGTTTGAGTATGTCACATCTATATCGTTTGGGCCAATGTTTTGTGTCAAAGGTCTCTTCTTTTCTTCCATTAGGTGGGAAGCTTGATTCAATCAATGATGATCTTTTTCTAACATAAATTGTTAAATTTACTCACTTTTCGATATTTTATCTCTATAAAGCTTGGTTTATCAACTGCTTCCTTTGCCTTGTTTTGCTTGAGTTAGTGGCCTCAATGGCCTTATTTGTATAGGACATTGTTCCCACTTATTGTACTCCTTTCTTATGAATCAAATTTGAACTTTACCCAAAAAAAAAAACATAAATTAAAGTTAGGATGAGATTTATAATTAGGCCCAACAATTTCTTAATGCATAAGTATTTTAATAGATTGATAAAATTATTTATTTGATCAATATTTATTATTATTATTTCCTTAAATAATTTTCGATTTAAAAAATCAATATTTTAAAAATAATTTAAATTTTATTAAAATTATTTTTAATAAAAAATTCTCCCTAATACGTGATGCGGGGAATCGATTATTTCTAATTTTATCATGTATTTACAATTATTACTGTCACTAAACCCTAATTTTTCCCCAAATCACTGTTTGTTCTATAAATTAATAAAACCCTAAAAGGCGTCCCAATCGTCACCAGCCCTCTATGTGCCTCTCTCTCTACTCTAAAACCTCATAACCCTAAAATTTTTCAAGTTTCTTTAACATAGCAGCTTAAAAAACCGAAAAAAGAAAAGTAACTAGAAGGTAATATATTTTCTTTTATTTGTTTCGAACAGATTTTTTATTTGATTTACAAGAAGTTTAGGATATTGAAATTTCATGCTTTTTGTCCCCAAAGTATAATCAATTTATAGCATTGTCACTTACAAAGGTTATATTTTGATTCTTTTTTTATGTTTTGATTCGTTCTTGTTAGGAAACTTGATTTTGATGCATAGTTATTATTGCAGAAGGTATTCTGGAATTTGGGTTTTTAATGGGTTTTAAGAAAAGAAGCACTAAATCTGAGGAAGAAGTTCTTGAGGGTCAAACTGATTTAGCTGCGGATAATACGGTTTCGGCTCCTTCCAGTAAGAAAATTAAGATGGATGGCAAAAAAGATGCAGACATGGGAGATGGGGTTGCTTCCTCTTCTTCTGTTGCAAATTCCGTTAAACCAATGGAGAGAAAAAAGAAGAGAAAACAGGTAGACAAGGAGAGGCGGCGATCGGTTTTAGAAAATGAGGAATCTCAGCTGAAACAACCGATTATTGAACCGAAAGGAAAGGATGCCACAGAGCCTGTGGCAGCTTCGTCTAGTAGTAGTTTGCCTGAGTTCCATATCAGTGTTTTTAAGGACTTGGCCTCCGCAGATTCTTCAGTGAGAGAAGCAGCAGTGGAAACAATGGTGACTGAGTTGCAGGAGGTGCAGAAGGCATATGATAGGCTTGAGAATAAGGACTTGGTTGAGGGTGGTTTGAAACTGGAAGCTCAAAAGGATGATGGCTTGAATAACTGTGCATCCTCTTTGGGATATGCTGTGCGGAGGTTGATACGTGGTGTTTCTTCATCAAGAGAGGTTTGATTTGCTGTCTTCACATGCTTTGTCTCACTAGAATTCATGTAGTTACTTGTTGAGGTTTTAGATCCTTGTATCTTGCATTTCACTGTGGAAGTCATGGCTTTCCTATTTTTCCAATTTGCTTTACCCTTTTATGAGAAGTAAAATAGTCTGAAACTTTTTTACCTAGGACTAGTGATCAAATTACATATGCTTTTGATGTGTTACTTATAAGTTAGCATTTGAATCCAGTTTGACATCCAGCACCTAAAATATACCTATGATCTTGGACAATATACTTCGCCGTTATAACTTAAATTGGCCTATTGGTGAATTATGTTTTTCTACTTGTTTTGCAGTGTGTTAGACAGGGTTTTGCGTTGGGTTTGACTGCTTTGGTTGCCGCAATTCCCAGCATTAAAGTGGACTCCTTGTTGAAACTTATAGTTGATTTGTTGGAGGTCTCATCATCGATGAAGGGTCAGGTATGCATGCTTTCCCCCTTGCATATCATCAGGTTGTCATCACGCAATAATGTTCAATAACTAGCTTCTATCTTGTAGGAAGTAAGGGATTGCCTCTTGGGTCGCTTGTTTGCTTATGGTGCTATTGCCCGATCTGACAGACTCACTAAAGAGTGGTTGTCAGATAAAAATACTCTTCTTATCAAGGAATTTATGAGTGCTATTATCTCCCTTGCTTCCAAAAAACGATATTTGCAGGAGCCATCGGTTTCCATCATTTTAGAAATTATTGAAAAGGTATTTTCTGATGATGTAATTGGATTTTTTCCTTCATAATATTTTTACTTTTTGCTGCCATAATGTGGGGGGAAACTGTAATAATTCCAAACCCATTCTAAGCTTAAATCAAATATTTTGTCTATTCTGATGTCAGCAGTTTATTTATTTTGTAATGTTAATACTAGGTGAGTTGCAATGGCTTCTAAGTGCATCATTATAAAGAATTCTTTACTACTCTTTTGATTGGATGGTGTAACCAGTGCTTTTAATGCCGTTGCTCTTTTTTATGCTTGTTCGTATATTTTATCTTTGTAACTTCCCGCAACTGTATACATATGTTGGTTGGTAATAATCACGCTGGCAGTTTAAGTATTTTCTTTTTTATGCCGATCTTGTCAAGATTAATGTCTGTATTGAAAGTGTTCAATTAGCAATCTATGAATTTGTCAAGTAGATGTTTCAGTCTTTATGTAATGCTTCTATATATTGCAGCTGCCTGCTGAAGCATTGTTGGATCATATTCTTGAAGCTCCTGGAGTTCCTCAGTGGTTTGAAGAAGCCATTGATGTTGGGAATCCTGATGCCTTGCTGTTAGCTTTAAAAATTCATGAAAAAACATCCATTGACAGCAAATTCGGCAAACTTTTGCCAAATCCATTCAGCCCAAGCAAACTTTTCTCTGCTGATTATTTATCCTCAATTAGTAACTGCTTGAAGGTAACTTTTAATGCATTTGTACATTGAAGGGATAATCATTGAGAAAAATAATGTTTAAATATGTTCTAAAGTTATTTTTTTGGTCTGTAATATGGCAGGAATCCACATTTTGTCAACCCCGGGTTCATAGTTTGTGGCCTGTTCTGGTAAATATTCTCCTACCTGATACCATTTTGCAGGCTGAAGATGCAGTGTCTGCTTCTAATTCCTTAAAAAAGCACAAAAAGGGTCGCAAGTCTAGCTCTTCAGAAGAAGAAATTGCAAATAACGTCCAGTCTTTCTGTGATGCTGTTATTGAAAGATCCCTGCTCCTGTCATCTCATGATCGTAAACACTTAGCATTTGATGTTCTGCTTCTTCTCCTGCCAAGATTACTGTCTTCTTTTATACCTATTGTTTTCTCATCCAAAGTCGTTCAGTGCTTGATAGATATACTTTCCACAAAAGATTCATGGCTGTATAAAGTTGCGCAGCATTTTCTTAATGAATTATTAGACTGGGTTAGGAATGATGATGTCAGGCGAGTAGCTGTTATTGTTGCCTTTCAGAAGCACAGCAATGGAAAGTTTGATTGCATTACAAAGACAAAAACAGTGAAAGATTTGATGGCAGAGTTCAAAACAGAAGCTGGTTGCATGCTGTTTGTTCAGAACTTGATTAACTTGTTTCTGGATGAAGCTCATGCTTCCGAGGAACCTTCTGATCAGAGTCAAACAACTGATGAGAATTCTGAGATAGGCTCAATCGAGGACAAGGATTCTATCGGAATTATGGGGAATGCTGATTTTCTGAAAGGCTGGGTCATAGAATCACTTCCTAGTGTTCTGAAACATTTAAAGTTGGACCCTGAAGCAAAATTCCGAGTGCAAAAGGAAATATTGAAGTTTCTATCAGTTCAAGGTCTATTCTCTGCATCTCTTGGTAATGAAGTTACTTCATTTGAATTACAGGAGAAATTTAGATGGCCAAAAGCAACCACCTCGACTGCCCTTTGCAAAATGTGCATAGAACAACTCCAATCTCTGCTAGCAAATGCTCAAAAGGTTGAGGAGCCCCGATCTTTGGCTAATGGACTTGAGCCGAATGACCTTGGTTCCTACTTCATGCGGTTTTTCAGCACATTACGTAACATTCCTTCAGTTTCTCTATTTCGAACTTTGAGTGATGATGACAAAGAGTTGGTCACAAAATTGCTAGAAATGGAGAGTAAACTTTATAAAGAGGTAAGATTGATCTCGTGCTTTACTATCAATAACAAATGCTTTAGATATGGGTCTGATTTTGAGGTTATTTTCTTTAATATATCCAAGCTCTGAAACAATTTGTGTTCTACCTGTTTGTCAAGGTCACTTGCAATTAAACAGTTGGGGTAAGCATGGTCTTACTCCCTTGTGAATATATTTTGACACTTGTCTATGGGTTTGTGGTTTTTTTGATGAAAAGGGATAATGGCTTAATCTATGTTGAACAAAAATGAGAACGTTTTACTTGTGTATTGGACTGTTGATCTTGTATGTATATTTGGAAAAGTAATGATCTTGTTTGCTATTGACTCTTGCAATGATACACAGTTTTTGAATGCTTAAAAAATGACAGGAAAGGAACTTTAGGCTCAGCAATGATGCAAATAAAGTGCATGCATTGAGGTATTTGCTCATCCTATTGCTACTCCAAGTACTCCTCCGGCCTGGGGAATTCTGCGATGCGGCCTCTGAGCTTACAATATGTTGTAAGAAAGTTTTTGCAGCTCCTGATGATCTCAACTCATCTGGAGAAGATGAGTTGGATGGTGATGCAGCACCAGAATTAATGGATGTTCTTGTGGATACTTTACTTTTCTTGCTGCCACAGTCATCAGCCCCTATGCGGACTGCTATTGAGCAGGTGCACAACAATAACTTATTCTAGTCATTTTTATGCGATGTTGGAGATCATCCATACCTTCTTTTTGTTTTGCAATACTTTAATTCTTTCTGTTTCACCCTTCTTTAATGTTTATCCGTATATTTCTTAACTAAATGTTTTCTTGATTGTATTTATATTACTCTTCTAAGTCCAGCTTTGGTTTTTCTGATTTGTCTTATTAGAACAACTCAGATGTTTTTTCATTTTTCTTACTTTATTTGGCATGTATTGTTTATAGGTTTTTAGATATTTCTGTGGCGATGTTACTGATGACGGGCTGATGCGGATGTTGCGGATAATTAAGAAAGACCTAAAACCTGCTAGACATCAGGAAGCAGGCAGTGAAGATGACGACGATGATGATGACCTTCTCGGTATTGAAGAAGATGAGGATATGGATGAAGCTGAGACTGGTGAAACAGCTGACAGTGACGAACAATCTGAAGACTCTGAGGCAGTAGTTGGCAGTGAGGGGGCTGATAAAGATCTTCCTGAAGATTCTGATGAGTCTGATGGAGGAATGGATGATGATGCTATGTTCCGCATGGACACTTATCTTGCTCAGATCTTTAAAGAGAAAAAGAATCAGGCAGGTGGCGAAACTGCTCAGTCCCAGCTCGTCCTGTTCAAGCTCCGAGTTCTTTCACTTCTGGAAATTTATTTGCATGAAAATCGAGGCAAGTGTATTTCCTATCTGTTTTGTTTATTTGTTAGTATCGTGCTAATTTAGAAATGTTAATTTTTGTTATCTAGACTGACTTGCCGAAATGTTTCTTTTTTAACTTGCAACTTATATACAAGATTCTAAGAAGTGTGTATTTATGATCTTTCTGATTCAGGTAAGCCCCAAGTCTTGACAGTATTCTCAAACTTGGCTCAAGCATTTGTCAATCCACATACCACAGAAGGCAGTGAACAACTCGGACAACGTATATGGGGAATTCTTCAAAGGAAGGTATTCAAAGAAAAGAAGTTACCCAAGGATGAATCCATACTGCTGTCTACTCTTGAAACTCTATTGGAGAAAAACCTTAAGTTGGCATCAAAACCATTCAAGAGAAAGAAATCTGCAAGCAGCCTATCGAAGAAGAAGCTGACAGCGTCTTTGACCAGATACAAAATGATTGTTTCGCTTGCTCAGAATTCAACATATTGGATATTGAAGATCATCGAAGCAAGAAATCTCTCAGATTCTGAATTACAGGGAGTCTTTGATCTCTTACAGGCTGTTCTGGAGGGGTATTTTGACAGTAAAAAGTCCCAAATAAAATCTGGGTTTTTGAAAGAAATATTTAGAAGAAATCCTAGAATCAGTCATCAACTCTTCGGCTTCTTGTTAGAAAACTGTGGCAATGCAAAATCCGACTTTCGACGGGTTGAGGCTCTCGATTTGGTGATTGAAGTATTTAAGTCACATGTCCCCATTAACTCTAATGAAAGCAACCGAGATGTGTCGAAGAAATTTTTGAAAAGCCACCTGCAGAGTCTTGGTCATCTTATAGAGACCTTGGTGACAAAGATGCCCGAAAAGAAGTCTCGAAAAACCGAAGTGCATAAATGTTGCGATAAGATCTTCCAGATGATAACAACACTAGACCTAACCAAGGCTTTTTTGAAATGTTTGGAACCCGGCACTCTCTCTGCTTGTGAATCTCAACTCGGTCCCGTTTTTCTCAAGTTGAAGAAGCCCAAATGAGAGCCAAGTATAAAAGGTTAGCCCTTGTTTGTGGAAACAACTTGTCAAGGAAGCCTCATTTTTGCTTTGTCTTTTGTATGGTGCTTGCTCTCACATTGCTGCTTAGTGCCTTTGCTTTGTTTAAAGTGGTGACAGTGGGTGAAAATTTGTTGACATCCTGGCTTAATTCATCCAAAAAAGAAAACCATGAGGGATTTTGTTTATCAGCCTTTATTTATTTATATATATGTATTATATTTAAGATGATTTACCTGCCTAAATGTCATCTGCAATTTATGTATTACTCTGCAAGTCATTGTAGTTGATGTGCCGGAATCATGGATATAGGTACTATTGGAGAGCTTGTTTGTAACTCTTCGTTTGCGTCCGACAGGAATCTCCAAATACATGGAAAACTTAAAAAAAGAAATCTATGTTTGTGTCGGATACACATACATAGTCTATATAAACCCCCCATTTTATTCCAAGTATGCGAATTTGGATGATGAAAATGTGAATGCCTCGTTGCTGTCTTACTGTCGGCATTTTGAGCCTGACTGTGTCAACGAATTGGTATTTGCCATCCAAGTATTTTCTTTTCCTGTGAGACACGTCTCCATGCGTGTAATTGAGGAAAACTTAGTAAACGGTAGCTACAACGTTTGTTTGCCTAAAAAGGACAACAGGAATTGGATTGTCCGCTGATTGAAGAGGAGGGATGATAATAATTAGAAAGTTGAGTCAATTTTAGATTGAATTTGGATCAGTCTATATTCAAAATGTTTTGTTTTGAGTTGTCTCAAATTCAACTCAGCTCACATCATTTTGAGTCCGGGATCGTTTTCAGTTTAACGAATAATTTACTTCAAAATGGCGCATGGGTATAAAGCAATTATGGTTTTCCCATAGCCAAAAAGACCTTTTTTTCGGCTTCACTCTACACTGTTGTCTTCTTCACCTTCCTATCTTACTTGGTCCGAAAAATTTTGAGCATTGGCCAACATCCAAACGAACCCATAGACATAGATTCAATCTGTAAAAATACCTCTATTGATGATGCTGAAAATCATTTAAGTATTTTTTTTTTTAGGGTTAATGCATACAAAAGTATCCCCCCCCCCCCTCCCCAGCTATTCTTTTCCTTCACCCTAACCTAACTTCTCTACCAAACCCTACCTCTTTCCACTAAAAACCCACCCCTTAAATTCACCATTCTCTCTTCCCAAAGCTGCCCTCCCCTTTTCCATTTTCATACATTTCTTTCCTCCAAAGTGAGCAACAATTACAATTTCACACAACATTTAAACAACCCACCACCACCACCACCCTGTACATCAACCAAAAAAAAAGAGGAAAAAGAATGTTCATATCTTCAGCATTTAATACTTACTAATATCCCTAATTTTTTTTCCAGTTTGTTAGCAGATGTTAGCAAAATCTACCTCTCATCTACATCCCCACCACCCAATTTTCCAACTGGATTTGCCCCAAAATCGAATAGCTCATGCCTTCAAGACCGCGCATCGTCTGCATCGGAATCACTTCCGGATGAACTCCCAGAATCTGAATCTGCGATAATAACATTACAAGATGAGGATTTTTTTTTCCTGGACACATTGGTTAAATTCCAAATTCAGAATGGAGAAGAGAAATACCACTCGAAGACGAAGAATCGCTGCTTGAACTACTGGAGCTGCTAGAGCTGCTACTAGCTCGATCGTTATCCTTCTCAATCTCCACGGGTGGGAAACTGCTCATCGGCATTTCGTCCCCAATATCTACATCTTCCTCTCCAGCATCGCCTTTTTTCGGTTTCTTCATCTCCATTGGAACCTCAATCTTCTCCACGGTTGCCTCTTCCTGAATTTTTCAAATCAGAACAAGCAAGTTGGTACAATAGACAAAATGAAATCATCTGTACATATCAAGCAAACACAATGTGCTTACCCTATGGCTGTCATTGGATACGGCGTTGTTCGCCATCAATGCTTGCCGCTTTATCTTGCTGACCATCTTCTTGTAATTAGTGACAAACCGATCTAACTCCCACAACGTCTCGGTATCCATTGCCTCAATGTCGAGTTCGATCTCATCTCCATCTTGCCTCAAATGCCCATTCCTTTTCCTTATGATCTGAACCACATTATCCATCTTCTCTTGTGGTAAGCTCTGTAATCCAATCCCCAACTTTTGCTTCTCTTCCATGCTCATTTCCCTCTTGTTCGGATCCTTAGCCTTTGGCTTCGGCTGCTTCAATGACTTCACAGGTGGTGGCCTTACAGGTGAAGGCACCCTTGCCGGCGCCTGCAAGTGCATCTGTGGCGGTGGTACATTCGGGTTCGAAACAAAGCCCGATACCCCTCCAATTCTATCAATTCTATCAGATCTCGACACAAAATTAGCCGAATCATCCCTATCGACAATTATCCTCTCACTATCTCTTTCCCTATCTTTCTTCAACCTATCAGGTTCACCGTGATCCCAAGAACTCGCCTGCAACTCTTCCTCGTAATAACCCCTTTCGGGAGGCTCATCTTGCGCCTCCAGTTTCAAGCTCAACGGCCGGAAAAGTTCCTCGAATTTTGCAAGAAATTGCTCGGCCAACACATAAACCTCATGCCCCTTAGGGTTATACAACATGGCGTTATTAAAAGTGAGCCTTACATCCGCCGCAAATTCCAAGGGAGACCCGTAGAAATTCTTCGACATCCTCGATTTCACAGTTCCCAGATCCATCGGGTTCTTGATTATGTCGTAATAGTCATGAAGACCCATTCCAACAACATCCACAGGCGAATTGAAGATGTAGCCGTGCTTGTTTTTCATCAATTTGGTCAAGATTTGGGAACAGCTTTTCATCAAATGAGCCGTGGAAGCTTTTCCGTTCTCTTGAGGGTTCAATCTCTTAAATTCTTTGCTGAAATTCGACGGTAAAGGCCGTTTGCTGCCGGAAATGTTTTTCTTGGGCAACGATTTCTTGTTTGAGCTGGATCTAACGTGAAAATCATTCGACTCGATCCGATTCCTCAATTCACGAATCTGCTCCAACTCGGCAACCAACTGATTTTTCAGATCAATCAACTCCTTCCTGGAATAAGAGCTGATGCGAAAGCTGACGTAAGCGCCCGAGCTGAAATCATTCAGCTTCCGATTAATCGACGACGCATCATCAGAAGCTGCGGATTGGGTCACGGCGGGAGAATCATCCACGACATGGCCGGCTACATCATCAGGTGGCGCCAAATGATGGTGGAATTGACGTTTCTTGTTGAATTTAGGGTTAGGGTTTGGTTTCGTTGCTGTGAAGGGAACCTTGCCCATGAATTTAGCGACACTGCCTTTCGGCTGCGGTGGCCAATTTGAATCGCTCCGATTCGCTAACACGGCAGATGCCATTAAATTATCGGGAGCCGGTAGGGTTCCGGCGAGGGATTCCCGATTCAAATTGACAGGATAAAACCATGAAAGAGGACACCGTTTCCGACACGCGCCACCTCAATAACCACCACGCGCCGACTTACACCAGTGTAGCGAAGAATTCAACACGAAAAAAGCCTAGAAAATTATTAAACGTGAAGACTGCGTTTGGGATCTAACCCCTACGTTGAGCGAGGAACAAGAGAAGGCTAGGCTCGGTTCTTAAAGGCGATGAGATCTGCCCGGTTGAGTTTCGGGCAACATTATAACCGTTGGATACAATCATCTTATTGATCGAAGGGCTGTTAGAGGTTTGAGAGGTGACCGAAGGGCTGACCGGGTGATCTGGCGTGAACGGTGGAGATGAGGCATTTAGGTACACGTGTAAGGCGTGGGACCGTTGATGGAGATCGTAGATTTGGGTTTAGGTTTGGGGTGAATTTGGGGTGCATGTGGCGTGAATTTAGGGTTTTTTATGGGGGGCGAGTGCGGCCCCCACCACGGGGTGATGACGTGGACGGAAAGCCAACTGGGTGGTCCGGCTTTAGCCGGAAGCCACACGGCATGTGTGTTCGTGAAACATCAAGGGTAATATGGTAAAATAAACTCAAAAACTTATGGATTAATTGCACTAAACATCTTTAATTATCGTCTAGATTTTAAATTAATCCCCGAACTTCACAAAAGTTCTAATTGAATTTATAAAGTATCAACATCATATCAATTTAAATCATTCTATCAACTTGAGCGTTAAATATTAGCTCCAATATGAAGGAAAGCATATTTAAAATGTAAAATTCAGAATTTCATCTCTTTACACTGAAAAGTTAGTCTATCTACTTCAATTTGTCAAATTTTTTCTTACATATTATAAGAATCGTTAAGTTAATCTAATTGTTAGTAAACACGTAAATTTGTGTTGTTGATTTTCGCAAACTTGTTGCAAATAAATCATTGGACTGATGATTTTATTAATTTCATGCATATTCATTGTTGAATTGCTATGCATTTAGGCGTGTTACCCAATTGGAATAACTTCTTAGTTTTTATAAAGCATGATGATTAAATTTTGATAAAATAAAGTAGAATGATTAACTTCTTAATTTTCGTAAAAGTATAAAATTTATAATTAAATCATATTTAAAACACAATGATCAAGCTTTAAAATCATCATTACTCATCACATGAATAATTTGGGTATGAGATAATAAAAATATTCAATTTTAATAGCGGTCTTTTCTTTTTCTTTTTTAATTTACACATCAAATCTAAGTTGCCAATGTAAAAGGTATATGCGTCTTTAAAGTTTTTTATCCACGTATTTTAAATATACTACAATCAAATTAGAGTTGACAATTAACACTTGGTGTTATGCTGATTAATGATTTAATTTAATTTTTTTTAAATTAGGATCAATTTAGAATTCGAATTATAATTTGGAGACGTCTTGTGAATTAACCCATTATATATTAGTTAATTGAAAGATAATAAGAATGGGGTAAATCAGTCAGCCTCGGTTCCCTAAAAATGTCCTCGTGTTTCTTCAAATCAGGTGTTCAACTACTATTAAAGTTCCCAAAAATACCTTTATTTTTCTATTTTAGTATTTTCTTACGATTAAATCGAAATAAAGTAATAATCAAAATAATTTAAACGAAAACTCACACGTAACAATTATATACAATAGAACTCAGGTCTAGATATTGAAAAATTCAAGACTTCGACTTTTATCAATTTATTTATAAAATTTTAAATTTTATTAAGTGTATGAATTTAGTTCCACGTTGACGATATTAAATAAGTTAAGACGTTAGATTAGTATAAATTAAGAATCATAGTTTGAATTTTTCTAGCTAGTCTAAGAAGATTTTACTATAACAATCTTTCTTTTTGTTATATAATATATTTTATTTCGACTTGGAAAAAACCCTTTACATACTTTTAAAGACTCTTAGAATTGGGGTTCTCCGAACTCCACTTTTTTCATTTTCTTCACCAGAAAACTCATTCCTCCAGACTTTAATCACCTCACCAAGAAGAAGATGAACTGATCAATTAGAGCTACCAAATAAATAATGCATCAACACTTTCTTATTAGTTAATTTTTGAAATTTTGATAGAATGAAGTTAACAAAACTATATAGTTTTAAAATTAAAAATTTTCATTATTAAAATATAAAAAGGAAATTATAATAATATATTAATTGCATAGTTATTTCCTTCAACAATTTCATATTATAGTTTTTTTTTTATCAAAAAAGGTTCTTTATTTTATGGGTAAACTATAAAAATAGTCACTTTTGTTTACTTCAAATTACATTTTAGTCACTTATATTTGAAATGTTACGTTTTAGTTACTTACATTATCGTTTTTTTACGTAGTGACCACTCTTCCATTGAGCTTTGTTACCTCTCCAACGGCAATCCGAATGGGTTTTAAATGCCAACTGGGATAAGAATAATTTTTTCAATCAAAATGGAAAAGAAAACTAAAAGAAAGGAGACAAATGATTTTTTTTTCCAGTTTAAGGTGTAATTAATTTAAAATTTTTAATTAATTAAAATTATTTAATTAAAAACCTGTTCTAGTCTCAATCAGACATTCAAGTTGGTATTTAAAACCCATTTGGACTGTTGTATAGGATTGTCGTTAGGGAGGTAACAGAGCTTAACGGCAGAGTGATTACTTTGTAACAAAACGGTAACGTAAGTGATTAAAACGTAATCTGAGATAAATAAAATTGATTATTTTTTATAGTTTACTCTTATTTTATTTTCTTTGCTAATATATTTTAAGAAAAAAAACTTAAACTAACACATTCTTTATAATTTAAATTTAAAATAAAAACACTTCAGAAGAAATCCTAATACCTGATTTACAAACAATGTTGATGACATGTTGAATTGTCAAATTTATACATTTATAAACAATATTGCATTATCTTTTATTTATATGTTTTTTCTTCAACACATTACTATAAAATATTTTCATCTGATTTTGAGATTTATTTTTTATTTCACGAATCAATATTTTAAATAATATACGAATGAAACTACTATTATTGGATTTCAATGTCAATTTTGGTAGACAAGGAAAAATAATAATATTTTTGGTCAGCAATGAGTATTCTTTAAATATTTAGGCAAAGAATTTTGGAGAATATTTATTTAAATATATCTCTCATAGAAAAAAATAAGATAAAATATTGTCAAGTCTCATTAGGTGGTATTTAAAAATGATATTGAATCAAAAGAAATAAATCTCTTATTTGTGTCCAATAACAAATCACAATTTACGACTTATTGATCAGTTGCTCATCTTCTTTAATAATTATTTTATATAAAAATATTTAATAACAGTAAATAGAATAATAACATTGTATCATAAGAACTTTATTTCATGTATTTTCAATGGAATTTAAAAATTCCAAGCGATATTAAATGAGTAACACCAACTCCTTTAAGGTGTAACAAAATAATATCTGATTGTAAAATTTTCACTAGCAATGTGTTAAATAATATATGATTTATTTAAGAACTTACATGAGTAAACCATGGTTAAAATATGCTTCATATTCTTTCGCTATTCGTACATTTGAAATTTAGTTTATGTATTTTTATTTCAGGAATATACCCCACCAACCTTTCGAGTTTAAAATACAAGACCAAATGTTAACATCATTAAAATTCTTTTATTGAATTCATGTCTATTACAAAATAATTTATGTTATATGACTATCAAGTGAGATTTTTTCCTAATTTCAAAATGTCACACAAATGAATTTAATAAAATAATTTGATGGTATTAACGATTGCACTAAGATTTTGATGGTTTAAATTTATATTGTAGTAATATAAGACTAAATTGTAACTAAATTATGCTTGACTTCAAGTAAATTAAGTATTTTAAATGTATATTTAATTCAATTATATATTAATATTGAGATAAATTCATTTAATTATTTTTATTTAAAATTAATTAATTATCATTATTTAAAAGGTTTTAATGGAAAAGAATTTATTTACAATAAAACCAAATAAATAAAGCGAAAAAGGATTCAACCCAAAGTGAATATTTAGTTTAATTAAAATTAAGTCAAAAGTATTTAATTTGTATTTTTATAGAAGTATAGTATTTTTAAAAGGATAAATATTAAAATTATACATGAATTATGGTTTAATGTGTAGCTGTATACATGGAATTTTGATTTGATCCTATTCTTGTAAATTATTAACACAATTATTGATATAACACCATTTTATGTTTATATATTGCATACATAAATAATATTTATCCAATATAAAAATAAATTGATGTATTTATTTCTTTAAATGTGTATGATTAAATCAAAATTAAAGTTTCAAGTATATATTTAAACCACAATTAGAGTTTTACGTGAATAATTGCACCAAATTAAAGTTTATATATACAATTACACCTTAAATCAAAGTTCATGTATAATTTTGAGATTTATCCCTTTTCAAAAAAAAAGTTATATACATAAATATTTTAAAATATTTATATTAAAATATAATAATAGTAATTTATAAATAATTAGATTCTTTTCATCACACTTTAAGGTTTTCTTTTTCTTAGTTATTTTTAATGAAAGAAGAATTTTATTTTATTTAGTAAAGAGAGCCTAAAACGGCACCGAATTGACAGCCAAACAAACGAAGACCGAAAGGGCAAAACTGGCGGAATCCGAGGTTGATTTTGGCGGGGTATCAACATTGCAATTGGCGGGACGTTAACTTTTAAAAGGGCAAATTTGGAATTAAATGGTCCTTAGGGTCTCGACGCTGATTGTGATTACAGCGCGCGTGACGCGTGGGAAATAACAAATTGCTAAATCGGAGGTGATGGACCCCCAAGGAAAGTAGTGAGCGCGTCGGAAAACTTTGTCAAGAAAAGGGTAATTATGGCATAAAATAATGGAAGAGGATTATATAGACCATGACTTTTGTTTTATTATAACAAAAACATAAAAAAAAATTAAAAATATTGTTCGTATTTTTATCTATTATTAATAATTAATCAACATTACTTATTTTAATACATTAAATCTAACTTCTCGATTGTGTAATTCAAGAAATACAAAATGAAAGAATTTATTTTATAAATGGAAGGCAAAGCTCGAACAACAAACGTAATTAGTGTGACTTAAACTTAGGCTCCACTTGGAGCGGTGAATATCTTTAATCATTAGGTCATCACATGGGGTTAACTAAATCTTTAGTTTTAATTTATATATAACTGTAACACTAATTAAGTGATAATTTATTTATAGTGTTAAATATTTGTTTTAATTCATATATAACCGTAACATTAATTAAGTGACAATCAATTTAAAATAATAGGTATAACTTAATATGAATCCAAAGTTTAATTAGTAATAATAATTGTGACACTGATAATTAGAAAATTTAATAAGAAAATAAATAAAATTAAAATTATTTCATGTTTTATATAAAACGCTATTGATGAAATAATTATAAAATTTATATTATATTAAGAGAAAATATTTGGTACAATGAAATTTTAAAATCCACAAACAGGATCATGAGTTTGACAAGTGTCTTATAGGGTATATTAAATATATATAAATATATATTTTAAAAAATTATTTGTGGAATAAAAAGAGAGTATATTATCAGTATACCCAATACTCACCTTTATATTACTAATCTTTTAATATACTTATTTGAAAAGAACCGTGAAAGTAAATATTTCATTAATGATTAAATTACTATTGCTATTATATATTTAATATTTTTGTTCAATTTTTTCAAACTCATACTATTATAAATGTTGTAGGTTATATTGTAATTCTGACCATAAAATTATTAAAATTTCACTCACAAACTTAAATAATTTATTTTTATTGTTTTGTTGCGTATAGATTATTTTTTACGTTAGTGATTTCACAATAAGATTTAACAATAATATATAATTGAATTAATTTCTCCATTTTCATAAAGTATGATGATTAAAATTTGATAAGTGAAAGTAATAATTTTTTTAATTTCATAAAGTACGAGAATCAATTTTTATAAATTAAAGTAAAGTAATTAATTTCTCGATTTTCTAAAATTAAAAAAATCAAAATCCGACCTGGTTAAATATATTATTAATTCTCCAACTTAAATATAAAGCAAGATTATAATTAATTAAGTAGAAGAGCACGTATGAAGTGGACCATAAAAGCATGAACAGTATAAAATTAACATTTAATAATTTTATATTTATATATTTTCTAACATTAACTAAATCTAAATTATATATGTATATTTTCAAATTATGTCAACTCAAGTCTATTAAAATTTTTTTTAATAATTTCATTATAAGTTCTGATCATATTTGTTTTTGTTTTTTACACAATGCTTAGAACTACCCATAGCCCCTCCCTAATCCATAAATAGAAAGATAATACGCATCAATGCACTCGAACATACATCCTCCTGTATTAGCAATAATACCCATGTCAATCGAACTAAGACTCAAATAAATACTTTTTTTATATTTGTATTTATTATTAAATCAAATAAATAAATATTTTTTATTGTTTAATTTGAAATCCATTTGATAAGTCAGAAGGTAGAATATTCTTTGTCTAAGCTCCATTTAATAACAGTAAAATTCGCTATTAAATTATATCATTTTTCTCATTTAGGTATTAAATAATAAGTTTCGTTTCATTTTACATCAAAATGATATAACATCCAGTAAGAACATGCCACGTGGTGTATTCTCTTTGATAATTTTTTTGGATTCAAATAAAATAAAATAAAATAAAATAAATAGTTTAATTACCACTTACAAAAAAAACTTTAATATTACATTTGATAGGAATAGTGTATAATAAATTAATTCAGTTGGTAATATTTAGTCATTCTCATAACTTATTTTTAGCAAAGAGATTTTTCGTTTATTTTGAATAGGTATTATTATTTTACAAAGAGTTTTTACTTGTTTTCTAATTTCAAGTTTTAAATTATATTAATTATTTTTCATTTTATGTCTAACTATTATAATACATATATAATGAATAAACATATTATTACACTAATAATTAAACGAAATATAAGTACTTAAATGAAAAAAATTGATATAATTTAAATGCGGATTTTATATTTAAGGGTAAACTACAAAAATTGTCACTTTTTGTTTGCCTCATATTACATTTTAGTCACTTATGTTTGAAATGTTACGTTTTAATTACTTACATTATCGTTTTGTTACGAAGTGATCACTCTACCGTTAAACTCTGTTATCTCCCTAATGGCAGTCTTACATGACAATCCAAATGGGTTTTAAATGCCAACTTGGATGTCCAGTTACTGAGATGAAAATAGGTTTTTAATTAAATAATTTTAATTTGGATTGTCATGTAGAACCGTCGGCAGGGAGGTAACGGAGTTTAACGGTAGAGTAACCACTTCGTAACAAAATGATAACATAAGCGACTAAAACATAACATTTCAAACATAAGTGACTAAAATGTAATCTAAAGCAAACAAAAGTAACTATTTTTGTAGTTTACCCTATATTTAAACCTTATTTAAATTAAACGCATTAGTATGAAGCAGAAAAAGGTTTCTTTCCCATTATTCTTTTCTTAAGCAGCCAATTTAGTACTTAATTTTGTTCTCAGACAAACCCTAGTTGTAGAATTTTTAAATATAAATATTGAAGTGAAAGAATATATACACGTATGTATTTATAATATGCTTTTTTTTAGTGAGTTTTGATTGAAATAATATTTAAAATAATTTAGAGTACGGCTTTTGTTGATCAGTCCTAGTTCGGTCGATGTTGATATTTTTGTCTATGTCGGAATATATGTATTTGAATGTGCTGAAGCGTATTTATCTTTCTATTTAAGGATTGAGGAAAAACTGTAAATAGTTCTAGGCATTTATATTAAAAAAAAGAGTAGACTTCCGTTGACTATTTCATTTTTTGGGGATTCTTGTTCAAAATTATACAACTATGTTAAGTTATTAAAAAGTTATTTTTTTTTTCTAAAATGATAAATTCAAGACTTTAAACAAATAAATTACTAAATTAAATTTATCATATTAAAGTCTATTATTTTTTCATTTGTTTTAGAAAAAATATATACACGTATGTTATAACTTGAAATTCAGTTATATTGTCAACATGGTTTTACTTTGACCGGTATAAATTGTTGTAATTCAATTCTAATAAATTTATTTAACTCAAAATTCTTTTACTCGATTTAATTTCTAACAATCTCAATTCAAATTAGGTTATTAAAATAAATCTTATCAATTCAAAATTTTTCTACTCAATTCAACACGTTAAAACTAAAGTTTTGAATTGCTTAATTCAATCGGTTAAACTTACTGAAATGAAAATTAGATATTTGATTAATTTGACTTTCGATTCAATTTTTAAAATTTAGGGTCTGTTTGATTGCCAGTAAAATATTTTCCGTAAAATGATTTCTGGAAAATGTTTTACTTTTTTGTAAAATGATTTACTGGAAAATATTTTCTGGTGTTTGATTGAATCTGTGTAAAATATTTTCTGCTGCTTGGTAGAATTTTTGAAAATATTTTTCGGAAAAGTTGTTTTTACATATATTAATATATATTAATAAAATTTTTATATTTTAAATTATTTTTACATATATTGCAATGATTTATTTATAATAATACTCAATTATTAAGCTACAATATTAATCATTATAAATTGAAAAAACTAATATCAAATAAATTATTTGTAATTGTGTTAAAAAACAAGTATTGAATAATTAAAAAACAAGTTCTTGGAAAATCGATAAATGAAGCGTTTTCTACGGAAATGAAGGAAGGAATGAAGGAGGCGATAGAGAGGAGAGCACGGAAAATGTCTTACGGAAATTGAAAGGGTAAGACATTTTCCCTAAAATGTAACCCATTTTCCCTTGTCTTGGAGTTCATTTTCCAAATGGAAAATGTTTTCCGCCAATCAAACGCTGGAAAAGTTGGAAATGATTTTCCGGAAAATTAATTCCGTATACAATGATATCATACATAAAGTTACCATATAACTTTTTTTTACCTGTATGTTTATATATGAATTTTGATCAAATATGTAATGTTCTATATGAACTATGATTTTATCCGATTCTAAATTTTTATTTGATTTAATTTTCACAAATCACTAACACAATTATCAATATAGTACCATTTTATGTTTACATGTTGCATAAATAAATAAACTTATTTATCTAACATAAAATAAAGTGGTGTATTCATTTATTTAAATGCATTCATTTGAACCATAACTAAAATTTCGTATATATAATTACACCAAATCAAAATTAATACATAATTTTGAGATTTAATTTGCAAAATATTGGTTAAATTGGTGGGTCCTGGACTATATGCTAAAGGTAAAATTAGTTGGTCTACTATAAAGTAAGTAATTTAGTCTTTGAAACAAAAGTAAAATTTTAAAAGGCAGTAAATTTTTTTGTCATATAATTAGGGTATTCATCATTTTGTAATCAGGGTATTTATTGTCTGATTATAAATGCTAAATAGTTTGGACATAAAATGTATTCCATTTCTAAAAACCGAAACTTTAAAAAATCCCAATTTATGGTGTTTAAAGTGACGTGAACCTCCTTCAATTTAAGATAAGAATTAAATTATTCATTTTTCTTGCCGCTTCCTTTAACGTTTATTCTTCCCATTGTTAAAGTATAAGAAATTTGAAAAAAATTTATTGGGAAAAAAAAAGGAAGTATAAGATTTTAGATTTTAGAATTTACTTGTTAGAAAAAATGGCAATGAAATACACGTTGATAATGACAATAGAATAATTGTAAAAAAAAAATGTACAGATTTTACGTGGAAACTCTTTCAAGAAAAAATTACGGACAGAAGAGAAGAAATTCACTAATGTTGAAAAAACGAATAATATAAAAAGAGTTCCGACTGCATCTATTTAAAGGTTGAAAAACCTTATCCTAATCAATGTTGAATAGAGAAGTGTAGTTTTATATAGATTCTACTTGTACGACACTCAGCCTCTCGCCTCCATAAATCCCTTTATTTTATTAATATATTTATTTCTTCAACAAGTGATTTATCAACAAGAAGTGTAGTTTTAATATATTTATTTCTTCAACAACTTATTTTTTGTATTTAAATTAAATTTAAATCCTAAAATTATCATTATCGAAAGCTCTAACCAAATTATTTATCAACATCTAACTCAACTTTGATAATTTGTTTTTGACTAAAAAAATGAAAGAAAAGACAGAATATTTACTAAGATTATTTTGGGGGAGGGTTAGTTGAGGGATGTATGACATTTCAAGATAGGGTCTAGGGTTTGAACTAAGAGTAAGGGGAAGTGGTGGGTATTTGTATCTTTCTTCTACATAATTCTAGAACCTTCTTCATAGCTTTGCCATTTGCATTTGCTATAATGCCATTAGAAAAGGACTTTCCTTGAAAAAGAAAAAATTTTGTTGCTCTCTTTGAATAATATACAAAAATGAAATTTCATTGTACTTTTTCTTTTAATTCCAATTTTTTCTCCTAATGATTGGTATTTGATTAAATTCATTATTATTGAAATGTTTTGAATGGAGAAACTTCAAATTATGTCATTCATTAATATATATTATGTAGATGACTAACTTATCTTTTGGGGAAAATCAAATTATTAAAATTTTGTTCTTTCACAAAAGTTCTGGGGTTTCTTCTTCTTCTACATTTAAGATGCTAGATTTAATTATGATATCAGTCTTTATACATTTTACATATTTACAATTTAATCTTTTATTTTTAATTTCAGGAATTTAATCTTGAACTGAAAATTTTACAATTTTTATTCAACCAAAACCTTAGAACCTCGTATTCAACATTTTATTTGCTTATTTGGCTTTTTATATGCGTAACATTAGCAACGTGACTAAATTTGTTTTGTGTTTAAAATGTAATAGTAATCTTTTAATTTTGTTATTAAGTGGGTTTCAATTATTATTTTTTAAAAAGAGAATCTTAGTGTAATTAGACCAAAATAGTATTGAATTTACTTAATGATTATGTATTTTTGCTTATTGTTAATTAATTTTAAATTAAATTCTATACAAAATCAAATCTTGCCCATGTTTCAAATCACCATCTCACCCTACTTTGACATTTACATTCTCATTTGTGCACTAAATTAAGCTCTCTTTAACAAATGGACATACAACTAAAACCATAGATGAAAATGTTGATAATACATGTTTTTCCCTCAAACCCTTTTATGCTATATCTCCAATTTAAACGAGACATTTAATCTTATAAATTATTTGGATTTAGTAATGTAATTTAATTGTTAAGTTCGATTTTTTGATAATTTAAACTTAACTTGACTCGATTACACTTAAACTTGAGAAACAAGCCATACACTGAATAATTAGTGGTTTCTGTTTGTAAATAGAAATGCTTAAAAAAGGAGATTTTGGGTCATCCATTGTGTTGGAGCCACCTACTACAAAGTGTTAAGCCATCAAGCCATTTATGCCCCCCCCGCCCCCCTTTTACAGTCTAAAATGATTGGATGGTGTATGTGGATCTAAAGTTAGGCATTAAGGTGTCAACAAGTGTTCCTTTCCATATATATATTAGTCGTCTTTTATCATGATCAATGGGTCAATCACATGATCCACAGCTTTGTTGTTGATAGCTTAACATGTGACTCTCTAAGCCTTCTTTTCATTTTCACTTTTTGATACACATTAAAATACCTGCAAAATCACACTCTCAGATTGTAGAAATATATAAGAATTGGGATTTCTGTTAAAAACTTATATATATGAAAATACATACAGATTTGTTAATTCCCATCAGCATAATATATAATATAATATAAGTTATTGCTGATGCAGGATCTCAGCCAAGAATCATATCACAGAGGGGTTGTAGTTGCGGCAGTCATCCAAAGAGAAAGCAACAGCATAAAGCTTCCATGGCTGCAAATGACAAACAAGATCACCTTCTTCAACAATATAATATAAGTTATTGCTGATGCAGGATCTCAGCCCAGAATCATATCACAGAGGGGTTGTAGTTGCAGCAGTCATCCAAAGAGAAAGCAACAACATAAAGCTTCCATGGCTGCAAATGACAAACAAGATCACCTTCTTCAACAATATCTTTGAAAAAATAATATTTGTGTGTGTATATATTCTATACATTTAAATGCAAACTTACAGTTTTTAAAAGGAAAAAAAAAAAGAAAAAAAAGGACTGCAGAGCACATAGGATCCCTCAAGAAAAAAAACCAGGTTTCTCCACTAGGTGGTGGTGGGGTTGCATGATACAGAGGAGTCGGCCCTTGATAAACACTTGAACCCCAAATTTTTGACATCTAAAAATGGATCTAAAACTGTAGAAAATTCATCAAACCAAGATTTCCCATTCGTATGATTTGATAAGAACATAAGAGATCGTGATGATTTGATACCTGGAGGTCTGTCAGGCATATAGGTTGTAGGTTTGGGATTAAAGCAGACAGCCATGGCAGGTCCTTGCACAATTTATGCATGACGAAACAGAGAATCGTAAGCAAAGAATTGGATCCAGGAAGGGAAATGGAAAAAAAAAAATCCTTGGAACAATGCTTACTTCATAAACAATACAGTGCTTTCACATCAATAGAACAAATTGTATAAATGTATTTTATATGAACTCAACTTTTAAGACAATTATTATGAGTATGTTGTCTTGATGAACATTAATAAAGTTAAAGGAAAATACTGTAAAAAGGGTAGGCGTGGCAAAAAGTAAAAGCTGTTGGCACTTTATTTGATTCTATCAGAAGTTTCCTGGAAGTGGGTTCAATATTTGTTCAGATTCCGACAGGTCTTTTGGTCTGGTCTGATAAACCAATAGTTTTGTTTTTCTTCTCCTTTTATTATTTATTATATTATCTTTGTTCAAGCAATTAGGTGATTATTGTTATGGTTTAATTAAACATGCGGGGTCATTGGGGTTTGGATTATGAGAATATTCACTTATATATGTGAATTGGATTAATTCACTTGATTTTAAGTCCCATTCATTTTTGTTTTAGGCTTACTTGAATGATCCCTTTTTAAATTATATCATTTTTACTTATTTCTCTAATTTTTTCTTGAATTAAATATTAAAATTATAATTTTGTGGTCATTATAATCATCAACCATCATTTCAAGAAATTATTTTATGTATTCACATGATCCTTTATTAATTGTTTAATGACATTTCAATAATTTTTTTCATGTCATTGATACATCGTTTTGATAATTTTTTTACCCAAAACTCTGAATGCTAAACCCTAAATATCAAACCCCGAACTCGAACCACGTTCAAGGTTTCGAGGTTCAAGATTCAAGGAAAAATTACCAAAATTATATATCAATGAAATGAATGAAAAAAATTATTAAAATATTTCTAAATAATAAAAAAAATCATAAATAATGTGGTAGGAATGATACATAAATTAACTACTAAAAAATTTCTTTGAACCAATCAAAAGTTGAAAAGGTGACATTTTTATTATATAAAAAATAAAATTTAATATTATAATTTTCCTGTTAATTCTTCTTCTTTTCGAATCCTCCATTTTTATTCCCCTTCCTCTCTCTATCATCTTCATGTAATTTATAATTTAATTTTCATTTACTTTACTCAAATAATCAAAAATAAATAAATAAATAAATAAATTTATTCAAAAACAATCATCTAAATACTTAAAATGAACAGTAAAATTGGGTTATGGAGACTAGATGGCCGACACCACTATTTTTTCTATTAAAAAAATAATTTTTGGGGTTTTGGGCACTAGATGGTTGACACCCAAATTTTTTTGCAATTTTTTTTTGTGCTAGCACCCCTTTATTTGATTTTTATTTTTTGAGGGTGTCAGGTGCCGGCCGACAAAGGCTCGAACTCACCCAACAAATTGCAACATTAACTCCTCATTGTTTTCTCTTCTTTTCTATTTTCTAAGTTTGATTACATATTTTATATTTTAAAACAATATTGGACTATTTATCATGTTTGTTAATTATTATTGCATCGCTGACATTATTATTAAATTTAAAAATTAAATTAAATATAATATGTACAATTAAATTAATTTTTTTTGATAAAATTAGGACATGCAATAATAGTTTTCATCTTTTATAATAATTCAAATAAACATTGCTCTAAATTTATATAGGCAACGTAATTAAATTTTTGGGTTATTTGAATAAAATAATCCATTAAAATCTAAATGAGAATTGTATTTATTTTCTTATTTATGTATTTTCACTTCTTTTCTTTAACATTTGTTTTTTCATTTTGGGTTTCGTTGAAAGCACATCTCCGGGTTTGATTCATCCTGTTCTTTATTTTACTTTCAATTTTTATTTTTATTTTTATAAAAACCATCAAAATTACTAGAACCGTTGAATTCCCCAAATACAAGCCCTAACCCTAGCCTTATTTAAACTTGAAACCACCGTTAAAATCCAAGTGGAGGCCAATGATTTCGAGTTTACAAGATGTAGCAGTAGTTCATCGGGTCGGGTTTTTAATCGATTCCCCAATCTGACCAATTTGGACCTCGTTAGTTCTTGTATTCGGATGCCGAAACACTTTTGACATATTAGTGACTCACACAACCAATTATGAATGGGTTGTGTAATCAAGTTGAGCCTAGTTCAAATATTGTTAAATTTGAGTTTAAAATTTAGAGTTTGATATTTGGTTCAAACTTAACCAAACATCTATTTTTGAGCTCGATCTCGGCTTGAGATATAATCGAGTTATTTGAGCTCGAGTTTAATTAAGTTTGTTTATCACTTGTTTTACTAAAGTTAGAACTCGTGCTCGACTCAATAATTAAGCTTGAGGTTAACAAAATATTAAGGGTAGTAATGTAGTTTAATAATATAAAAATATGAAAAGCTCAATAAGACTTATGAGTCGTTCGAGTCAAGTATTACTAAGCTCGAATTCAGCTTGACCGATAGCTCAAACTCGAGCTCGCTCTATATATAGTTACCGAATCGAATTTGAATTTTTTTCGAGTCAAGTTCGAGTAGCTAAAGGGAGAGAGAGTTGAAGATGAAAATAAAGGAATTGGAAAAGAAGAAGATGAAGATGAAGAGAGAAAATATAATATGGAATAGTAATCTAATTTTTATTTAAGATTTAATTTTTTTTATATAATCAAAATGACACGTATCAACTAGTGTTTGACTCTATATTTTTTTTTATAGAGGGTAACAGTTGTGGCTCATAATGGTTACAAAATTATGAGTTTAGATACCTAACTCAAAAAAACAATATAGTTTAAGGACACATCAACGCAATTTCAAGCAAAATATCAATGTGAAGTGCTAGATAATTTCTTTCTTCTTCTTGCTTGTCGATGTATAACCAGGTATCATGCAATAGAAAATTCCTGGAGGTATTGGCTTGGGCCTAGAAACGGAAGATTAAGTAACCCGTGAATCCAACAAGTTGGTTTATAATAATTCATGAAGGAAATTCTCATATTTTCGCAAGCCAATTAGATGCGAAATCTAAAAATTAACTTTTTTTCGTAGTTGCACAAGAGGTTTTGTTTTTTTGTTAGAAGCCATTTTTTTTAAGGAATTGCTTAGTCGTCTAGTAACAAGTAAGAGTAGTCGATAGTATTAGATATAGATTAAAAAAAAGAGAGAGCAAGGAATAAAAAAGATTTCTACGAATCAATATTTGTGAGGCGACCTTTCTTGTATTCTTGTATTAGATCCAAAGGTTTTTTCTTGACCTGACTACAAAGATGATGGATCGATTTCTTTTTCTTTTCTACTATTGTCCTGCCGCTCTATTTTTGTGAATACCATTTATAATGATTGATGAAGAAAAAAATTTCAATTGAACTTATTATTTCAATTGGTATTTTTGCTTATCCCCCTCTCGTTTAAAAATTGAAACTTAGATAAGTACTTTTATAAACATATGTATAAAAAAGAACATATTTCATTTAGCCCCTTCATGCCTACCATAACTAGTTATTTCGGTTTTCTACTAACGGCTTTAACTATAACCTCAGCTTTTTAATTGGCCTGAGTAAGATATGACTTATTTAAAAATTAATTCAATGAACGAACAATTCACAAAAACAAAGCTTTTTGTCCTATTCCATATATTCTATAGCTCCTTACCGTGTTAATTATCAATTATTAGGTATTGATATTCATGGGCAATAGAAATTAATATTTAGGGATAGATATTACCTTTCTTTTTCTCCTTTAAAAAAATTGAAATGATTGAAGTATCGATTTTAGATAGAATTCTAGGGGTGTGCATTTTTCAGATGTAACAAAATTAACTAGTCGAGCTGAATTAATTCGGTTAATTGGTCGGCTACCAAATCTAATTTGATCGGTAGTCAGTTAAAGGTTTTTTGAAATTTTTGTCATTAGTTAATACAATTCAAAATTAGGTAATTAATCGATTAATAAAAATTAATAAAATATTATAGGTCCAATATATTAGATAGATCCAATACAGTCCAAAATATAAAATTTAATGGATTTATATATATTCTTATAATGAGCTTAAAAAGTATTATGAAAATTAAAATTATTTGAAAAATAAATAAAACTAAATAAACAAAAGTAAAATTAAAAATAAAAGAAGAAACATGTCAAACCCAAATTAATTTGAAATCATCCACGTCCGTTAATAGACTTCTAAAAATTTGGTTAATTACATTAATGATAATTTAATTGGTATTAATTAAAATGACCGTTTGAACATCCTAATCATTTTAGTTCGAGTAATACAAATTATTTGATTGAATCATTTTGAATTCAAATAAATTAAGATTTGGAGTGTTAATATAATGAAATCAAGTTAGGGTCAAATTTTTTCAAAATTGAGCCAGCTTACCACTGATTAATTAAACAACTTTTAATTTCTTTTGGGACAAAATGAGAAAATTATCCAAAATATTGAGATATAGTTGGTTTAGGGTTAATTTAATTTGGATTGGAAGAATTCATATTTAAAGAAATTAAATTACTTTAAGTTTGGATTATTTTCAAATATTTGTTTAGGTATTTTGAGTTGGGACAAAACTATATTTAATCTTGAATTTTATACTTTTTTCAATTTGGTTTCTATTTTATTGGGTTCACATTAGTCTATAAACTTAACTTTTCTCAATTTGGTCTATGAACTTGAACTCCATTCCGGATTGATGATGTGACACTCTGGGATTGTTCCATGTAATCATCTAAAAATTACAAAATTTTATATAAAATAAAATAAAAACAAAAATTCTAAAAAAAAAACATATTGGTGATGGTGTAGTACAATCTAAGTGTGCCACAACATTATACACTAACAAAATCCAAGTTCAAGGATCAAATTGGAAAAAGCTGCCAAGTTTCAAAGCTATTGTAGATGAAAAAGGTTTAAGGACTAAATGTTACTACATCTCTTTTGAGTTCGAACCAATTCATGTCCAAATTGAATGGTTCAAACTGTTAACTTTTTATAATTAAGTCAAGTTAGATTGAGTTTAGAATTAAATTAATTGGATTAAATCTTTGAATTTGAGTTAGAATCAATTGATTGCTTAGCACTTCTTTATTAACAAAATTTAGTTCAAATTTTGGTCAAACAATTTGTGGGGGGGGGGGGGACAAAACAGAAAATTATCCAAAATATTGATACATAGTTTGGGCCCTGACCCTAAACCCAGACTCCCATTTACAAACTATTGTTCTTTGCAAGTTTCAATTACAACTCTCTGGCCAAAAAATTATAGGCTTCAAAACTATAACAATCTTGGGCCTAATGACAAAAAAGAAAAGCCGTCAGTATAATTTTATGGTCCAACTAATGACAAAATAATGCTACATTATTTTTCCACTTATAATAATATTAAATTGGGTTAATATGTATCGAGGTATTTGAATTTAGCAATTTTCATCTACTTTGTATTTAAATTTTTTAGACCTACCTGGTATCTAATTTTAAAAATTGTAAGTCAAATTTGATATTTTTTAGCTACCGATTAACACCATTAAAATATATTGATGTGACATTGACGACCAATAACATAGTGATACGACATGTGGAAAAAGTAAAAATATGTATTTAAAATTATAAAAAATTTATAGTTTTTACACATACGGAATGTACATGGACTAAAATTTGTCTAGATCCATTTAAATCGGACAACTATTTGTCTTTATTCATTTTAGGCATACTTTTAATATTTTAACATATTTTAAATTTTCTATAACATGACAGATTTTTATATTATTATTTTAAATTTTAAAATATTTAAAATATAAAATTAAAGAAGTATAAATTTATAAAAAATTAGAAATATTATTTGACTCTAAAATGGAGCTAGATAATTAGTTGTCTAGATATATTTGAACCTCCATTACCATTTATCTAGATGCATTCCAAATATGTTTTTTTAGTAATTTTATATATTTTAATTTTTCATAAATTATCATATTTGTACCTTTTATTCAATTAAAATACATAAAAATTTATTTTACAAAATATGATGTTTTATACTTTTTATATTTTTACACAAACTATATTGTATAAATTTGGACAAATATGATTTACAAAATTTGGTATTTTATATTTTTATAAAATATGAAATGAGATAATATATTACATGTAACGCCCTAAAATTTTAAGAATTTAGTTGTGAAAATTTGCAATAATTAGATTTCTGTATTTTTGGTTTTGTGCTCTATCTTTGTGTTAAAGTTATGGAGTTCGAGTCGCCTCATTAAAAGTTTATTGTTTTGAAATCAACCCATAAGCACGCGTTACCCGATTAAGTTCAGTTCAGTGTGAAATTGTGTCAAGAATGAGCCTGCTGGTTCATTAGTTAAGCATCTGTCTGTATTTTGTCTGATCTTGAATTTAAATTCCATCGTATGCGTTAGGGAAATATATTTTTGTCAAATGTCAAAATCTGCCTAGAAGTTAGGAAATTAATTAACGATAGTTTCTTCTTCTTTCTTTTTATTTATTTCTTTTTGGTCGTTTTCTATCTTCTTCTTTTCTTCTTTTCGTTTAGATTATTTTGTTAATCGGAGTAGTGGGGAAATCCAGGATTAATGGAAACTCTATTATTAGTCATCGATTAGAAGGCTATTGGGTAAGTAATTGACAATGTGAGCATCTCTGCAATCTTTCTTCACCTTGTAAATTTCTTGTAACGAGGTATTTTTGTGAGTTACGAGAATCTCTTATTAACGATTGTGTACTTACCTAGCAGGCAAGGCTATTAACAACGAGGAATAGCAACAAGACAATCTCTATGATTGTTGCTGAAGTTTCGGTAAGTTTGGGTCGGTTGAAAGTTTCGTGTCGAAACTTTCGACATAGGCATTAAAGGAGTAATCGGGAAATTCTGTTAATTAAATGGCTAAATTGTGTTACTGAATGCTTGTTTTAGGCTTCGGGAATCTTTTGAGTTGTTGTCTATTCGAAATCTTTCCAGTGCGTATCGAAAACCTTAGTTTTTGCAAGTTTCGGTTGCCGAAAATAGTGGCTGTCGACGCCACATGGCCAGGCACACGGGCATGTGACTAGGCCGTGTGAGCCACACAAGCGTGTGGCAGGCCGTGTAACTCACTGTTTATTGATTTAGAGCCACATGGGTGTGTGTATAGGCCGTGTGTGGCCATGTTAGTGCAGGGTTTACACGGGCAACGGACATGGGCGTGTGTCTGGACCGTGACATGAGTGTGTACCAAGGCCGTGTGAGCCACATGGGTAGGGACATGAGTGTGTACCTAGGCCGTGTAACTCACTGTTTATGCTTGAAAACTACACGGCCAAGGTACACGGGCGTGTGACCCGACTGTGTGGCAGATTATTGGGCCCAAAAACTGTCTTTTGGGGCCGAAAATATTACTTAATCTTGATATTGGTTCACTCAATGTGCGAATGATTGAATTTGATTATGTAAGAACTGTCTGATACACTAAGACTGATTTGTGAGCAACATAATTAAATGTGCAATGTAATACCTACTCTGTTATTGAATTGTCTTATAAATTGTATAATGACTTAGAATGACTGAACATATGACGGGTAGTTGTGTTCTGCATTGGCATGTGTTGGGATGTTGCAAAGGAGGAAGAAATTTGTTCTAAAATCGTGGTTACGCCACAATGTATATAAATCTGATTCTAGCACTTGTTGCATATTGAAATAGCAGCTAAGCTGCGTATCTATAAAAGTGTCAACGAACACTTTGAGGTGTGTAGGGTTGGTTGGGCATTGAATGTCTTAATGGTGTGTTGGGATGGTTGAAGACGGTGTGTAGTGGGCGGGGATAGAAATATTGCATTTGAATTTGGTCTGTATCGTATTTGAACTGAAGTTGCATATATATATATACATATGTAGCTCATCTGCTCTGAATCTGAACTGAAATTATTTCTACAACGAACTGAATTTCTTAATTTAGAATTTCGCTATAAATAAATTTTAATAGAATAAATTTCTTTTACGCACTGAGTTCACAACTCATACTATTACTATTAAATTTTAGGTGGTTCGCAGACTTGAACGGGTTGGTGCCGTGGAAGCTCGGTCGAACTATTAGCTTTCTTAAAACTATTTCAGTAGGAGCCTCGTTAAATTATAACTGAATGACCTTAGCAGATCATATACTTAACTAATATTTGTGTTGAATTTTATGTAAATCATGGTTTGGTATTATTGTGTCTTGTGTGATATTTGATTTATCATGTAACTCTCTAAGCTCAGACTGGACGTCTAGGCCGGGTCTAGGGTGTTACATTTCATATATTTTTAATTTCATCATAATAATATAAAAATATAATATTTTATGAAAAAATAAAATATATAAAATTACTCAAAAACATGTTTAGAATGAATCTGGACAAACAGTTGTTCAAGTTCAAATGTATCTTGACAAATGGTTGTCTAGATTCTTTCTAGTGTCAAATAAAATTTCTAATTTTTTTATAATTTTAAAATTTAAAATAACAATATAGAATATATGATATGTTATAATATATATATATATATATATATATATATATATATATTACTAAAAATATGTCTAAAATGAACCTAGGAAAACAATCATTTCTCCTAGTTCATTTTTATGAGTAAAAATATATTTCTTTTTATAAATTTAACTTTATTTTTTTCATGTGTCAAAATTTGAGGCTACCACGTATCACCATGCTATTGGTTGTCAGTACCACATTAATGTATTTTAATGTTATTAGTTTGGTACCTAAGAACAGTACAAAGTTGGATTCCAGTTTTTAAGTTTAGGTACCAGTTAGTTCTAAAAAAAGTGGAGGTACCAAGTAAGTATAAGTTTAGGTACCTTCGTATTGACCCTATTAAATTTTAAAAAATTATTTAAATTGAATTATGCCAAAACCACAATATTAGTGAAAAGAAATTATGTGAAGAACATATTTATAAAAAATTCATATAAAAACAAATGACTCTTTATTTGAAATGGTTAAGTTGAAGTTATAAATATCATAATATCTTAAGTTTAAATATCATTACTATAATATTTATAAAATAATTTATATAAGAATATAAAATGATAAAAACATCCTTTGTATTGTCTGTTTCTTTGTAAAGTAATCATCTTTTAGTAATTTTAATTGAATTAATATCGGTTGATTCGTGATGCTTGTTTGGTTGGCATAATGATTTAATTTAGTCATTCATTTAATTTTTTGCGTCTTTTAGTCGTTGAAATTGTATTGTTTGTTAAAATCATCCCAAAATGGATGAAAAAAATTAATATCTATCAACTTTACTGACGTGGTATCTACATGTATGCCACGTTGGCAACTAATTAATTTTTAAAAAATTAAAATATTAAATTTTTTTTAATAATTTTTATTAAATTTTAAATAATTTTTAAAATTAATTAATTGCTGACATGACATTTACATGGATTGCCACATTAGCAAAGTTGATAGATGTTAACTTTTTATCTATTTTGGATGATTTGACAAACAACGTAAGTTTAAAGGATAAAAGGAAGAAAAAATAATGGAAGGCTAAAATAACTTTTTGTAAATTTGAAGGACCAAACAAATTATTATGCATTTTATAAATGACAATTACGAGTTTAAATAATATTATAGATTATCATAGACAAGTTTTATATATTCATAGATCTACATGGCATTTATATTGCTTAAATATTTTGAGCTATTTAGGAATGTTATTATTACTAGAAATTTTATCATATGTGTATTCGTGTGGAAATTATGTACTTAGAATACAAGCGTATATTTAAAAATAACATATAATAAATAATGAAACGTAAGGTTCGATACTAATAATTATAACAATACATATGCATATGTACTATATTAAAATAAAAAATTGACTTGTGACACCAATACAATTAGTGACACCAACTCAGTCAAAAATTATATTTATAGTATATATACACAAATTTGGATGAGAGAAAATATTTTAGGCTTAAGAATGTAAAAAGCTCTTGAACTTTTTCAAAAAAAGCAATTAAGTCTCTGTTTTTTTTTTGCACTCAATTAGGTACTTGAACTTTCAAAATGCATCAAAAAGGCCCTCAAACTTTTTCAAAAAAAGCAATTAAGCTCCTTCTTTTTTTTGCACTCAATTGAGTACCTGAAGTGTCAAAATTAAGTTTATAAATTGTTTATAAATGCATTAAACATGAGTTTGATTTAATCCCTAATTCTAGTGCTTTTATTTAAAAACTATATAAAAGTATGAAAAGACATAAAAACCAACAAAATAATAATAGTAGTCATTTAATGAAAAAAAATATTAATTATTTTTTAATTAAATTGATACTTAATTAACTTGTGACTAGAGGTGCTCATGGGCCAAGTCGGGCTGAATTTAGGTCAGGCCTAAGCATGATATTAATATACTTTATATTTACACATGCCCAACTTGACCTGAAATATGGCTTAAAATTTTGTCTAAACCCGCCCATATTTGTAAAAGATGAACCTAAGCCCATTTTAGTCCCACCCATATTATTTTTATTTTTTAAAAAATATTTATATTATATTATTTTAATATTTAATAATTTAATAATTTAATTTATTTATTAAATTTTTTATATAATCATCTTAACATTATTTTAATGTTTATAATAGAATAGTATTATATATTCAGTATAAGTTTATTTTTTAATATGTTTTAAATTACATAATATATAAAAATAACATAATATTTTTACTGAATGTTCGAGTTTGGACCCGACTCATATTTTAACTAACCTTACTTTTTTGACCAAACTCATTTTTCGAGCATAATATTTTTATTCAAACCCTCCTAAATTCCGAGAAAACTTTCAGATCTGGACGGATAACGGATTCATAAACAAGTCTACCTGCAAAACAAATTTAATCAAGAATTTTATTAATAATATAAATAAATTACGTGACCCGCATTAAATTCGGAAGAACGCTTTATAGCTTTCAAAGTCTTCCAACTGCCAGCCAACCTTCCCACCCACTTCACCTTCCAATTTTTAAACCACTCTGACACAATAATATGGTGTCTTTTAAAGATGAATTTCAATTATTTTTATTTTTATAATATCCCAGAAGGTCTTTAATTTCTGCTTTATGAAAAATTAGTAAGTTAGTTTAATTGGGTAAAATTGATAAATTTATTCGGATTTTTTTCAATTTTTTATTCATTATATTTGGTATTGATCTGATTCTACGTTATAATTACTGAAACATGTATTTATATTTGTATATGAACTCTATTTGTACTTTCGGAAAAAAAACTTATAGCTACTAAATTAACAATAAAATTAGTCATTGATGTTTATATATTTACCAACAATTAGATTTACTTCTAAGTTTTTATGAGGTGAGAGTACTAAATAGTATAAAATTAAAATAGAATTAGACGGTATGAATTATATTTGAGCTTGATTAACTCGACATCAAATTTATGTTGCTCAAACTTGACTAGAAATTTTAGCCAAGTCTTTTAATTCTCCATTAACTTTGTAAAACTAGTTTTTGATTTTATTAACCATAATTAAAATATATTAACTTATTTAACATTTCAAATATAATCAAAATAAAATTTCAAGTATCATATTAAAATATTAATATTGTGTAGATTAATAATTTTTAATAATATTAAAAAATTCAAATCATAATTAAAATATATGTACTATTTCTAACATACAATATAATTTTACTTGATGTAATTATTATTTAAAATAATAATGAATAAACATTAATTATTTTGATAATTCAAATATAGTACTAATAAAAATTTCCTATCACTAAAGCATTTGTACTAACAATAAAAATTGATATATTGTAAAATAAACTCATCACTACTCAATTTTTATTTTCTTAATAGTCAATAAAGTATAATTATTTGTAAATGATTGTAATTGTAAAATTTTACGTGATATTTGTAAATTAAAATATAAATATTTTAAATATATAATTATCACAATTTCTATTAAATTATAATTATTTTTAAATGTATAATTATCGTAAATTATATTTTACATCAACTTTTTAATTAATAATAGTTTTAAATTAAATATTATAATTATTTTTAAATGTCAATTTAGTAATATGTTAAAAAGAAAATATATTCTTGTCGGCTTAGAATTTTTCTAAACTCGTGCTTATATATATATATAGATTATAGATTATAGATCTATGCTATTAAATATTTTTAATAGAATTTGATTTCATGTTGAATAGTATTTATTAAATTAAAATTTGATCAAAGTTTTTAAGAAAACATATAAAAATAACAATATAGTTAATATTTAGTATACTAGTAGTATATATTTTTATTTTATAAACAACCTTAAAGAATTGTAATGTATATATATATATTTTAAAATATTTAAATATTTAATATTTCATTATTATACCTCTATAGGACACTTGTCAATCTCCTGATCCTAATTGTGTAATCTAAAAACTCCATGATCAGTGTATTAATATTATTCCTTTAAATACATATAAACGCACCGCTCATCCAACCCACCCTAAGTGTAAGATTACATTTTACTTTCTTTACTTAAAAAATAAACAAATTAATCATTGTACATTATATTTAAAAGCAAACTGATCATTTCTATTAAAAATTATCTTATACATGACATTTATGATGACCTTATCCTAGCTTATAGAAACTAATTTTAACGGTAAAATGAAACTTTTCACAAAAAAAAATCAATTTACCTTTTCATCTAATATATATAAACTAATTTACTCATTCCTTCTTATAAAGAGACGAAATACGGACTCCTAAATCAAGAGCGTCTCTATATGACATTTCTTTATAATTTACAACGATATTGTCGTCTAAAATATGCCAAAGACCCAAATGTCACAACGGTATTAACAACGCACTAAATAGCGTTCAACTCTCAAAGAACCAAGTCGTCAACTTTCACGGTGCAAGCCATTGCCCATGTTTCTTTTTCCTTACCAAATAGCCCATAGCTTATAATTCACAACATCCTTTGGTAAGTCAAAGCTCATTAGCAAAGATGGGGAAGAAGAGGGTTATGGTGCCGGCCAAGGACCTGGACTTGTCCACCGTCAAATACGAGCATGAAGTGATCAAAGGTATTCATTTTTCATGAATTATATGAGTTTCAATGTGTTTTTCGATGTTTGATCCCCCCTTTTGCTTAGAATTTGATGATTTTGTGGTTTTGGGGTGCTTTGCAGCTCCTCATTTGATGGGTTTGATGCTGAAGTTGTTTGTGAGGATGGTTGAAGCTCCTGTTTTAGGCTCTTTGATCATGTCTTTTTTGAAAAAACAGAACAAAATGGTTGAGGTCCATTTTTCTTGCCCTCCTTTTGTTTGCTTTAATGTTCTTCATAGTTATTACTATGGGTATTTTCAAGAGAATTCAATGCTGATTTCATGTTTTGGTTATTATGCAGATGTTGCAGAACACTGTGATACCAGAAGCACCCATGTTTAAACCTGAATTTCCTCCTCAAGGTTTAGTTTATTACCACTTCCTCACAATTTTTTTTTTGTTTGATTTTACTTTTAGAAGAAACTTTTGTTCTTTTGATGAGGGTGAACACCATGCCTTTAATGTTAATAATCAACACTGATTCTAGATGTTAAGAGTAATTTTTTTTATAGGTTTATATTTTAACCTAACTAACCATTTGTATGATATCAAACCAGATGCAGAACCTTCTGTAGTCATTGTGGATGAAGAAAGAAAACCCGAGGATCGAGCTGAATTGGCCTTGAAGTGTCTTCCTCATTATGATCCAGCCAGTTGCTGGAGTGGGGATTCGCTTCCATCATTCCGGTACTGGAAGATTCGTGATTATGCTTATGCTTATCGATCTAAACTTGTGACACCTTCTATGGTAAGTCAACATTAAACCCCAGAGAGTTGCTTTCACTCTAAATCTATTACTAAGGAAATTTTTTACTTTTTGGTTTATAGGTTGCTGAAAAGATCATCTCGGTAATTGAGGATTGTAACTATCATAAGCCCCCAACACCATTATTGATTTCATTTGATGCTGAGGATATAAGGAAGCAGGCTGCAGCTTCAACACGAAGGTTCGAGGAAGGTATACCATTGTATTATTTGTTCATGATGCTATTTCCTCCTTTTCATCCACATATAATGGATAATAAAAAGTCCTAATACAAAAATCTCTTATAAATCAAAACAACTGAAAAAGAACTATGGGTGCGAGTCATGCAGGAAACCAATTGTCAATCTTGGATGGAATTTTCATGGCAATCAAGGATGATATAGACTGCTATCCCCATCCATCTAAGGGTAAATTAATAAGCTTACCACTCATTCTATAGAGTAACGTTTCCTAGAAAACTTTCTTCGTAGTTGCAGAGAAGATAGATTATTTTGTTTTTGATGATAGGTGCAACAACTTGGATGCATGAGGTTCGCTCCGTTGAGAAGGATGCAGTTTGTGTGTCAAGATTGCGGAGCTGTGGTGTGATTCTTGTTGGGAAGGCCAACATGCATGAATTGGGCATGGGCACAACTGGAAACAATCCAAACTATGGGTAAATTTTTGGATTAGAAGATATACAAAAGATGCATGTTTCGATATGGCTAGCATACTTGAACCATACTAATATTTTGGAACCGATCTCATTTATTTACTTAATTTATCCGTATATTGAGGTACAGAACAACCAGAAATCCTCATGCAGTGGAAAGATATACAGGTGGATCCTCCTCTGGTCCAGCAGCGATTGTAGCTTCTGGACTATGTTCTGCTGCCCTTGGAACAGATGGTGGAGGTTGTAAAAGTTATTACCTTAGTTGGAAACTTGTTTATTTCATTCACAATATACTGATGCTATATGCTTAACTGAAAAAAAGGGCAGGTTCTGTCCGTATTCCTTCTTCCCTTTGCGGTGTTGTGGGCTTGAAAACAACTTATGGACGGACGAGCATGGAAGGGTAAACTCTTGTTCTATAGGCTGTATAACAGATTACTGATTTACATTTTCTGGAAACATAACTCTTTTCCGTTTTTGTGGCAACCAAAATTCTAAGAAGCTCAAGCAAGCCTCTTTTAAGAAGTTCAGGACTCACCTTTTCTTTTTTGGCAATGCTTCATCTCTACAGGTCTATATGTGATGCTGGGACTGTGGAAATCATTGGACCAATAGCATCAACAGTGGAAGATGTCATATTAGTGTAAAAATCTGGCACTTGTGAATAGGTTTTTACAGAAACTGTAGTAGCAAGCAGTTTCTAAGCTGTTAGGCGATGCGTATTTTGCATTTTTTGGAAAACTGAGATGTAGAACTTTCCTGTAGTGGGGGAAAGCTATGTTACCCCGACAGTTCGACTCTTCTTTTGTCTTGAAGTATCCTTGTTTGACATCCTTTTCTCATACATATCCGGATATAAGTTGGAGATGTGATCCTCCAAGGACTCCAAAGTCCAAATACATGAAAAACTTGGGGAAAAAGTAGCATACTAGTGTTCGAACACATGCTCATATCTGACATTAACACTTGAGTCTGAATAACATAGTTGAAAAATGTTGGTAAAGTTTTCTTTTCTTAATATTGCTGACTCCGCTGAGACATTTTCAGGTATGCAGCAATTTTGGGTTCTTCTCCAGATAACAGAATCTGTTTGAGACCGGTATCCTCGAGAACCTTAATAGTACTTGTCCAACGTTTTGAAATATTTACCTGTGCTGAATTTCTGTTCCTTAAAGTTTCTCTAAAAACTTTTACGGACCATGTGCACCTTTTCATGTTATGGAACCATATATATCTCTTTTCAAGTATCTAGTTGAATTAAGCTACTCTTGTATGTGGAGATGCAATTGAGTCGATCCAGTGCCAGGTTTGAGCTGGCTTGATTTGAAAACTCGAGTCTGAAAGCCTTGTTCGAGCTCAACCTAGCTTTGTTTTTCATACCCAAGCTCGGCTCATAACTTACTTGAGCTCAACTTGATAAACTTAGTAAAATTGTAAAAACTGATATCAGACATTAGATTTTTGTCATTTACTTATATGTACATCTTAAATATATTAAACGTTAAAGGTTTGATTAGGCTCGCGAGCCTTCAAGTTCGGTATTAAATTACTTGAGCTGACTTGACTTGTTATTTGGGTAGTTGCAGTTTGAGCTAGACTTGATAAACAATGAGCCAAGCTCAAGTAGCTTCAATCATTTACATTCCTACTTTTCATCTTTCTTGAAGTACTCGTGTTTAAGCGTATCTAGATGTGTCTAAGGGGTTATGACCCTCTAAGGACCCTTCACATACATGAAAAAAGTTAGAAAAAGAATATTATATCTCTGTCTGACACATACAAACCCCCTATGTTACATCTAAGTTTAAGTCACATATGACTGCAGTTTACTTTTTGTTGTTTGCGTCTCTATTATTTAATCATCACTGTATTGTATTTTTGCAGCCTCCCCCCTGTTTTCCAGATTTGTCATCACTTGAGAATGCAAACACTTTGGGATCATTAAGACTGGGGAAGTATACAGAGGTAGTTCCCTTTCCTTTTCTCTGGACAATACATAGATTGTTTTTAAAGTAAATATATTCTTTCTTTTCTAAGTAAAATACTACTAAGTACGCAGTTTCCTCCTGCAGTGGTTTAATGATGTGCATTCAACTGATATCTCGGATATCTGTGAAGATGTTCTTAAGCTTTTGTCAAAAAGCCATGGATGCGAAGTAATTTTGTCTTAGTAGTTATTTTTGCTGTCAATTCCCATTTTCTTCAACTTTAGCATTTACAGTATTTCATGTTATATGGAACTTATGTTGTTATGTTTCAAGACAATAGAGATAGTAATACCAGAACTACATGAGATGCGCACTGCTCATGTTGTTTCAATTGGATCGGAAACACAATGCTCGTTAAATCCGGATTGTGAAGACGGGTATGCTTCTTTGCTTTAGAGTATCCAACCTAACTAAAACGGGTTATGACATTGTAGTTGTCTACCTTCGATGCTTTATCAGATGGTTGACAGATAATGGCCTCATTTCTTTTGTAAATTCTGTAGGAAAGGTGTGAAATTGACGTATGATACTCGCATAAGTATGGCACTTTTTCGATCATTCACTGCATCGGATTATATAGCTGCCCAATGTCTTAGGTAAGGCAAAATGACAACGGTATGATTTACAACTCTGCTGCTTGATCTTGCGATCTATACCCATACGTCTGAAATGGGTTGCAAGCATCTTAAAATTAAGTAAAAATTGGTATATTATCTAGAACCGATAGTTGATTATCCTCACAAGTGGAAACTTGAATGCCATTCAATGGCCTGACTTGCTTTAGCCTTGCAGACGAAGGATAATGCACCATCACATGGAGATCTTCAAGAAGGTTGATGTCATAGTGACCCCAACAACTGGGTATGTATGTATGTTTAAACCATTTTACTAAATGAAAATTTTATCAGTGGACTCATCATCATTTGCCTTGGTAATGATTTTTTAAGCCTATTCTTCAAAGAATTTAACTAAAAAGCATGCCATTCTTGGCTCAAGTAGTTAATTATAGCGTGAGGCTACAAAGAATTACCAAGGCATTAGAAAAGATTGGAAATGGTGAAAATTTAGCAGATACCATTCTTTGTAGTGCTTGAGGACTAAGTCTTGATTTAAGTTTTGCTGCTTGGTATTGATTTTTTACTCCCTTGCATGGTTTACACATGAGAATTTCCTTACGAAAATATTAGCACTAAATGATTATGCTCTTTTTTGCACCACAGCATGACAGCACCAAAAATACCATCTAGTGCTTTGAAAGATGGAGAGACAGATATGCAGGTTACAGGTTTGTCATCTTCATTATACAGAAGTAACATATACATGTACTCTGCTTATTCTAGACTTGCCATCTTTTCTGATATGTGGTTCACTCTGTTTCAGCTTATCTCATGAGGTTCATTATTGCCGGTAATCTTCTTGGTCTTCCTGCCATTACCGTCCCTGTAAGTTCTGCATTATTTTCTCCCTAATGATGTAATATTGAATGTAATAATTGACAATAGAGAAAAGGGTCAAAACTCTAATTTACCACAGCGTTATCTGCAAAGAATTTGAGCATTTTACTGGCCTTGATTTGAGACAAGAGCCAGGAGATCTTGATGTGATTTCCATTGCTACTGTAGACAAAGGATTGATTGCAAAGGGTCCAATGTCTCAGTGACCGAGCACTGTCTAATTACTTAAGGTCCCAAAACAGATCTAAGAGTTGGACCCAATTATGCTTGCCAAGTCTAGCCATGGAAGAACTACAGTATCTGGGGGTCCATTTCTTCTATCTTATTGAATTTTGTTCATGGCTTGACCTGGAAACATAAATCAGCTTGAGGGGTTAAGTTTTACCCTGAGGAATACTGAAACTATTGCTGTTATTAAACCATTTCTACCCTTGTATTAGTTTTCTGACAATCTATGGGTTCCTTCTTGTTATATGCTGGTTCAGGTTGGTTATGACAAACAAGGCCTTCCGATAGGCTTGCAGCTCATAGGCCGTCCGTGGGGTGAAGCGACAATTTTACATTTGGCTTCTGCAGTTGAGGTGCAAACAAGTTTTATATTGCTTTTAAGCAATATATTCTCAACTCTGTATGACTGTATGAGGTGGTGCATCACTAACGTTAAAACAATTCTCATGTTTACAGGAACTTTGTGCTAAATCCAGGAAGAAACCTGCATCCTTCTATGACATTTTAAATATCAAATAAAAAGCCTTTTACAGCTCCAAGATGCATGGACTACATTTTACAGAAGACCCTCAACAACCCTCAACCGGCTCCTCAAGAATCTAGTATGATCTAATCCTGAAATGATGTTTCTTAATACATGTTTGAATAAGCTCTGTTCTCTGAACTGATGTTCCAATCGATTCTACTATAGCTTCTCCAAAAACTACCTGGTGTTGTTTTCAGTTTTACCGTTCCTTGTACTCTTCCATGATTAGGAAGCTAAAGGAAAAGAAGTTCTAGAAGCAAATAGCTATCCAATAAAAGATAAGCTGATATGAATGTCTACATTGAAAATGTTACAGTAAAACATATAGATAGTTGAGATTTGAGGTACCTGTAACTTCTTCAGTCTTTGCAAACCAAGGGAATTCCAACAACTGGTTCTTTACAAAGTTCTTACAATCTATTTGTATATCAATTACCATGTTGAATTTCCTCATCCACATGCCAAAATCACCATATGAATATATAGTACCATCACAAGCATGAAACATAATGCTCAGAGGACAATTTGTATCAGGTCCTTTAGTCAGCCTTCTCATCGACAACATCACTTGGGAGATCCAATCCTGATGGAGTCTTTCCAGGGTAATTGGTCATCGAAGGGTCAAATCCTATCATACTAGAGAAAAAAAAAAGAACCAATAAGAACACGAACCAGCCAAATAGGAGTTTAAAACAAGCTGAACTGGCAACAGGTTTGTGTTTTACATCAGCTTACCTTCTATCAACAATGACCATGGAACGAAGCTCGCAATTTGCAAAGCTGCAAGTACAAGGTAAAAGAGTTATTTCTTGTGGAGAAAGGTAACACCACCACTTAATTCTAGTTGATGAGATTGTACTTAAGGCTCTTTATTATTGTCATTTGACGGAAGTATTTAGACTAAGTTAACGGTGTTTGCTTATCATTCTCCTTTTAACTCGCTAAAAATCATTATGCACTTTCTTTTCGGCTGGATCAACACTCTACTCTTGTTTGAAAATACCTTACAATAAAGAAAGTTTTACTGCCTTACAATGTTTTTGAGTATAACTGGAATTAGTCAAAAACACTAGAAGCATAAAAAGTAGTTTATCTGGAATTCGTGCATCAAATGTGACTAGATGCAAAAGAAGGTTCTTTGCCTGCTCAAAAGCTAGTAGCTGTATAGCGAAAGGAGAGGCCTAAGAAGCAACTAATAAGCACGACAACATGCAGCAACAAGTATGCAGGCAGAGTATAAACCTTTTTAAATCTTTCAGAGCCATACATATGCTACAGATGTGAAGTGTATTACATAATTAAAAGTTGCATTATAAGGCAGTTTTCAATCAAGCTCATCTAGAACAGCCAGGGACATCCAATTGAAAAGATTTGATGACCAGAAACCGCACGCATTGGGTGCAACAGAAGTTACCAACCTAATAGTCAGAGTTCTCTTTGGAAAACGAACCCTATAGTCACAGGATTGACCAGCTAAAGTAGAAGGCACCTAGCATACTTACTGTTTGCAGATCTCTTTCTTCACCAATGGATGACAATCATTTCCAAGTGCACTTAATGTATGAAACAAGAACCCACTATGGGTAACAATGGCTATCTCCTTCTCTTTCCGTGTCCACAACCTGTGAAGTGAATATAAAGAAGCCTGAGAATCGGTACTATGTCTTGAGTCAAATTAAACATCTACATGCTCTCATTGTAGCTTTCCATTTGTCTCCTCAAAGGACATGTCAAAAGATATCAAGAACTTTAAAGAGCTATCTTTATTAAAAGTTGTAAATTTCACAAAAAGAGTAAATCAAATAAAACAACAGAAAATGGGATCAATTAGAAAGATTTCCTTGATGCAGGAGTTTTGAAATTGATTTTTGATGACAGTACTCGAAAAAGCCATATCAGAAATTTAGGTTGCAAGAAATTGTGTTATAATGCGGCAGCTATATTGTTTATTCAAGTTTACCTTACCTTCCGGCATAGGATCAATTCTGGTTATGCTCCTCAGAAATCTAAGATGATTTCAAATAGTGCCAAAGATGTAGTTTCTATGTACTATCCGGTTAGGGTCTTCTTACACTCATGTGTGATGATCTAAACATTAAAGGAGCAAAATGGTAAATGAAGAGCGAAATAAGGTATTCACCAGTTCAGGAACTTCTGCCCCCTGGCTGCAACTTCCTCTTTTGTCTCCCTAACATCAGCCTTCCACCATGTATCCTCGTCACTTTCTATCTAAATAGCAGTTCAAAAGACATTCAACAACACCTTTGAAATGACAAAGCATCTAACACATTTGGTTCAGATAACAAAATTTGAAACAATAACCCGTTTCAGGGGCATCCTAGAGATCGAAATCACTTGCCAGTGAGAAATCAACCGCAGGAAAAAGGAATTGATAGTCACTGATATTTCTCCTCTTATCGCAAGGATGGACTCCCTGCAAAAGGTAAAAAGGAAAACATTAAGAGAAGAGACTAAGCCTGAATATATTGCAGAAATGAAACCAATTTTAAAAGACCAAAGCCTAAAGATATAAAATAAAAAATGAACCCTGGAACCGATTTGCACTAAGTGATATCACAAATCTGAACTTGAGCTATCAAACACCCAGTACAACGTGAGAACCCTTGACCGTAAAAAAAAAAGAGATAAGAACAATGTACTTATAGATGCTAACAACCTTGCCTAGGTTATCTGGAAGCAGAATGAGTGTCAAATATGGGGTATGTCCGTATCTATCTGACATGGGTATGCTAATTTATTTCTCCTATGCTTTTCCATATATTAGGTGGATCATATGACCCTCCATATCCATATCCAAATATGTCAAACACATGTCAGTCATAGAACAATAAGAAAAACGAAGCGGCTGATTAGCATGGGTCCTCCTAGTTAACTACTACTATTCAAGCAATCTTAAGGTTGTCCGTGAACAATACATTGAGAGGGAACCTTTATAGCAAAAAAGTGAAATGAGACTAACCAAATGTTCTCGACAAAGTTCTACTGCAACGATCGGTGGGCAGTTTAGACTTGAAATTGCAGCACGACCACTATTTCCTGCATTTGCCACCATAAGTGGCACTACATCCATCCTTTCCGTATAACCATCACCACCAAATACCCCAACAGCTGTTTGCAATGTCCTAGAACATAAAGCGACCATTGTCAATTAATACATGTCTGATGATTTAATCATGTTTTTTATAAACCAAATTTAACTTCAAATAACATCAATGTTAAATTATGATTCTAAACAATAAAATATCTTCACCAAATTAATATGGAGCTTTACTAAACTAAGCTTTTACCGATTCAAAGCAGACTAACATCTTTTACAAACCAAAAGGAAACAGCTTTGATGAAGATCAGATGACTTGGAATAAATAAATAAACTAGTCATAAGAACTAATAGTGATAATCCCAGCTTTGTCGAAAAGGTTTATTATTGAATTTGGAATCGAATTTTGTGTCCACGCTTACACAGATTAACACTAAGGTAGCTTTTGATGTTTTCGCATATTATGATTCCAATGGAATGTGATTGCCGGAAAAGTTACTTTGCAACGTTTGGTATACATTGAAAGGTATTGATTAAAATCCAAGAAAGTTATATTGTCACGTTTGGTTTAATAAGTAGTTTCCTAAAATGTAATGTTAATTTGCGAATTTAGCCTTATTAAAATAAAATATAATATTCATGTATTTAATTTTATAATAAACTTTATACTTAACAAATATTTGGATTAAATATTTAATAAAATTTTTAATTGATATTTTTAATTTTTAGTTTATAATGTAAATTGTTTCAAATTTGTCCTACATATAGTTTCTAAATATAATAATGCACATATAAAATCATGTATATATACAACTTATTTTGGAATAAATTAAAAAAATATTTATATATAACACTTGCGAAGAATCCGTTGAAGTAATAGAGAAAATCAAGTAGTAGGACACAGGAAGAAGACAAAAACTTCTCTTTCTTTTTTCTTTTTTACATTTATTAATAGACTAATACCCTAAACCAATATAAAATAGGGTTAATTTTCTCTTAATATCTTTTTTACTTTCCAATCTACATGGGAAAGTAACTTTCTCACATTTTATCATGGAAATCACATTGCCATGTTTATGGGAAAGTGACTCTGAAGGAAAAGTTAGATTTTAAGGACAGTAAATAAAATTTGACATACCAAACAATGGAAAGTGTTTCCAACCGATTAAATTTCCAGGGAAGTGACTACTTTCCATCATACCAAAGGCTACCTAAATCTTAATATGAAACTCAGTGGTTCCATTAGCATTACTCCTGTCACATTCTGCTTCAATTAACAAAAGTTCCCTTAAAGCAATATTCTAATAAGGAAATGTTCCACAAAACTATTGAGCATCAATTATCAATCATAAATGGACTGATCCAGAAAGTTAAAATTTCATAGGCAACATGATTTAATTCTCCAAAGAGGAGAATGCGGTTATTAGATCCCTAGGCTTCCCACTCTTTAGCTAACATAGATTGAAGAATTCGGCAAATTAGAAACCTGCACGATTCATATAGGCCCGAACTCCATGCATACGATGGCATAAGAAGACATATATCAAGGAATGATTCTTAAAAGGAGTACGAAATCCTGGCACCATTACCTTAGCAAAGGGGATGTAATCACTAAATCAATCCTCTTAGCAAGGCCACATTCATGGACATGCTTACGCAAATTATCCACCTGCAGAATTACCGAAAATGAGGCTTCGTATAATATTCCTCTCATAAGTATGCTTTGAATTACAAATAAGAACATGACTTGAATGAAAATAGATTCAAAATGCGCCCAGGGGCATATATTACAACACAATGACTGCTACTCACCTGTTGCCAGCCAAGAGGGGTAATGTGTGCATCAAAATATTCTGGAGACATGTATGCTTTATAGTTCTTATCTCCATCTACATTGTGGATCCCCTGAGCATGCCTCACCTGGATGTATTGTTTCATAAGACCACATTACCTTGTTTTGCGAGCAAAAGCCAAGAAAGAAGGCAATCTTGAATATCCTTCAAACCAAATATATAGCAGCTTCAAATCTGCAGTGGATGTACTGCATTAAAAG